>NC_142612.1:43017889-43320919 GCF_059453375.1 Lepisosteus platostomus | reverse complement strand
TTACATGGGGTTGACCAAACTTGCAGAAACATGTTTATTTGTGCTGAAAATCACGTTTTGACACTTTCTGCACACTGGGGTTAAGAGCTGAGTGTGTGGGCTCTACTGAGTCTTGCAGTTACATAGGGATTCAGTTGTCTGAAAAAACGCGTTTATTTCGGGCTGAAAAACACGTTTTCAAAAGTGTGCTGTTACTGCCCCATAACTTACATGGGGTTGACCAAACTTGCAGAAACATGTTTATTTCTGCTGAAAAACACGTTTTGACACTTTCTGCACACTGGGGTTAAGAGCTGAGTGTGTGGGCTCTTCTGAGTCTTGCAGTTACATAGGGATTCAGTTGTCTGAAAAAACGAGTTTATTTCGGGCTGAAAAACACGTTTTCAAAAGTGTGCTGTTACTGCCCCATAACTTACATGGGGTTGACCAAACTTGCAGAAACATGTTTATTTCTGCTGAAAATCACGTTTTGACACTTTCTGCACACTGGGGTTAAGAGCTGAGTGTGTGGGCTCTTTTGAGCCTTGCAGTTACATAGGGATTCAGTTGTCTGAAAAAACGCGTTTATTTCGGGCTGAAAAACACGTTTTCAAAAGTGTTCTGTTACTGCCCCATAACTTACATGGGGGTGACCAAACTTGCAGAAACATGTTTATTTCTGCTGAAAAACACGTTTTGACACTTTCTGCACACTGGGGTTAAGAGCTGAGTGTGTGGGCTCTTCTGAGTCTTGCAGTTACATAGGGATTCAGTTGTCTGAAAAAACGCGTTTATTTCGGGCTGAAAAACACGTTTTCAAAAGTGTGCTGTTACTGCCCCATAACTTACATGGGGTTGACCAAACTTGCAGAAACATGTTTATTTCTGCTGAAAATCACGTTTTGACACTTTCTGCACACTGGGGTTAAGAGCTGAGTGTGTGGGCTCTACTGAGTCTTGCAGTTACATAGGGATTCAGTTGTCTGAAAAAACGCGTTTATTTCGTGCTGAAAAACACGTTTTCAAAAGTGTGCTGTTACTTCCCCATAACTTACATGGGGGTGACCAAACTTGCAGAAACATGTTTATTTCTGCTGAAAATCATGTTTTGACACTTTCTGCACACTGGGGTTAAGAGCTGAGTGTGTGGGCTCTTCTGAGTCTTGCAGTTACATAGGGATTCAGTTGTCTGAAAAAACGCGTTTATTTCGGGCTGAAAAACATGTTTTCAAAAGTGTGCTGTTACTGCCCCATAACTTACATGGGGGTGACCAAACTTGCAGAAACATGTTTATTTCTGCTGAAAATCATGTTTTGACACTTTCTGCACACTGGGGTTAAGAGTTGAGTGTGTGGGCTCTTTTGAGCCTTGCAGTTACAAAGGGATTCAGTTGTCTGAAAAAACGCGTTTATTTCGGGCTGAAAAACACGTTTTCAAAAGTGTGCTGTTACTGCCCCATAACTTACATGGGGGTGACCAAACTTGCAGAAACATGTTTATTTCTGCTGAAAAACACGTTTTGACACTTTCTGCACACTGGGGTTAAGAGCTGAGTGTGTGGGCTCTTCTGAGTCTTGCAGTTACATAGGGATTCAGTTGTCTGAAAAAACGCGTTTATTTCGGGCTGAAAAACACGTTTTCAAAAGTGTGCTGTTACTGCCCCATAACTTACATGGGGGTGACCAAACTTGCAGAAACATGTTTATTTCTGCTGAAAATCATGTTTTGACACTTTCTGCACACTGGGGTTAAGAGCTGAGTGTGTGGGCTCTTTTGAGCCTTGCAGTTACAAAGGGATTCAGTTGTCTGAAAAAACGCGTTTATTTCGGGCTGAAAAACACGTTTTCAAAAGTGTGCTGTTACTGCCCCATAACTTACATGGGGGTGACCAAACTTGCAGAAACATGTTTATTTCTGCTGAAAATCATGTTTTGACACTTTCTGCACACTGGGGTTAAGAGCTGAGTGTGTGGGCTCTTCTGAGTCTTGCAGTTACATAGGGATTCAGTTGTCTGAAAAAACGCGTTTATTTCGGGCTGAAAAACACGTTTTCAAAAGTGTGCTGTTACTGCCCCATGACTTACATGGGAGTGACCAAACTTGCAGAAACATATTTATTTCTGCTGAAAATCATGTTTTGACACTTTCTGCACACTGGGGTTAAGAGCTGAGTGTGTGGGCTCTTTTGAGCCTTGCAGTTACAAAGGGATTCAGTTGTCTGAAAAAACGCGTTTATTTCGGGCTGAAAAACACGTTTTCAAAAGTGTGCTGTTACTGCCCCATAACTTACATGGGGGTGACCAAACTTGCAGAAACATGTTTATTTCTGCTGAAAAACACGTTTTGACACTTTCTGCACACTGGGGTTAAGAGCTGAGTGTGTGGGCTCTTCTGAGTCTTGCAGTTACATAGGGATTCAGTTGTCTGAAAAAACGCGTTTATTTCGGGCTGAAAAACACGTTTTCAAAAGTGTGCTGTTACTGCCCCATAACTTACATGGGGTTGACCAAACTTGCAGAAACATGTTTATTTCTGCTGAAAATCACGTTTTGACACTTTCTGCACACTGGGGTTAAGAGCTGAGTGTGTGGGCTCTACTGAGTCTTGCAGTTACATAGGGATTCAGTTGTCTGAAAAAACGCGTTTATTTCGGGCTGAAAAACACGTTTTCAAAAGTGTGCTGTTACTTCCCCATAACTTACATGGGGGTGACCAAACTTGCAGAAACATGTTTATTTCTGCTGAAAAACACGTTTTGACACTTTCTGCACACTGGGGTTAAGAGCTGAGTGTGTGGCCTCTTCTGAGTCTTACAGTTACATAGGGATTCAGTTGACTGAAAAAACGCGTTTATTTCGGGCTGAAAAACACGTTTTCAAAAGTGTGCTGTTACTGCCCCATAACTTACATGGGGTTGACCAAACTTGCAGAAACATGTTTATTTGTGCTGAAAATCACGTTTTGACACTTTCTGCACACTGGGGTTAAGAGCTGAGTGTGTGGGCTCTACTGAGTCTTGCAGTTACATAGGGATTCAGTTGTCTGAAAAAACGCGTTTATTTCGGGCTGAAAAACACGTTTTCAAAAGTGTGCTGTTACTGCCCCATAACTTACATGGGGTTGACCAAACTTGCAGAAACATGTTTATTTCTGCTGAAAAACACGTTTTGACACTTTCTGCACACTGGGGTTAAGAGCTGAGTGTGTGGGCTCTTCTGAGTCTTGCAGTTACATAGGGATTCAGTTGTCTGAAAAAACGAGTTTATTTCGGGCTGAAAAACACGTTTTCAAAAGTGTGCTGTTACTGCCCCATAACTTACATGGGGTTGACCAAACTTGCAGAAACATGTTTATTTCTGCTGAAAATCACGTTTTGACACTTTCTGCACACTGGGGTTAAGAGCTGAGTGTGTGGGCTCTTTTGAGCCTTGCAGTTACATAGGGATTCAGTTGTCTGAAAAAACGCGTTTATTTCGGGCTGAAAAACACGTTTTCAAAAGTGTTCTGTTACTGCCCCATAACTTACATGGGGGTGACCAAACTTGCAGAAACATGTTTATTTCTGCTGAAAAACACGTTTTGACACTTTCTGCACACTGGGGTTAAGAGCTGAGTGTGTGGGCTCTTCTGAGTCTTGCAGTTACATAGGGATTCAGTTGTCTGAAAAAACGCGTTTATTTCGGGCTGAAAAACACGTTTTCAAAAGTGTGCTGTTACTGCCCCATAACTTACATGGGGTTGACCAAACTTGCAGAAACATGTTTATTTCTGCTGAAAATCACGTTTTGACACTTTCTGCACACTGGGGTTAAGAGCTGAGTGTGTGGGCTCTACTGAGTCTTGCAGTTACATAGGGATTCAGTTGTCTGAAAAAACGCGTTTATTTCGTGCTGAAAAACACGTTTTCAAAAGTGTGCTGTTACTTCCCCATAACTTACATGGGGGTGACCAAACTTGCAGAAACATGTTTATTTCTGCTGAAAATCATGTTTTGACACTTTCTGCACACTGGGGTTAAGAGCTGAGTGTGTGGGCTCTTCTGAGTCTTGCAGTTACATAGGGATTCAGTTGTCTGAAAAAACGCGTTTATTTCGGGCTGAAAAACATGTTTTCAAAAGTGTGCTGTTACTGCCCCATAACTTACATGGGGGTGACCAAACTTGCAGAAACATGTTTATTTCTGCTGAAAATCATGTTTTGACACTTTCTGCACACTGGGGTTAAGAGTTGAGTGTGTGGGCTCTTTTGAGCCTTGCAGTTACAAAGGGATTCAGTTGTCTGAAAAAACGCGTTTATTTCGGGCTGAAAAACACGTTTTCAAAAGTGTGCTGTTACTGCCCCATAACTTACATGGGGGTGACCAAACTTGCAGAAACATGTTTATTTCTGCTGAAAAACACGTTTTGACACTTTCTGCACACTGGGGTTAAGAGCTGAGTGTGTGGGCTCTTCTGAGTCTTGCAGTTACATAGGGATTCAGTTGTCTGAAAAAACGCGTTTATTTCGGGCTGAAAAACACGTTTTCAAAAGTGTGCTGTTACTGCCCCATAACTTACATGGGGGTGACCAAACTTGCAGAAACATGTTTATTTCTGCTGAAAATCATGTTTTGACACTTTCTGCACACTGGGGTTAAGAGCTGAGTGTGTGGGCTCTTTTGAGCCTTGCAGTTACAAAGGGATTCAGTTGTCTGAAAAAACGCGTTTATTTCGGGCTGAAAAACACGTTTTCAAAAGTGTGCTGTTACTGCCCCATAACTTACATGGGGGTGACCAAACTTGCAGAAACATGTTTATTTCTGCTGAAAATCATGTTTTGACACTTTCTGCACACTGGGGTTAAGAGCTGAGTGTGTGGGCTCTTCTGAGTCTTGCAGTTACATAGGGATTCAGTTGTCTGAAAAAACGCGTTTATTTCGGGCTGAAAAACACGTTTTCAAAAGTGTGCTGTTACTGCCCCATAACTTACATGGGGGTGACCAAACTTGCAGAAACATGTTTATTTCTGCTGAAAATCATGTTTTGACACTTTCTGCACACTGGGGTTAAGAGCTAAGTGTGTGGGCTCTTTTGAGCCTTGCAGTTACAAAGGGATTCAGTTGTCTGAAAAAACGCGTTTATTTCGGGCTGAAAAACACGTTTTCAAAAGTGTGCTGTTACTGCCCCATAACTTACATGGGGGTGACCAAACTTGCAGAAACATGTTTATTTCTGCTGAAAAACACGTTTTGACACTTTCTGCACACTGGGGTTAAGAGCTGAGTGTGTGGGCTCTTCTGAGTCTTGCAGTTACATAGGGATTCAGTTGTCTGAAAAAACGCGTTTATTTCGGGCTGAAAAACACGTTTTCAAAAGTGTGCTGTTACTGCCCCATAACTTACATGGGG
The DNA here is from genome assembly GCF_059453375.1 of Lepisosteus platostomus. Taxonomy (NCBI): domain Eukaryota; kingdom Metazoa; phylum Chordata; class Actinopteri; order Semionotiformes; family Lepisosteidae; genus Lepisosteus; species Lepisosteus platostomus. Next base: position 43,315,553 of record NC_142612.1, on the reverse strand, counting down.
TTGACCAAACTTGCAGAAACATGTTTATTTCTGCTGAAAATCATGTTTTGACACTTTCTGCACACTGGGGTTAAGAGCTGAGTGTGTGGGCTCTTCTGAGTCTTGCAGTTACATAGGGATTCAGTTGTCTGAAAAAACGCGTTTATTTCGGGCTGAAAAACACGTTTTCAAAAGTGTGCTGTTACTGCCCCATAACTTACATGGGGGTGACCAAACTTGCAGAAACATGTTTATTTCTGCTGAAAATCATGTTTTGACACTTTCTGCACACTGGGGTTAAGAGCTGAGTGTGTGGGCTCTTTTGAGCCTTGCAGTTACAAAGGGATTCAGTTGTCTGAAAAAACGCGTTTATTTCGGGCTGAAAAACACGTTTTCAAAAGTGTGCTGTTACTGCCCCATAACTTACATGGGGGTGACCAAACTTGCAGAAACATGTTTATTTCTGCTGAAAAACACGTTTTGACACTTTCTGCACACTGGGGTTAAGAGCTGAGTGTGTGGGCTCTTCTGAGTCTTGCAGTTACATAGGGATTCAGTTTTCTGAAAAAACGCGTTTATTTCGGGCTGAAAAACACGTTTTCAAAAGTGTGCTGTTACTTCCCCATAACTTACATGGGGGTGACCAAACTTGCAGAAACATGTTTATTTCTGCTGAAAAACACGTTTTGACACTTTCTGCACACTGGGGTTAAGAGCTGAGTGTGTGGGCTCTTCTGAGTCTTGCAGTTACATAGGGATTCAGTTGTCTGAAAAAACGCGTTTATTTCGGGCTGAAAAACACGTTTTCAAAAGTGTGCTGTTACTGCCCCATAACTTACATGGGGTTGACCAAACTTGCAGAAACATGTTTATTTCTGCTGAAAATCACGTTTTGACACTTTCTGCACACTGGGGTTAAGAGCTGAGTGTGTGGGCTCTACTGAGTCTTGCAGTTACATAGGGATACAGTTGTCTGAAAAAACGCGTTTATTTCGGGCTGAAAAACACGTTTTCAAAAGTGTGCTGTTACTGCCCCATAACTTACATGGGGGTGACCAAACTTGCAGAAACATGTTTATTTCTGCTGAAAAACACGTTTTGACACTTTCTGCACACTGGGGTTAAGAGCTGAGTGTGTGGGCTCTTCTGAGTCTTGCAGTTACATAGGGATTCAGTTGTCTGAAAAAACGCGTTTATTTCGGGCTGAATAACACGTTTTCAAAAGTGTGCTGTTACTGCCCCATAACTTACATGGGGTTGACCAAACTTGCAGAAACATGTTTATTTCTGCTGAAAATCACGTTTTGACACTTTCTGCACACTGGGGTTAAGAGCTGAGTGTGTGGGCTCTTTTGAGCCTTGCAGTTACATAGGGATTCAGTTGTCTGAAAAAACGCGTTTATTTCGGGCTGAAAAACACGTTTTCAAATGTGTGCTGTTACTGCCCCATAACTTACATGGGGGTGACCAAACTTGCAGAAACATGTTTATTTCTGCTGAAAAACACGTTTTGACACTTTCTGCACACTGGGGTTAAGAGCTGAGTGTGTGGGCTCTTCTGAGTCTTGCAGTTACATAGGGATTCAGTTGTCTGAAAAAACGCGTTTATTTCGGGCTGAAAAACACGTTTTCAAAAGTGTGCTGTTACTGCCCCATAACTTACATGGGGTTGACCAAACTTGCAGAAACATGTTTATTTCTGCTGAAAATCACGTTTTGACACTTTCTGCACACTGGGGTTAAGAGCTGAGTGTGTGGGCTCTTTTGAGCCTTGCAGTTACATAGGGATTCAGTTGTCTGAAAAAACGCGTTTATTTCGGGCTGAAAAACACGTTTTCAAAAGTGTTCTGTTACTGCCCCATAACTTACATGGGGGTGACCAAACTTGCAGAAACATGTTTATTTCTGCTGAAAAACACGTTTTGACACTTTCTGCACACTGGGGTTAAGAGCTGAGTGTGTGGGCTCTTCTGAGTCTTGCAGTTACATAGGGATTCAGTTGTCTGAAAAAACGCGTTTATTTCGGGCTGAAAAACACGTTTTCAAAAGTGTGCTGTTACTGCCCCATAACTTACATGGGGTTGACCAAACTTGCAGAAACATGTTTATTTCTGCTGAAAAACACGTTTTGACACTTTCTGCACACTGGGGTTAAGAGCTGAGTGTGTGGGCTCTTTTGAGCCTTGCAGTTACATAGGGATTCAGTTGTCTGAAAAAACGCGTTTATTTCGGGCTGAAAAACACGTTTTCAAAAGTGTGCTGTTACTGCACCATAACTTACATGGGGGTGACCAAACTTGCAGAAACATGTTTATTTCTGCTGAAAAACACGTTTTGACACTTTCTGCACACTGGGGTTAAGAGCTGAGTGTGTGGGCTCTTTTGAGCCTTGCAGTTACATAGGGATTCAGTTGTCTGAAAAAACGTGTTTATTTCGGGCTGAAAAACACGTTTTCAAAAGTGTGCTGTTACTGCCCCATAACTTACATGGGGGTGACCAAACTTGCAGAAACATGTTTATTTCTGCTGAAAATCATGTTTTGACACTTTCTGCACACTGGGGTTAAGAGCTGAGTGTGTGGGCTCTTTTGAGCCTTGCAGTTACAAAGGGATTCAGTTGTCTGAAAAAACGCGTTTATTTCGGGCTGAAAAACACGTTTTCAAAAGTGTGCTGTTACTGCCCCATAACTTACATGGGGGTGACCAAACTTGCAGAAACATGTTTATTTCTGCTGAAAAACACGTTTTGACACTTTCTGCACACTGGGGTTAAGAGCTGAGTGTGTGGGCTCTTCTGAGTCTTGCAGTTACATAGGGATTCAGTTGTCTGAAAAAACGCGTTTATTTCGGGCTGAAAAACACGTTTTCAAAAGTGTGCTGTTACTGCCCCATAACTTACATGGGGGTGACCAAACTTGCAGAAACATGTTTATTTCTGCTGAAAATCATGTTTTGACACTTTCTGCACACTGGGGTTAAGAGTTGAGTGTGTGGGCTCTTTTGAGCCTTGCAGTTACAAAGGGATTCAGTTGTCTGAAAAAACGCGTTTATTTCGGGCTGAAAAACACGTTTTCAAAAGTGTGCTGTTACTGCCCCATAACTTACATGGGGGTGACCAAACTTGCAGAAACATGTTTATTTCTGCTGAAAAACACGTTTTGACACTTTCTGCACACTGGGGTTAAGAGCTGAGTGTGTGGGCTCTTCTGAGTCTTGCAGTTACATAGGGATTCAGTTGTCTGAAAAAACGCGTTTATTTCGGGCTGAAAAACACGTTTTCAAAAGTGTGCTGTTACTGCCCCATAACTTACATGGGGGTGACCAAACTTGCAGAAACATGTTTATTTCTGCTGAAAATCATGTTTTGACACTTTCTGCACACTGGGGTTAAGAGCTGAGTGTGTGGGCTCTTTTGAGCCTTGCAGTTACAAAGGGATTCAGTTGTCTGAAAAAACGCGTTTATTTCGGGCTGAAAAACACGTTTTCAAAAGTGTGCTGTTACTGCCCCATAACTTACATGGGGGTGACCAAACTTGCAGAAACATGTTTATTTCTGCTGAAAAACACGTTTTGACACTTTCTGCACACTGGGGTTAAGAGCTGAGTGTGTGGGCTCTTCTGAGTCTTGCAGTTACATAGGGATTCAGTTGTCTGAAAAAACGCGTTTATTTCGGGCTGAAAAACACGTTTTCAAAAGTGTGCTGTTACTGCCCCATAACTTACATGGGGTTGACCAAACTTGCAGAAACATGTTTATTTCTGCTGAAAAACACGTTTTGACACTTTCTGCACACTGGGGTTAAGAGCTGAGTGTGTGGGCTCTTTTGAGCCTTGCAGTTACATAGGGATTCAGTTGTCTGAAAAAACGCGTTTATTTCGGGCTGAAAAACACGTTTTCAAAAGTGTGCTGTTACTGCACCATAACTTACATGGGGGTGACCAAACTTGCAGAAACATGTTTATTTCTGCTGAAAAACACGTTTTGACACTTTCTGCACACTGGGGTTAAGAGCTGAGTGTGTGGGCTCTTTTGAGCCTTGCAGTTACATAGGGATTCAGTTGTCTGAAAAAACGTGTTTATTTCGGGCTGAAAAACACGTTTTCAAAAGTGTGCTGTTACTGCCCCATAACTTACATGGGGGTGACCAAACTTGCAGAAACATGTTTATTTCTGCTGAAAAACACGTTTTGACACTTTCTGCACACTGGGGTTAAGAGCTGAGTGTGTGGGCTCTTTTGAGCCTTGCAGTTACAAAGGGATTCAGTTGTCTGAAAAAACGCGTTTATTTCGGGCTGAAAAACACGTTTTCAAAAGTGTGCTGTTACTGCCCCATAACTTACATGGGGGTGACCAAACTTGCAGAAACATGTTTATTTCTGCTGAAAAACACGTTTTGACACTTTCTGCACACTGGGGTTAAGAGCTGAGTGTGTGGGCTCTTTTGAGCCTTGCAGTTACATAGGGATTCAGTTGTCTGAAAAAACGCGTTTATTTCGGGCTGAAAAACACGTTTTCAAAAGTGTGCTGTTACTGCACCATAACTTACATGGGGGTGACCAAACTTGCAGAAACATGTTTATTTCTGCTGAAAAACACGTTTTGACACTTTCTGCACACTGGGGTTAAGAGCTGAGTGTGTGGGCTCTTTTGAGCCTTGCAGTTACATAGGGATTCAGTTGTCTGAAAAAACGTGTTTATTTCGGGCTGAAAAACACGTTTTCAAAAGTGTGCTGTTACTGCCCCATAACTTACATGGGGGTGACCAAACTTGCAGAAACATGTTTATTTCTGCTGAAAATCATGTTTTGACACTTTCTGCACACTGGGGTTAAGAGCTGAGTGTGTGGGCTCTTTTGAGCCTTGCAGTTACAAAGGGATTCAGTTGTCTGAAAAAACGCGTTTATTTCGGGCTGAAAAACACGTTTTCAAAAGTGTGCTGTTACTGCCCCATAACTTACATGGGGGTGACCAAACTTGCAGAAACATGTTTATTTCTGCTGAAAAACACGTTTTGACACTTTCTGCACACTGGGGTTAAGAGCTGAGTGTGTGGGCTCTTCTGAGTCTTGCAGTTACATAGGGATTCAGTTGTCTGAAAAAACGCGTTTATTTCGGGCTGAAAAACACGTTTTCAAAAGTGTGCTGTTACTGCCCCATAACTTACATGGGGGTGACCAAACTTGCAGAAACATGTTTATTTCTGCTGAAAATCATGTTTTGACACTTTCTGCACACTGGGGTTAAGAGTTGAGTGTGTGGGCTCTTTTGAGCCTTGCAGTTACAAAGGGATTCAGTTGTCTGAAAAAACGCGTTTATTTCGGGCTGAAAAACACGTTTTCAAAAGTGTGCTGTTACTGCCCCATAACTTACATGGGGGTGACCAAACTTGCAGAAACATGTTTATTTCTGCTGAAAAACACGTTTTGACACTTTCTGCACACTGGGGTTAAGAGCTGAGTGTGTGGGCTCTTCTGAGTCTTGCAGTTACATAGGGATTCAGTTGTCTGAAAAAACGCGTTTATTTCGGGCTGAAAAACACGTTTTCAAAAGTGTGCTGTTACTGCCCCATAACTTACATGGGGGTGACCAAACTTGCAGAAACATGTTTATTTCTGCTGAAAATCATGTTTTGACACTTTCTGCACACTGGGGTTAAGAGCTGAGTGTGTGGGCTCTTTTGAGCCTTGCAGTTACAAAGGGATTCAGTTGTCTGAAAAAACGCGTTTATTTCGGGCTGAAAAACACGTTTTCAAAAGTGTGCTGTTACTGCCCCATAACTTACATGGGGGTGACCAAACTTGCAGAAACATGTTTATTTCTGCTGAAAAACACGTTTTGACACTTTCTGCACACTGGGGTTAAGAGCTGAGTGTGTGGGCTCTTTTGAGCCTTGCAGTTACATAGGGATTCAGTTGTCTGAAAAAACGCGTTTATTTCGGGCTGAAAAACACGTTTTCAAAAGTGTTCTGTTACTGCCCCATAACTTACATGGGGGTGACCAAACTTGCAGAAACATGTTTATTTCTGCTGAAAAACACGTTTTGACACTTTCTGCACACTGGGGTTAAGAGCTGAGTGTGTGGGCTCTTCTGAGTCTTGCAGTTACATAGGGATTCAGTTGTCTGAAAAAACGCGTTTATTTCTTGCTGAAAAACACGTTTTCAAAAGTGTGCTGTTACTGCCCCATAACTTACATGGGGTTGACCAAACTTGCAGAAACATGTTTATTTCTGCTGAAAATCACGTTTTGACACTTTCTGCACACTGGGGTTAAGAGCTGAGTGTGTGGGCTCTACTGAGTCTTGCAGTTACCTAGGGATTCAGTTGTCTGAAAAAACGCGTTTATTTCGGGCTGAAAAACACGTTTTCAAAAGTGTGCTGTTACTGCCCCATAACTTACATGGGGGTGACCAAACTTGCAGAAACATGTTTATTTCTGCTGAAAATCATGTTTTGACACTTTCTGCACACTGGGGTTAAGAGCTGAGTGTGTGGGCTCTTCTGAGTCTTGCAGTTACATAGGGATTCAGTTGTCTGAAAAAACGCGTTTATTTCGGGCTGAAAAACACGTTTTCAAAAGTGTGCTTTTACTGCCCCATAACTTACATGGGGGTGACCAAACTTGCAGAAACATGTTTATTTCTGCTGAAAATCATGTTTTGACACTTTCTGCACACTGGGGTTAAGAGCTGAGTGTGTGGGCTCTTTTGAGCCTTGCAGTTACAAAGGGATTCAGTTGTCTGAAAAAACGCGTTTATTTCGGGCTGAAAAACACGTTTTCAAAAGTGTGCTGTTACTGCCCCATAACTTACATGGGGGTGACCAAACTTGCAGAAACATGTTTATTTCTGCTGAAAATCATGTTTTGACACTTTCTGCACACTGGGGTTAAGAGCTGAGTGTGTGGGCTCTTCTGAGTCTTGCAGTTACATAGGGATTCAGTTGTCTGAAAAAACGCGTTTATTTCGGGCTGAAAAACACGTTTTCAAAAGTGTGCTGTTACTGCCCCATAACTTACATGGGGGTGACCAAACTTGCAAAAACATGTTTATTTCTGCTGAAAATCATGTTTTGACACTTTCTGCACACTGGGGTTAAGAGCTGAGTGTGTGGGCTCTTTTGAGCCTTGCAGTTACAAAGGGATTCAGTTGTCTGAAAAAACGCGTTTATTTCGGGCTGAAAAACACGTTTTCAAAAGTGTTCTGTTACTGCCCCATAACTTACATGGGGGTGACCAAACTTGCAGAAACATGTTTATTTCTGCTGAAAAACACGTTTTGACACTTTCTGCACACTGGGGTTAAGAGCTGAGTGTGTGGGCTCTTCTGAGTCTTGCAGTTACATAGGGATTCAGTTGTCTGAAAAAACGCGTTTATTTCGGGCTGAAAAACACGTTTTCAAAAGTGTGCTGTTACTGCCCCATAACTTACATGGGGTTGACCAAACTTGCAGAAACATGTTTATTTCTGCTGAAAATCACGTTTTGACACTTTCTGCACACTGGGGTTAAGAGCTGAGTGTGTGGGCTCTACTGAGTCTTGCAGTTACATAGGGATTCAGTTGTCTGAAAAAACGCGTTTATTTCGGGCTGAAAAACACGTTTTCAAAAGTGTGCTGTTACTGCCCCATAACTTACATGGGGGTGACCAAACTTGCAGAAACATGTTTATTTCTGCTGAAAATCATGTTTTGACACTTTCTGCACACTGGGGTTAAGAGCTGAGTGTGTGGGCTCTTCTGAGTCTTGCAGTTACATAGGGATTCAGTTGTCTGAAAAAACGCGTTTATTTCGGGCTGAAAAACACGTTTTCAAAAGTGTGCTGTTACTGCCCCATAACTTACATGGGGTTGACCAAACTTGCAGAAACATGTTTATTTCTGCTGAAAATCATGTTTTGACACTTTCTGCACACTGGGGTTAAGAGCTGAGTGTGTGGGCTCTACTGAGTCTTGCAGTTACATAGGGATTCAGTTGTCTGAAAAAACGCGTTTATTTCGGGCTGAAAAACACGTTTTCAAAAGTGTGCTGTTACTTCCCCATAACTTACATGGGGGTGACCAAACTTGCAGAAACATGTTTATTTCTGCTGAAAAACATGTTTTGACACTTTCTGCACACTGGGGTTAAGAGCTGAGTGTGTGGGCTCTTTTGAGCCTTGCAGTTACATAGGGATTCAGTTGTCTGAAAAAACGCGTTTATTTCGGGCTGAAAAACACGTTTTCAAAAGTGTGCTGTTACTGCACCATAACTTACATGGGGGTGACCAAACTTGCAGAAACATGTTTATTTCTGCTGAAAAACACGTTTTGACACTTTCTGCACACTGGGGTTAAGAGCTGAGTGTGTGGGCTCTTTTGAGCCTTGCAGTTACAAAGGGATTCAGTTGTCTGAAAAAACGCGTTTATTTCGGGCTGAAAAACACGTTTTCAAAAGTGTGCTGTTACTGCCCCATGACTTACATGGGGGTGACCAAACTTGCAGAAACATATTTATTTCTGCTGAAAATCATGTTTTGACACTTTCTGCACACTGGGGTTAAGAGCTGAGTGTGTGGGCTCTTTTGAGCCTTGCAGTTACAAAGGGATTCAGTTGTCTGAAAAAACGCGTTTATTTCGGGCTGAAAAACACGTTTTCAAAAGTGTGCTGTTACTGCCCCATAACTTACATGGGGGTGACCAAACTTGCAGAAACATGTTTATTTCTGCTGAAAAACACGTTTTGACACTTTCTGCACACTGGGGTTAAGAGCTGAGTGTGTGGGCTCTTCTGAGTCTTGCAGTTACATAGGGATTCAGTTGTCTGAAAAAACGCGTTTATTTCGGGCTGAAAAACACGTTTTCAAAAGTGTGCTGTTACTGCCCCATAACTTACATGGGGTTGACCAAACTTGCAGAAACATGTTTATTTCTGCTGAAAATCACGTTTTGACACTTTCTGCACACTGGGGTTAAGAGCTGAGTGTGTGGGCTCTACTGAGTCTTGCAGTTACATAGGGATTCAGTTGTCTGAAAAAACGCGTTTATTTCGGGCTGAAAAACACGTTTTCAAAAGTGTGCTGTTACTTCCCCATAACTTACATGGGGGTGACCAAACTTGCAGAAACATGTTTATTTCTGCTGAAAAACATGTTTTGACACTTTCTGCACACTGGGGTTAAGAGCTGAGTGTGTGGGCTCTTCTGAGTCTTGCAGTTACATAGGGATTCAGTTGACTGAAAAAACGCGTTTATTTCGGGCTGAAAAACACGTTTTCAAAAGTGTGCTGTTACTGCCCCATAACTTACATGGGGTTGACCAAACTTGCAGAAACATGTTTATTTGTGCTGAAAATCACGTTTTGACACTTTCTGCACACTGGGGTTAAGAGCTGAGTGTGTGGGCTCTACTGAGTCTTGCAGTTACATAGGGATTCAGTTGTCTGAAAAAACGCGTTTATTTCGGGCTGAAAAACACGTTTTCAAAAGTGTGCTGTTACTGCCCCATAACTTACATGGGGTTGACCAAACTTGCAGAAACATGTTTATTTCTGCTGAAAATCACGTTTTGACACTTTCTGCACACTGGGGTTAAGAGCTGAGTGTGTGGGCTCTTCTGAGTCTTGCAGTTACATAGGGATTCAGTTGTCTGAAAAAACGCGTTTATTTCAGGCTGAAAAACACGTTTTCAAAAGTGTGCTGTTACTGCCCCATAACTTACATGGGGTTGACCAAACTTGCAGAAACATGTTTATTTCTGCTGAAAATCACGTTTTGACACTTTCTGCACACTGGGGTTAAGAGCTGAGTGTGTGGGCTCTTTTGAGCCTTGCAGTTACATAGGGATTCAGTTGTCTGAAAAAACGCGTTTATTTCGGGCTGAAAAACACGTTTTCAAAAGTGTTCTGTTACTGCCCCATAACTTACATGGGGGTGACCAAACTTGCAGAAACATGTTTATTTCTGCTGAAAAACACGTTTTGACACTTTCTGCACACTGGGGTTAAGAGCTGAGTGTGTGGGCTCTTCTGAGTCTTGCAGTTACATAGGGATTCAGTTGTCTGAAAAAACGCGTTTATTTCGGGCTGAAAAACACGTTTTCAAAAGTGTGCTGTTACTGCCCCATAACTTACATGGGGTTGACCAAACTTGCAGAAACATGTTTATTTCTGCTGAAAATCACGTTTTGACACTTTCTGCACACTGGGGTTAAGAGCTGAGTGTGTGGGCTCTTTTGAGCCTTTCAGTTACATAGGGATTCAGTTGTCTGAAAAAACGCGTTTATTTCGGGCTGAAAAACACGTTTTCAAAAGTGTTCTGTTACTGCCCCATAACTTACATGGGGGTGACCAAACTTGCAGAAACATGTTTATTTCTGCTGAAAAACACGTTTTGACACTTTCTGCACACTGGGGTTAAGAGCTGAGTGTGTGGGCTCTTCTGAGTCTTGCAGTTACATAGGGATTCAGTTGTCTGAAAAAACGCGTTTATTTCGGGCTGAAAAACACGTTTTCAAAAGTGTGCTGTTACTGCCCCATAACTTACATGGGGTTGACCAAACTTGCAGAAACATGTTTATTTCTGCTGAAAATCACGTTTTGACACTTTCTGCACACTGGGGTTAAGAGCTGAGTGTGTGGGCTCTACTGAGTCTTGCAGTTACATAGGGATTCAGTTGTCTGAAAAAACGCGTTTATTTCGGGCTGAAAAACACGTTTTCAAAAGTGTGCTGTTACTTCCCCATAACTTACATGGGGGTGACCAAACTTGCAGAAACATGTTTATTTCTGCTGAAAAACACGTTTTGACACTTTCTGCACACTGGGGTTAAGAGCTGAGTGTGTGGGCTCTTTTGAGCCTTGCAGTTACATAGGGATTCAGTTGTCTGAAAAAACGCGTTTATTTCGGGCTGAAAAACACGTTTTCAAAAGTGTGCTGTTACTGCACCATAACTTACATGGGGGTGACCAAACTTGCAGAAACATGTTTATTTCTGCTGAAAAACACGTTTTGACACTTTCTGCACACTGGGGTTAAGAGCTGAGTGTGTGGGCTCTTTTGAGCCTTGCAGTTACATAGGGATTCAGTTGTCTGAAAAAACGTGTTTATTTCGGGCTGAAAAACACGTTTTCAAAAGTGTACTGTTACTGCCCCATAACTTACATGGGGGTGACCAAACTTGCAGAAACATGTTTATTTCTGCTGAAAATCATGTTTTGACACTTTCTGCACACTGGGGTTAAGAGCTGAGTGTGTGGGCTCTTTTGAGCCTTGCAGTTACAAAGGGATTCAGTTGTCTGAAAAAACGCGTTTATTTCGGGCTGAAAAACACGTTTTCAAAAGTGTGCTGTTACTGCCCCATAACTTACATGGGGGTGACCAAACTTGCAGAAACATGTTTATTTCTGCTGAAAAACACGTTTTGACACTTTCTGCACACTGGGGTTAAGAGCTGAGTGTGTGGGCTCTTCTGAGTCTTGCAGTTACATAGGGATTCAGTTGTCTGAAAAAACGCGTTTATTTCTTGCTGAAAAACACGTTTTCAAAAGTGTGCTGTTACTGCCCCATAACTTACATGGGGTTGACCAAACTTGCAGAAACATGTTTATTTCTGCTGAAAATCACGTTTTGACACTTTCTGCACACTGGGGTTAAGAGCTGAGTGTGTGGGCTCTACTGAGTCTTGCAGTTACATAGGGATTCAGTTGTCTGAAAAAACGCGTTTATTTCGGGCTGAAAAACACGTTTTCAAAAGTGTGCTGTTACTGCCCCATAACTTACATGGGGGTGACCAAACTTGCAGAAACATGTTTATTTCTGCTGAAAATCATGTTTTGACACTTTCTGCACACTGGGGTTAAGAGCTGAGTGTGTGGGCTCTTCTGAGTCTTGCAGTTACATAGGGATTCAGTTGTCTGAAAAAACGCGTTTATTTCGGGCTGAAAAACACGTTTTCAAAAGTGTGCTGTTACTGCCCCATGACTTACATGGGGGTGACCAAACTTGCAGAAACATATTTATTTCTGCTGAAAATCATGTTTTGACACTTTCTGCACACTGGGGTTAAGAGCTGAGTGTGTGGGCTCTTTTGAGCCTTGCAGTTACAAAGGGATTCAGTTGTCTGAAAAAACGCGTTTATTTCGGGCTGAAAAACACGTTTTCAAAAGTGTGCTGTTACTGCCCCATAACTTACATGGGGGTGACCAAACTTGCAGAAACATGTTTATTTCTGCTGAAAAACACGTTTTGACACTTTCTGCACACTGGGGTTAAGAGCTGAGTGTGTGGGCTCTTCTGAGTCTTGCAGTTACATAGGGATTCAGTTGTCTGAAAAAACGCGTTTATTTCGGGCTGAAAAACACGTTTTCAAAAGTGTGCTGTTACTGCCCCATAACTTACATGGGGTTGACCAAACTTGCAGAAACATGTTTATTTCTGCTGAAAATCACGTTTTGACACTTTCTGCACACTGGGGTTAAGAGCTGAGTGTGTGGGCTCTACTGAGTCTTGCAGTTACATAGGGATTCAGTTGTCTGAAAAAACGCGTTTATTTCGGGCTGAAAAACACGTTTTCAAAAGTGTGCTGTTACTTCCCCATAACTTACATGGGGGTGACCAAACTTGCAGAAACATGTTTATTTCTGCTGAAAAACACGTTTTGACACTTTCTGCACACTGGGGTTAAGAGCTGAGTGTGTGGGCTCTTCTGAGTCTTGCAGTTACATAGGGATTCAGTTGACTGAAAAAACGCGTTTATTTCGGGCTGAAAAACACGTTTTCAAAAGTGTGCTGTTACTGCCCCATAACTTACATGGGGTTGACCAAACTTGCAGAAACATGTTTATTTGTGCTGAAAATCACGTTTTGACACTTTCTGCACACTGGGGTTAAGAGCTGAGTGTGTGGGCTCTACTGAGTCTTGCAGTTACATAGGGATTCAGTTGTCTGAAAAAACGCGTTTATTTCGGGCTGAAAAACACGTTTTCAAAAGTGTGCTGTTACTGCCCCATAACTTACATGGGGTTGACCAAACTTGCAGAAACATGTTTATTTCTGCTGAAAATCACGTTTTGACACTTTCTGCACACTGGGGTTAAGAGCTGAGTGTGTGGGCTCTTTTGAGCCTTGCAGTTACATAGGGATTCAGTTGTCTGAAAAAACGCGTTTATTTCGGGCTGAAAAACACGTTTTCAAAAGTGTTCTGTTACTGCCCCATAACTTACATGGGGGTGACCAAACTTGCAGAAACATGTTTATTTCTGCTGAAAAACACGTTTTGACACTTTCTGCACACTGGGGTTAAGAGCTGAGTGTGTGGGCTCTTCTGAGTCTTGCAGTTACATAGGGATTCAGTTGTCTGAAAAAACGCGTTTATTTCGGGCTGAAAAACACGTTTTCAAAAGTGTGCTGTTACTGCCCCATAACTTACATGGGGTTGACCAAACTTGCAGAAACATGTTTATTTCTGCTGAAAATCACGTTTTGACACTTTCTGCACACTGGGGTTAAGAGCTGAGTGTGTGGGCTCTTTTGAGCCTTGCAGTTACATAGGGATTCAGTTGTCTGAAAAAACGCGTTTATTTCGGGCTGAAAAACACGTTTTCAAAAGTGTTCTGTTACTGCCCCATAACTTACATGGGGGTGACCAAACTTGCAGAAACATGTTTATTTCTGCTGAAAAACACGTTTTGACACTTTCTGCACACTGGGGTTAAGAGCTGAGTGTGTGGGCTCTTCTGAGTCTTGCAGTTACATAGGGATTCAGTTGGCTGAAAAAACGCGTTTATTTCGGGCTGAAAAACACGTTTTCAAAAGTGTGCTGTTACTGCCCCATAACTTACATGGGGTTGACCAAACTTGCAGAAACATGTTTATTTCTGCTGAAAATCACGTTTTGACACTTTCTGCACACTGGGGTTAAGAGCTGAGTGTGTGGGCTCTACTGAGTCTTGCAGTTACATAGGGATTCAGTTGTCTGAAAAAACGCGTTTATTTCGTGCTGAAAAACACGTTTTCAAAAGTGTGCTGTTACTTCCCCATAACTTACATGGGGGTGACCAAACTTGCAGAAACATGTTTATTTCTGCTGAAAATCATGTTTTGACACTTTCTGCACACTGGGGTTAAGAGCTGAGTGTGTGGGCTCTTCTGAGTCTTGCAGTTACATAGGGATTCAGTTGTCTGAAAAAACGCGTTTATTTCGGGCTGAAAAACATGTTTTCAAAAGTGTGCTGTTACTGCCCCATAACTTACATGGGGGTGACCAAACTTGCAGAAACATGTTTATTTCTGCTGAAAAACACGTTTTGACACTTTCTGCACACTGGGGTTAAGAGCTGAGTGTGTGGGCTCTTCTGAGTCTTGCAGTTACATAGCGATTCAGTTGTCTGAAAAAACGCGTTTATTTCGGGCTGAAAAACACGTTTTCAAAAGTGTGCTGTTACTGCCCCATAACTTACATGGGGGTGACCAAACTTGCAGAAACATGTTTATTTCTGCTGAAGATCATGTTTTGACACTTTCTGCACACTGGGGTTAAGAGCTGAGTGTGTGGGCTCTTTTGAGCCTTGCAGTTACAAAGGGATTCAGTTGTCTGAAAAAACGCGTTTATTTCGGGCTGAAAAACACGTTTTCAAAAGTGTGCTGTTACTGCCCCATAACTTACATGGGGGTGACCAAACTTGCAGAAACATGTTTATTTCTGCTGAAAAACACGTTTTGACACTTTCTGCACACTGGGGTTAAGAGCTGAGTGTGTGGGCTCTTCTGAGTCTTGCAGTTACATAGGGATTCAGTTGTCTGAAAAAACGCGTTTATTTCTTGCTGAAAAACACGTTTTCAAAAGTGTGCTGTTACTGCCCCATAACTTACATGGGGTTGACCAAACTTGCAGAAACATGTTTATTTCTGCTGAAAATCACGTTTTGACACTTTCTGCACACTGGGGTTAAGAGCTGAGTGTGTGGGCTCTACTGAGTCTTGCAGTTACCTAGGGATTCAGTTGTCTGAAAAAACGCGTTTATTTCGGGCTGAAAAACACGTTTTCAAAAGTGTGCTGTTACTGCCCCATAACTTACATGGGGGTGACCAAACTTGCAGAAACATGTTTATTTCTGCTGAAAATCATGTTTTGACACTTTCTGCACACTGGGGTTAAGAGCTGAGTGTGTGGGCTCTTCTGAGTCTTGCAGTTACATAGGGATTCAGTTGTCTAAAAAAACGCGTTTATTTCGGGCTGAAAAACACGTTTTCAAAAGTGTGCTTTTACTGCCCCATAACTTACATGGGGGTGACCAAACTTGCAGAAACATGTTTATTTCTGCTGAAAATCATGTTTTGACACTTTCTGCACACTGGGGTTAAGAGCTGAGTGTGTGGGCTCTTTTGAGCCTTGCAGTTACAAAGGGATTCAGTTGTCTGAAAAAACGCGTTTATTTCGGGCTGAAAAACACGTTTTCAAAAGTGTGCTGTTACTGCCCCATAACTTACATGGGGGTGACCAAACTTGCAGAAACATGTTTATTTCTGCTGAAAAACACGTTTTGACACTTTCTGCACACTGGGGTTAAGAGCTGAGTGTGTGGGCTCTTCTGAGTCTTGCAGTTACATAGGGATTCAGTTGTCTGAAAAAACGCGTTTATTTCAGGCTGAAAAACACGTTTTCAAAAGTGTGCTGTTACTGCCCCATAACTTACATGGGGTTGACCAAACTTGCAGAAACATGTTTATTTCTGCTGAAAATCACGTTTTGACACTTTCTGCACACTGGGGTTAAGAGCTGAGTGTGTGGGCTCTTTTGAGCCTTGCAGTTACAAAGGGATTCAGTTGTCTGAAAAAACGCGTTTATTTCGGGCTGAAAAACACGTTTTCAAAAGTGTGCTGTTACTGCCCCATAACTTACATGGGGGTGACCAAACTTGCAGAAACATGTTTATTTCTGCTGAAAAACACGTTTTGACACTTTCTGCACACTGGGGTTAAGAGCTGAGTGTGTGGGCTCTTCTGAGTCTTGCAGTTACATAGGGATTCAGTTGTCTGAAAAAACGCGTTTATTTCGGGCTGAAAAACACGTTTTCAAAAGTGTGCTGTTACTGCCCCATAACTTACATGGGGGTGACCAAACTTGCAGAAACATGTTTATTTCTGCTGAAAATCACGTTTTGACACTTTCTGCACACTGGGGTTAAGAGCTGAGTGTGTGGGCTCTTTTGAGCCTTGCAGTTACATAGGGATTCAGTTGTCTGAAAAAACGCGTTTATTTCGGGCTGAAAAACACGTTTTCAAAAGTGTTCTGTTACTGCCCCATAACTTACATGGGGGTGACCAAACTTGCAGAAACATGTTTATTTCTGCTGAAAAACACGTTTTGACACTTTCTGCACACTGGGGTTAAGAGCTGAGTGTGTGGGCTCTTCTGAGTCTTGCAGTTACATAGGGATTCAGTTGTCTGAAAAAACGCGTTTATTTCTTGCTGAAAAACACGTTTTCAAAAGTGTGCTGTTACTGCCCCATAACTTACATGGGGTTGACCAAACTTGCAGAAACATGTTTATTTCTGCTGAAAATCACGTTTTGACACTTTCTGCACACTGGGGTTAAGAGCTGAGTGTGTGGGCTCTACTGAGTCTTGCAGTTACATAGGGATTCAGTTGTCTGAAAAAACGCGTTTATTTCGGGCTGAAAAACACGTTTTCAAAAGTGTGCTGTTACTGCCCCATAACTTACATGGGGGTGACCAAACTTGCAGAAACATGTTTATTTCTGCTGAAAATCATGTTTTGACACTTTCTGCACACTGGGGTTAAGAGCTGAGTGTGTGGGCTCTTCTGAGTCTTGCAGTTACATAGGGATTCAGTTGTCTGAAAAAACGCGTTTATTTCGGGCTGAAAAACACGTTTTCAAAAGTGTGCTGTTACTGCCCCATAACTTACATGGGGGTGACCAAACTTGCAGAAACATGTTTATTTCTGCTGAAAATCATGTTTTGACACTTTCTGCACACTGGGGTTAAGAGCTGAGTGTGTGGGCTCTTTTGAGCCTTGCAGTTACAAAGGGATTCAGTTGTCTGAAAAAACGCGTTTATTTCGGGCTGAAAAACACGTTTTCAAAAGTGTGCTGTTACTGCCCCATAACTTACATGGGGGTGACCAAACTTGCAGAAACATGTTTATTTCTGCTGAAAAACACGTTTTGACACTTTCTGCACACTGGGGTTAAGAGCTGAGTGTGTGGGCTCTTCTGAGTCTTGCAGTTACATAGGGATTCAGTTGTCTGAAAAAACGCGTTTATTTCTTGCTGAAAAACACGTTTTCAAAAGTGTGCTGTTACTGCCCCATAACTTACATGGGGTTGACCAAACTTGCAGAAACATGTTTATTTCTGCTGAAAATCACGTTTTGACACTTTCTGCACACTGGGGTTAAGAGCTGAGTGTGTGGGCTCTTTTGAGCCTTGCAGTTACATAGGGATTCAGTTGTCTGAAAAAACGCGTTTATTTCGGGCTGAAAAACACGTTTTCAAAAGTGTGCTGTTACTGCCCCATAACTTACATGGGGTTGACCAAACTTGCAGAAACATGTTTATTTCTGCTGAAAATCACGTTTTGACACTTTCTGCACACTGGGGTTAAGAGCTGAGTGTGTGGGCTCTTCTGAGTCTTGCAGTTACATAGGGATTCAGTTGTCTGAAAAAACGCGTTTATTTCAGGCTGAAAAACACGTTTTCAAAAGTGTGCTGTTACTGCCCCATAACTTACATGGGGTTGACCAAACTTGCAGAAACATGTTTATTTCTGCTGAAAATCACGTTTTGACACTTTCTGCACACTGGGGTTAAGAGCTGAGTGTGTGGGCTCTTTTGAGCCTTGCAGTTACATAGGGATTCAGTTGTCTGAAAAAACGCGTTTATTTCGGGCTGAAAAACACGTTTTCAAAAGTGTTCTGTTACTGCCCCATAACTTACATGGGGGTGACCAAACTTGCAGAAACATGTTTATTTCTGCTGAAAAACACGTTTTGACACTTTCTGCACACTGGGGTTAAGAGCTGAGTGTGTGGGCTCTTCTGAGTCTTGCAGTTACATAGGGATTCAGTTGTCTGAAAAAACGCGTTTATTTCGGGCTGAAAAACACGTTTTCAAAAGTGTGCTGTTACTGCCCCATAACTTACATGGGGTTGACCAAACTTGCAGAAACATGTTTATTTCTGCTGAAAATCACGTTTTGACACTTTCTGCACACTGGGGTTAAGAGCTGAGTGTGTGGGCTCTTTTGAGCCTTTCAGTTACATAGGGATTCAGTTGTCTGAAAAAACGCGTTTATTTCGGGCTGAAAAACACGTTTTCAAAAGTGTTCTGTTACTGCCCCATAACTTACATGGGGGTGACCAAACTTGCAGAAACATGTTTATTTCTGCTGAAAAACACGTTTTGACACTTTCTGCACACTGGGGTTAAGAGCTGAGTGTGTGGGCTCTTCTGAGTCTTGCAGTTACATAGGGATTCAGTTGTCTGAAAAAACGCGTTTATTTCGGGCTGAAAAACACGTTTTCAAAAGTGTGCTGTTACTGCCCCATAACTTACATGGGGTTGACCAAACTTGCAGAAACATGTTTATTTCTGCTGAAAATCACGTTTTGACACTTTCTGCACACTGGGGTTAAGAGCTGAGTGTGTGGGCTCTACTGAGTCTTGCAGTTACATAGGGATTCAGTTGTCTGAAAAAACGCGTTTATTTCGGGCTGAAAAACACGTTTTCAAAAGTGTGCTGTTACTTCCCCATAACTTACATGGGGGTGACCAAACTTGCAGAAACATGTTTATTTCTGCTGAAAAACACGTTTTGACACTTTCTGCACACTGGGGTTAAGAGCTGAGTGTGTGGGCTCTTTTGAGCCTTGCAGTTACATAGGGATTCAGTTGTCTGAAAAAACGCGTTTATTTCGGGCTGAAAAACACGTTTTCAAAAGTGTGCTGTTACTGCACCATAACTTACATGGGGGTGACCAAACTTGCAGAAACATGTTTATTTCTGCTGAAAAACACGTTTTGACACTTTCTGCACACTGGGGTTAAGAGCTGAGTGTGTGGGCTCTTTTGAGCCTTGCAGTTACATAGGGATTCAGTTGTCTGAAAAAACGTGTTTATTTCGGGCTGAAAAACACGTTTTCAAAAGTGTACTGTTACTGCCCCATAACTTACATGGGGGTGACCAAACTTGCAGAAACATGTTTATTTCTGCTGAAAATCATGTTTTGACACTTTCTGCACACTGGGGTTAAGAGCTGAGTGTGTGGGCTCTTTTGAGCCTTGCAGTTACAAAGGGATTCAGTTGTCTGAAAAAACGCGTTTATTTCGGGCTGAAAAACACGTTTTCAAAAGTGTGCTGTTACTGCCCCATAACTTACATGGGGGTGACCAAACTTGCAGAAACATGTTTATTTCTGCTGAAAAACACGTTTTGACACTTTCTGCACACTGGGGTTAAGAGCTGAGTGTGTGGGCTCTTCTGAGTCTTGCAGTTACATAGGGATTCAGTTGTCTGAAAAAACGCGTTTATTTCTTGCTGAAAAACACGTTTTCAAAAGTGTGCTGTTACTGCCCCATAACTTACATGGGGTTGACCAAACTTGCAGAAACATGTTTATTTCTGCTGAAAATCACGTTTTGACACTTTCTGCACACTGGGGTTAAGAGCTGAGTGTGTGGGCTCTACTGAGTCTTGCAGTTACATAGGGATTCAGTTGTCTGAAAAAACGCGTTTATTTCGGGCTGAAAAACACGTTTTCAAAAGTGTGCTGTTACTGCCCCATAACTTACATGGGGGTGACCAAACTTGCAGAAACATGTTTATTTCTGCTGAAAATCATGTTTTGACACTTTCTGCACACTGGGGTTAAGAGCTGAGTGTGTGGGCTCTTCTGAGTCTTGCAGTTACATAGGGATTCAGTTGTCTGAAAAAACGCGTTTATTTCGGGCTGAAAAACACGTTTTCAAAAGTGTGCTGTTACTGCCCCATGACTTACATGGGGGTGACCAAACTTGCAGAAACATATTTATTTCTGCTGAAAATCATGTTTTGACACTTTCTGCACACTGGGGTTAAGAGCTGAGTGTGTGGGCTCTTTTGAGCCTTGCAGTTACAAAGGGATTCAGTTGTCTGAAAAAACGCGTTTATTTCGGGCTGAAAAACACGTTTTCAAAAGTGTGCTGTTACTGCCCCATAACTTACATGGGGGTGACCAAACTTGCAGAAACATGTTTATTTCTGCTGAAAAACACGTTTTGACACTTTCTGCACACTGGGGTTAAGAGCTGAGTGTGTGGGCTCTTCTGAGTCTTGCAGTTACATAGGGATTCAGTTGTCTGAAAAAACGCGTTTATTTCGGGCTGAAAAACACGTTTTCAAAAGTGTGCTGTTACTGCCCCATAACTTACATGGGGTTGACCAAACTTGCAGAAACATGTTTATTTCTGCTGAAAATCACGTTTTGACACTTTCTGCACACTGGGGTTAAGAGCTGAGTGTGTGGGCTCTACTGAGTCTTGCAGTTACATAGGGATTCAGTTGTCTGAAAAAACGCGTTTATTTCGGGCTGAAAAACACGTTTTCAAAAGTGTGCTGTTACTTCCCCATAACTTACATGGGGGTGACCAAACTTGCAGAAACATGTTTATTTCTGCTGAAAAACACGTTTTGACACTTTCTGCACACTGGGGTTAAGAGCTGAGTGTGTGGGCTCTTCTGAGTCTTGCAGTTACATAGGGATTCAGTTGACTGAAAAAACGCGTTTATTTCGGGCTGAAAAACACGTTTTCAAAAGTGTGCTGTTACTGCCCCATAACTTACATGGGGTTGACCAAACTTGCAGAAACATGTTTATTTGTGCTGAAAATCACGTTTTGACACTTTCTGCACACTGGGGTTAAGAGCTGAGTGTGTGGGCTCTACTGAGTCTTGCAGTTACATAGGGATTCAGTTGTCTGAAAAAACGCGTTTATTTCGGGCTGAAAAACACGTTTTCAAAAGTGTGCTGTTACTGCCCCATAACTTACATGGGGTTGACCAAACTTGCAGAAACATGTTTATTTCTGCTGAAAATCACGTTTTGACACTTTCTGCACACTGGGGTTAAGAGCTGAGTGTGTGGGCTCTTTTGAGCCTTGCAGTTACATAGGGATTCAGTTGTCTGAAAAAACGCGTTTATTTCGGGCTGAAAAACACGTTTTCAAAAGTGTTCTGTTACTGCCCCATAACTTACATGGGGGTGACCAAACTTGCAGAAACATGTTTATTTCTGCTGAAAAACACGTTTTGACACTTTCTGCACACTGGGGTTAAGAGCTGAGTGTGTGGGCTCTTCTGAGTCTTGCAGTTACATAGGGATTCAGTTGTCTGAAAAAACGCGTTTATTTCGGGCTGAAAAACACGTTTTCAAAAGTGTGCTGTTACTGCCCCATAACTTACATGGGGTTGACCAAACTTGCAGAAACATGTTTATTTCTGCTGAAAATCACGTTTTGACACTTTCTGCACACTGGGGTTAAGAGCTGAGTGTGTGGGCTCTTTTGAGCCTTGCAGTTACATAGGGATTCAGTTGTCTGAAAAAACGCGTTTATTTCGGGCTGAAAAACACGTTTTCAAAAGTGTTCTGTTACTGCCCCATAACTTACATGGGGGTGACCAAACTTGCAGAAACATGTTTATTTCTGCTGAAAAACACGTTTTGACACTTTCTGCACACTGGGGTTAAGAGCTGAGTGTGTGGGCTCTTCTGAGTCTTGCAGTTACATAGGGATTCAGTTGGCTGAAAAAACGCGTTTATTTCGGGCTGAAAAACACGTTTTCAAAAGTGTGCTGTTACTGCCCCATAACTTACATGGGGTTGACCAAACTTGCAGAAACATGTTTATTTCTGCTGAAAATCACGTTTTGACACTTTCTGCACACTGGGGTTAAGAGCTGAGTGTGTGGGCTCTACTGAGTCTTGCAGTTACATAGGGATTCAGTTGTCTGAAAAAACGCGTTTATTTCGTGCTGAAAAACACGTTTTCAAAAGTGTGCTGTTACTTCCCCATAACTTACATGGGGGTGACCAAACTTGCAGAAACATGTTTATTTCTGCTGAAAATCATGTTTTGACACTTTCTGCACACTGGGGTTAAGAGCTGAGTGTGTGGGCTCTTCTGAGTCTTGCAGTTACATAGGGATTCAGTTGTCTGAAAAAACGCGTTTATTTCGGGCTGAAAAACATGTTTTCAAAAGTGTGCTGTTACTGCCCCATAACTTACATGGGGGTGACCAAACTTGCAGAAACATGTTTATTTCTGCTGAAAAACACGTTTTGACACTTTCTGCACACTGGGGTTAAGAGCTGAGTGTGTGGGCTCTTCTGAGTCTTGCAGTTACATAGCGATTCAGTTGTCTGAAAAAACGCGTTTATTTCGGGCTGAAAAACACGTTTTCAAAAGTGTGCTGTTACTGCCCCATAACTTACATGGGGGTGACCAAACTTGCAGAAACATGTTTATTTCTGCTGAAGATCATGTTTTGACACTTTCTGCACACTGGGGTTAAGAGCTGAGTGTGTGGGCTCTTTTGAGCCTTGCAGTTACAAAGGGATTCAGTTGTCTGAAAAAACGCGTTTATTTCGGGCTGAAAAACACGTTTTCAAAAGTGTGCTGTTACTGCCCCATAACTTACATGGGGGTGACCAAACTTGCAGAAACATGTTTATTTCTGCTGAAAAACACGTTTTGACACTTTCTGCACACTGGGGTTAAGAGCTGAGTGTGTGGGCTCTTCTGAGTCTTGCAGTTACATAGGGATTCAGTTGTCTGAAAAAACGCGTTTATTTCTTGCTGAAAAACACGTTTTCAAAAGTGTGCTGTTACTGCCCCATAACTTACATGGGGTTGACCAAACTTGCAGAAACATGTTTATTTCTGCTGAAAATCACGTTTTGACACTTTCTGCACACTGGGGTTAAGAGCTGAGTGTGTGGGCTCTACTGAGTCTTGCAGTTACCTAGGGATTCAGTTGTCTGAAAAAACGCGTTTATTTCGGGCTGAAAAACACGTTTTCAAAAGTGTGCTGTTACTGCCCCATAACTTACATGGGGGTGACCAAACTTGCAGAAACATGTTTATTTCTGCTGAAAATCATGTTTTGACACTTTCTGCACACTGGGGTTAAGAGCTGAGTGTGTGGGCTCTTCTGAGTCTTGCAGTTACATAGGGATTCAGTTGTCTAAAAAAACGCGTTTATTTCGGGCTGAAAAACACGTTTTCAAAAGTGTGCTTTTACTGCCCCATAACTTACATGGGGGTGACCAAACTTGCAGAAACATGTTTATTTCTGCTGAAAATCATGTTTTGACACTTTCTGCACACTGGGGTTAAGAGCTGAGTGTGTGGGCTCTTTTGAGCCTTGCAGTTACAAAGGGATTCAGTTGTCTGAAAAAACGCGTTTATTTCGGGCTGAAAAACACGTTTTCAAAAGTGTGCTGTTACTGCCCCATAACTTACATGGGGGTGACCAAACTTGCAGAAACATGTTTATTTCTGCTGAAAAACACGTTTTGACACTTTCTGCACACTGGGGTTAAGAGCTGAGTGTGTGGGCTCTTCTGAGTCTTGCAGTTACATAGGGATTCAGTTGTCTGAAAAAACGCGTTTATTTCAGGCTGAAAAACACGTTTTCAAAAGTGTGCTGTTACTGCCCCATAACTTACATGGGGTTGACCAAACTTGCAGAAACATGTTTATTTCTGCTGAAAATCACGTTTTGACACTTTCTGCACACTGGGGTTAAGAGCTGAGTGTGTGGGCTCTTTTGAGCCTTGCAGTTACAAAGGGATTCAGTTGTCTGAAAAAACGCGTTTATTTCGGGCTGAAAAACACGTTTTCAAAAGTGTGCTGTTACTGCCCCATAACTTACATGGGGGTGACCAAACTTGCAGAAACATGTTTATTTCTGCTGAAAAACACGTTTTGACACTTTCTGCACACTGGGGTTAAGAGCTGAGTGTGTGGGCTCTTCTGAGTCTTGCAGTTACATAGGGATTCAGTTGTCTGAAAAAACGCGTTTATTTCGGGCTGAAAAACACGTTTTCAAAAGTGTGCTGTTACTGCCCCATAACTTACATGGGGGTGACCAAACTTGCAGAAACATGTTTATTTCTGCTGAAAATCACGTTTTGACACTTTCTGCACACTGGGGTTAAGAGCTGAGTGTGTGGGCTCTTTTGAGCCTTGCAGTTACATAGGGATTCAGTTGTCTGAAAAAACGCGTTTATTTCGGGCTGAAAAACACGTTTTCAAAAGTGTTCTGTTACTGCCCCATAACTTACATGGGGGTGACCAAACTTGCAGAAACATGTTTATTTCTGCTGAAAAACACGTTTTGACACTTTCTGCACACTGGGGTTAAGAGCTGAGTGTGTGGGCTCTTCTGAGTCTTGCAGTTACATAGGGATTCAGTTGTCTGAAAAAACGCGTTTATTTCTTGCTGAAAAACACGTTTTCAAAAGTGTGCTGTTACTGCCCCATAACTTACATGGGGTTGACCAAACTTGCAGAAACATGTTTATTTCTGCTGAAAATCACGTTTTGACACTTTCTGCACACTGGGGTTAAGAGCTGAGTGTGTGGGCTCTACTGAGTCTTGCAGTTACATAGGGATTCAGTTGTCTGAAAAAACGCGTTTATTTCGGGCTGAAAAACACGTTTTCAAAAGTGTGCTGTTACTGCCCCATAACTTACATGGGGGTGACCAAACTTGCAGAAACATGTTTATTTCTGCTGAAAATCATGTTTTGACACTTTCTGCACACTGGGGTTAAGAGCTGAGTGTGTGGGCTCTTCTGAGTCTTGCAGTTACATAGGGATTCAGTTGTCTGAAAAAACGCGTTTATTTCGGGCTGAAAAACACGTTTTCAAAAGTGTGCTGTTACTGCCCCATAACTTACATGGGGGTGACCAAACTTGCAGAAACATGTTTATTTCTGCTGAAAATCATGTTTTGACACTTTCTGCACACTGGGGTTAAGAGCTGAGTGTGTGGGCTCTTTTGAGCCTTGCAGTTACAAAGGGATTCAGTTGTCTGAAAAAACGCGTTTATTTCGGGCTGAAAAACACGTTTTCAAAAGTGTGCTGTTACTGCCCCATAACTTACATGGGGGTGACCAAACTTGCAGAAACATGTTTATTTCTGCTGAAAAACACGTTTTGACACTTTCTGCACACTGGGGTTAAGAGCTGAGTGTGTGGGCTCTTCTGAGTCTTGCAGTTACATAGGGATTCAGTTGTCTGAAAAAACGCGTTTATTTCTTGCTGAAAAACACGTTTTCAAAAGTGTGCTGTTACTGCCCCATAACTTACATGGGGTTGACCAAACTTGCAGAAACATGTTTATTTCTGCTGAAAATCACGTTTTGACACTTTCTGCACACTGGGGTTAAGAGCTGAGTGTGTGGGCTCTTTTGAGCCTTGCAGTTACATAGGGATTCAGTTGTCTGAAAAAACGCGTTTATTTCGGGCTGAAAAACACGTTTTCAAAAGTGTGCTGTTACTGCCCCATAACTTACATGGGGTTGACCAAACTTGCAGAAACATGTTTATTTCTGCTGAAAATCACGTTTTGACACTTTCTGCACACTGGGGTTAAGAGCTGAGTGTGTGGGCTCTTCTGAGTCTTGCAGTTACATAGGGATTCAGTTGTCTGAAAAAACGCGTTTATTTCAGGCTGAAAAACACGTTTTCAAAAGTGTGCTGTTACTGCCCCATAACTTACATGGGGTTGACCAAACTTGCAGAAACATGTTTATTTCTGCTGAAAATCACGTTTTGACACTTTCTGCACACTGGGGTTAAGAGCTGAGTGTGTGGGCTCTTTTGAGCCTTGCAGTTACATAGGGATTCAGTTGTCTGAAAAAACGCGTTTATTTCGGGCTGAAAAACACGTTTTCAAAAGTGTTCTGTTACTGCCCCATAACTTACATGGGGGTGACCAAACTTGCAGAAACATGTTTATTTCTGCTGAAAAACACGTTTTGACACTTTCTGCACACTGGGGTTAAGAGCTGAGTGTGTGGGCTCTTCTGAGTCTTGCAGTTACATAGGGATTCAGTTGTCTGAAAAAACGCGTTTATTTCGGGCTGAAAAACACGTTTTCAAAAGTGTGCTGTTACTGCCCCATAACTTACATGGGGTTGACCAAACTTGCAGAAACATGTTTATTTCTGCTGAAAATCACGTTTTGACACTTTCTGCACACTGGGGTTAAGAGCTGAGTGTGTGGGCTCTTTTGAGCCTTTCAGTTACATAGGGATTCAGTTGTCTGAAAAAACGCGTTTATTTCGGGCTGAAAAACACGTTTTCAAAAGTGTTCTGTTACTGCCCCATAACTTACATGGGGGTGACCAAACTTGCAGAAACATGTTTATTTCTGCTGAAAAACACGTTTTGACACTTTCTGCACACTGGGGTTAAGAGCTGAGTGTGTGGGCTCTTCTGAGTCTTGCAGTTACATAGGGATTCAGTTGTCTGAAAAAACGCGTTTATTTCGGGCTGAAAAACACGTTTTCAAAAGTGTGCTGTTACTGCCCCATAACTTACATGGGGTTGACCAAACTTGCAGAAACATGTTTATTTCTGCTGAAAATCACGTTTTGACACTTTCTGCACACTGGGGTTAAGAGCTGAGTGTGTGGGCTCTACTGAGTCTTGCAGTTACATAGGGATTCAGTTGTCTGAAAAAACGCGTTTATTTCGGGCTGAAAAACACGTTTTCAAAAGTGTGCTGTTACTTCCCCATAACTTACATGGGGGTGACCAAACTTGCAGAAACATGTTTATTTCTGCTGAAAAACACGTTTTGACACTTTCTGCACACTGGGGTTAAGAGCTGAGTGTGTGGGCTCTTTTGAGCCTTGCAGTTACATAGGGATTCAGTTGTCTGAAAAAACGCGTTTATTTCGGGCTGAAAAACACGTTTTCAAAAGTGTGCTGTTACTGCACCATAACTTACATGGGGGTGACCAAACTTGCAGAAACATGTTTATTTCTGCTGAAAAACACGTTTTGACACTTTCTGCACACTGGGGTTAAGAGCTGAGTGTGTGGGCTCTTTTGAGCCTTGCAGTTACATAGGGATTCAGTTGTCTGAAAAAACGTGTTTATTTCGGGCTGAAAAACACGTTTTCAAAAGTGTACTGTTACTGCCCCATAACTTACATGGGGGTGACCAAACTTGCAGAAACATGTTTATTTCTGCTGAAAATCATGTTTTGACACTTTCTGCACACTGGGGTTAAGAGCTGAGTGTGTGGGCTCTTTTGAGCCTTGCAGTTACAAAGGGATTCAGTTGTCTGAAAAAACGCGTTTATTTCGGGCTGAAAAACACGTTTTCAAAAGTGTGCTGTTACTGCCCCATAACTTACATGGGGGTGACCAAACTTGCAGAAACATGTTTATTTCTGCTGAAAAACACGTTTTGACACTTTCTGCACACTGGGGTTAAGAGCTGAGTGTGTGGGCTCTTCTGAGTCTTGCAGTTACATAGGGATTCAGTTGTCTGAAAAAACGCGTTTATTTCTTGCTGAAAAACACGTTTTCAAAAGTGTGCTGTTACTGCCCCATAACTTACATGGGGTTGACCAAACTTGCAGAAACATGTTTATTTCTGCTGAAAATCACGTTTTGACACTTTCTGCACACTGGGGTTAAGAGCTGAGTGTGTGGGCTCTACTGAGTCTTGCAGTTACATAGGGATTCAGTTGTCTGAAAAAACGCGTTTATTTCGGGCTGAAAAACACGTTTTCAAAAGTGTGCTGTTACTGCCCCATAACTTACATGGGGGTGACCAAACTTGCAGAAACATGTTTATTTCTGCTGAAAATCATGTTTTGACACTTTCTGCACACTGGGGTTAAGAGCTGAGTGTGTGGGCTCTTCTGAGTCTTGCAGTTACATAGGGATTCAGTTGTCTGAAAAAACGCGTTTATTTCGGGCTGAAAAACACGTTTTCAAAAGTGTGCTGTTACTGCCCCATGACTTACATGGGGGTGACCAAACTTGCAGAAACATATTTATTTCTGCTGAAAATCATGTTTTGACACTTTCTGCACACTGGGGTTAAGAGCTGAGTGTGTGGGCTCTTTTGAGCCTTGCAGTTACAAAGGGATTCAGTTGTCTGAAAAAACGCGTTTATTTCGGGCTGAAAAACACGTTTTCAAAAGTGTGCTGTTACTGCCCCATAACTTACATGGGGGTGACCAAACTTGCAGAAACATGTTTATTTCTGCTGAAAAACACGTTTTGACACTTTCTGCACACTGGGGTTAAGAGCTGAGTGTGTGGGCTCTTCTGAGTCTTGCAGTTACATAGGGATTCAGTTGTCTGAAAAAACGCGTTTATTTCGGGCTGAAAAACACGTTTTCAAAAGTGTGCTGTTACTGCCCCATAACTTACATGGGGTTGACCAAACTTGCAGAAACATGTTTATTTCTGCTGAAAATCACGTTTTGACACTTTCTGCACACTGGGGTTAAGAGCTGAGTGTGTGGGCTCTACTGAGTCTTGCAGTTACATAGGGATTCAGTTGTCTGAAAAAACGCGTTTATTTCGGGCTGAAAAACACGTTTTCAAAAGTGTGCTGTTACTTCCCCATAACTTACATGGGGGTGACCAAACTTGCAGAAACATGTTTATTTCTGCTGAAAAACACGTTTTGACACTTTCTGCACACTGGGGTTAAGAGCTGAGTGTGTGGGCTCTTTTGAGCCTTGCAGTTACATAGGGATTCAGTTGTCTGAAAAAACGCGTTTATTTCGGGCTGAAAAACACGTTTTCAAAAGTGTGCTGTTACTGCACCATAACTTACATGGGGGTGACCAAACTTGCAGAAACATGTTTATTTCTGCTGAAAAACACGTTTTGACACTTTCTGCACACTGGGGTTAAGAGCTGAGTGTGTGGGCTCTTTTGAGCCTTGCAGTTACATAGGGATTCAGTTGTCTGAAAAAACGTGTTTATTTCGGGCTGAAAAACACGTTTTCAAAAGTGTGCTGTTACTGCCCCATAACTTACATGGGGGTGACCAAACTTGCAGAAACATGTTTATTTCTGCTGAAAATCATGTTTTGACACTTTCTGCACACTGGGGTTAAGAGCTGAGTGTGTGGGCTCTTTTGAGCCTTGCAGTTACAAAGGGATTCAGTTGTCTGAAAAAACGCGTTTATTTCGGGCTGAAAAACACGTTTTCAAAAGTGTGCTGTTACTGCCCCATAACTTACATGGGGGTGACCAAACTTGCAGAAACATGTTTATTTCTGCTGAAAAACACGTTTTGACACTTTCTGCACACTGGGGTTAAGAGCTGAGTGTGTGGGCTCTTCTGAGTCTTGCAGTTACATAGGGATTCAGTTGTCTGAAAAAACGCGTTTATTTCGGGCTGAAAAACACGTTTTCAAAAGTGTGCTGTTACTGCCCCATAACTTACATGGGGTTGACCAAACTTGCAGAAACATGTTTATTTCTGCTGAAAATCACGTTTTGACACTTTCTGCACACTGGGGTTAAGAGCTGAGTGTGTGGGCTCTTCTGAGTCTTGCAGTTACATAGGGATTCAGTTGTCTGAAAAAACGCGTTTATTTCTTGCTGAAAAACACGTTTTCAAAAGTGTGCTGTTACTGCCCCATAACTTACATGGGGTTGACCAAACTTGCAGAAACATGTTTATTTCTGCTGAAAATCACGTTTTGACACTTTCTGCACACTGGGGTTAAGAGCTGAGTGTGTGGGCTCTTCTGAGTCTTGCAGTTACATAGGGATTCAGTTGTCTGAAAAAACGCGTTTATTTCTTGCTGAAAAACACGTTTTCAAAAGTGTGCTGTTACTGCCCCATAACTTACATGGGGTTGACCAAACTTGCAGAAACATGTTTATTTCTGCTGAAAATCACGTTTTGACACTTTCTGCACACTGGGGTTAAGAGCTGAGTGTGTGGGCTCTACTGAGTCTTGCAGTTACATAGGGATTCAGTTGTCTGAAAAAACGCGTTTATTTCGGGCTGAAAAACACGTTTTCAAAAGTGTGCTGTTACTGCCCCATAACTTACATGGGGTTGACCAAACTTGCAGAAACATGTTTATTTCTGCTGAAAATCACGTTTTGACACTTTCTGCACACTGGGGTTAAGAGCTGAGTGTGTGGGCTCTTCTGAGTCTTGCAGTTACATAGGGATTCAGTTGACTGAAAAAACGCGTTTATTTCGGGCTGAAAAACACGTTTTCAAAAGTGTGCTGTTACTGCCCCATAACTTACATGGGGTTGACCAAACTTGCAGAAACATGTTTATTTGTGCTGAAAATCACGTTTTGACACTTTCTGCACACTGGGGTTAAGAGCTGAGTGTGTGGGCTCTACTGAGTCTTGCAGTTACATAGGGATTCAGTTGTCTGAAAAAACGCGTTTATTTCGGGCTGAAAAACACGTTTTCAAAAGTGTGCTGTTACTGCCCCATAACTTACATGGGGTTGACCAAACTTGCAGAAACATGTTTATTTCTGCTGAAAATCACGTTTTGACACTTTCTGCACACTGGGGTTAAGAGCTGAGTGTGTGGCCTCTTCTGAGTCTTGCAGTTACATAGGGATTCAGTTGTCTGAAAAAACGCGTTTATTTCAGGCTGAAAAACACGTTTTCAAAAGTGTGCTGTTACTGCCCCATAACTTACATGGGGTTGACCAAACTTGCAGAAACATGTTTATTTCTGCTGAAAATCACGTTTTGACACTTTCTGCACACTGGGGTTAAGAGCTGAGTGTGTGGGCTCTTTTGAGCCTTGCAGTTACATAGGGATTCAGTTGTCTGAAAAAACGTGTTTATTTCGGGCTGAAAAACACGTTTTCAAAAGTGTTCTGTTACTGCCCCATAACTTACATGGGGGTGACCAAACTTGCAGAAACATGTTTATTTCTGCTGAAAAACACGTTTTGACACTTTCTGCACACTGGGGTTAAGAGCTGAGTGTGTGGGCTCTTCTGAGTCTTGCAGTTACATAGGGATTCAGTTGTCTGAAAAAACGCGTTTATTTCGGGCTGAAAAACACGTTTTCAAAAGTGTGCTGTTACTGCCCCATAACTTACATGGGGTTGACCAAACTTGCAGAAACATGTTTATTTCTGCTGAAAATCACGTTTTGACACTTTCTGCACACTGGGGTTAAGAGCTGAGTGTGTGGGCTCTTTTGAGCCTTTCAGTTACATAGGGATTCAGTTGTCTGAAAAAACGCGTTTATTTCGGGCTGAAAAACACGTTTTCAAAAGTGTTCTGTTACTGCCCCATAACTTACATGGGGGTGACCAAACTTGCAGAAACATGTTTATTTCTGCTGAAAAACACGTTTTGACACTTTCTGCACACTGGGGTTAAGAGCTGAGTGTGTGGGCTCTTCTGAGTCTTGCAGTTACATAGGGATTCAGTTGTCTGAAAAAACGCGTTTATTTCGGGCTGAAAAACACGTTTTCAAAAGTGTGCTGTTACTGCCCCATAACTTACATGGGGTTGACCAAACTTGCAGAAACATGTTTATTTCTGCTGAAAATCACGTTTTGACACTTTCTGCACACTGGGGTTAAGAGCTGAGTGTGTGGGCTCTACTGAGTCTTGCAGTTACATAGGGATTCAGTTGTCTGAAAAAACGCGTTTATTTCGGGCTGAAAAACACGTTTTCAAAAGTGTGCTGTTACTTCCCCATAACTTACATGGGGGTGACCAAACTTGCAGAAACATGTTTATTTCTGCTGAAAAACACGTTTTGACACTTTCTGCACACTGGGGTTAAGAGCTGAGTGTGTGGGCTCTTTTGAGCCTTGCAGTTACATAGGGATTCAGTTGTCTGAAAAAACGCGTTTATTTCGGGCTGAAAAACACGTTTTCAAAAGTGTGCTGTTACTGCACCATAACTTACATGGGGGTGACCAAACTTGCAGAAACATGTTTATTTCTGCTGAAAAACACGTTTTGACACTTTCTGCACACTGGGGTTAAGAGCTGAGTGTGTGGGCTCTTTTGAGCCTTGCAGTTACATAGGGATTCAGTTGTCTGAAAAAACGTGTTTATTTCGGGCTGAAAAACACGTTTTCAAAAGTGTGCTGTTACTGCCCCATAACTTACATGGGGGTGACCAAACTTGCAGAAACATGTTTATTTCTGCTGAAAATCATGTTTTGACACTTTCTGCACACTGGGGTTAAGAGCTGAGTGTGTGGGCTCTTTTGAGCCTTGCAGTTACAAAGGGATTCAGTTGTCTGAAAAAACGCGTTTATTTCGGGCTGAAAAACACGTTTTCAAAAGTGTGCTGTTACTGCCCCATAACTTACATGGGGGTGACCAAACTTGCAGAAACATGTTTATTTCTGCTGAAAAACACGTTTTGACACTTTCTGCACACTGGGGTTAAGAGCTGAGTGTGTGGGCTCTTCTGAGTCTTGCAGTTACATAGGGATTCAGTTGTCTGAAAAAACGCGTTTATTTCGGGCTGAAAAACACGTTTTCAAAAGTGTGCTGTTACTGCCCCATAACTTACATGGGGTTGACCAAACTTGCAGAAACATGTTTATTTCTGCTGAAAATCACGTTTTGACACTTTCTGCACACTGGGGTTAAGAGCTGAGTGTGTGGGCTCTTCTGAGTCTTGCAGTTACATAGGGATTCAGTTGTCTGAAAAAACGCGTTTATTTCTTGCTGAAAAACACGATTTCAAAAGTGTGCTGTTACTGCCCCATAACTTACATGGGGTTGACCAAACTTGCAGAAACATGTTTATTTCTGCTGAAAATCACGTTTTGACACTTTCTGCACACTGGGGTTAAGAGCTGAGTGTGTGGGCTCTACTGAGTCTTGCAGTTACATAGGGATTCAGTTGTCTGAAAAAACGCGTTTATTTCGGGCTGAAAAACACGTTTTCAAAAGTGTGCTGTTACTGCCCCATAACTTACATGGGGTTGACCAAACTTGCAGAAACATGTTTATTTCTGCTGAAAATCACGTTTTGACACTTTCTGCACACTGGGGTTAAGAGCTGAGTGTGTGGGCTCTTTTGAGCCTTTCAGTTACATAGGGATTCAGTTGTCTGAAAAAACGCGTTTATTTCGGGCTGAAAAACACGTTTTCAAAAGTGTTCTGTTACTGCCCCATAACTTACATGGGGGTGACCAAACTTGCAGAAACATGTTTATTTCTGCTGAAAAACACGTTTTGACACTTTCTGCACACTGGGGTTAAGAGCTGAGTGTGTGGGCTCTTCTGAGTCTTGCAGTTACATAGGGATTCAGTTGTCTGAAAAAACGCGTTTATTTCGGGCTGAAAAACACGTTTTCAAAAGTGTGCTGTTACTGCCCCATAACTTACATGGGGTTGACCAAACTTGCAGAAACATGTTTATTTCTGCTGAAAATCACGTTTTGACACTTTCTGCACACTGGGGTTAAGAGCTGAGTGTGTGGGCTCTACTGAGTCTTGCAGTTACATAGGGATTCAGTTGTCTGAAAAAACGCGTTTATTTCGGGCTGAAAAACACGTTTTCAAAAGTGTGCTGTTACTTCCCCATAACTTACATGGGGGTGACCAAACTTGCAGAAACATGTTTATTTCTGCTGAAAAACACGTTTTGACACTTTCTGCACACTGGGGTT
This sequence comes from Lepisosteus platostomus, assembly GCF_059453375.1. Classification (NCBI taxonomy): domain Eukaryota; kingdom Metazoa; phylum Chordata; class Actinopteri; order Semionotiformes; family Lepisosteidae; genus Lepisosteus; species Lepisosteus platostomus. The sequence goes on along the minus strand of NC_142612.1, from coordinate 43,281,903 downwards.
AAGAGCTGAGTGTGTGGGCTCTTTTGAGCCTTGCAGTTACATAGGGATTCAGTTGTCTGAAAAAACGCGTTTATTTCGGGCTGAAAAACACGTTTTCAAAAGTGTGCTGTTACTGCACCATAACTTACATGGGGGTGACCAAACTTGCAGAAACATGTTTATTTCTGCTGAAAAACACGTTTTGACACTTTCTGCACACTGGGGTTAAGAGCTGAGTGTGTGGGCTCTTTTGAGCCTTGCAGTTACATAGGGATTCAGTTGTCTGAAAAAACGTGTTTATTTCGGGCTGAAAAACACGTTTTCAAAAGTGTGCTGTTACTGCCCCATAACTTACATGGGGGTGACCAAACTTGCAGAAACATGTTTATTTCTGCTGAAAATCATGTTTTGACACTTTCTGCACACTGGGGTTAAGAGCTGAGTGTGTGGGCTCTTTTGAGCCTTGCAGTTACAAAGGGATTCAGTTGTCTGAAAAAACGCGTTTATTTCGGGCTGAAAAACACGTTTTCAAAAGTGTGCTGTTACTGCCCCATAACTTACATGGGGGTGACCAAACTTGCAGAAACATGTTTATTTCTGCTGAAAAACACGTTTTGACACTTTCTGCACACTGGGGTTAAGAGCTGAGTGTGTGGGCTCTTCTGAGTCTTGCAGTTACATAGGGATTCAGTTGTCTGAAAAAACGCGTTTATTTCGGGCTGAAAAACACGTTTTCAAAAGTGTGCTGTTACTGCCCCATAACTTACATGGGGTTGACCAAACTTGCAGAAACATGTTTATTTCTGCTGAAAATCACGTTTTGACACTTTCTGCACACTGGGGTTAAGAGCTGAGTGTGTGGGCTCTTCTGAGTCTTGCAGTTACATAGGGATTCAGTTGTCTGAAAAAACGCGTTTATTTCTTGCTGAAAAACACGTTTTCAAAAGTGTGCTGTTACTGCCCCATAACTTACATGGGGTTGACCAAACTTGCAGAAACATGTTTATTTCTGCTGAAAATCACGTTTTGACACTTTCTGCACACTGGGGTTAAGAGCTGAGTGTGTGGGCTCTACTGAGTCTTGCAGTTACATAGGGATTCAGTTGTCTGAAAAAACGCGTTTATTTCGGGCTGAAAAACAAGTTTTCAAAAGTGTGCTGTTACTGCCCCATAACTTACATGGGGGTGACCAAACTTGCAGAAACATGTTTATTTCTGCTGAAAATCATGTTTTGACACTTTCTGCACACTGGGGTTAAGAGCTGAGTGTGTGGGCTCTTCTGAGTCTTGCAGTTACATAGGGATTCAGTTGTCTGAAAAAACGCGTTTATTTTGGGCTGAAAAACACGTTTTCAAAAGTGTGCTGTTACTGCCCCATGACTTACATGGGGGTGACCAAACTTGCAGAAACATATTTATTTCTGCTGAAAATCATGTTTTGACACTTTCTGCACACTGGGGTTAAGAGCTGAGTGTGTGGGCTCTTTTGAGCCTTGCAGTTACAAAGGGATTCAGTTGTCTGAAAAAACGCGTTTATTTCGGGCTGAAAAACACGTTTTCAAAAGTGTGCTGTTACTGCCCCATAACTTACATGGGGGTGACCAAACTTGCAGAAACATGTTTATTTCTGCTGAAAAACACGTTTTGACACTTTCTGCACACTGGGGTTAAGAGCTGAGTGTGTGGGCTCTTCTGAGTCTTGCAGTTACATAGGGATTCAGTTGTCTGAAAAAACGCGTTTATTTCGGGCTGAAAAACACGTTTTCAAAAGTGTGCTGTTACTGCCCCATAACTTACATGGGGTTGACCAAACTTGCAGAAACATGTTTATTTCTGCTGAAAATCACGTTTTGACACTTTCTGCACACTGGGGTTAAGAGCTGAGTGTGTGGGCTCTTTTGAGCCTTTCAGTTACATAGGGATTCAGTTGTCTGAAAAAACGCGTTTATTTCGGGCTGAAAAACACGTTTTCAAAAGTGTTCTGTTACTGCCCCATAACTTACATGGGGGTGACCAAACTTGCAGAAACATGTTTATTTCTGCTGAAAAACACGTTTTGACACTTTCTGCACACTGGGGTTAAGAGCTGAGTGTGTGGGCTCTTCTGAGTCTTGCAGTTACATAGGGATTCAGTTGTCTGAAAAAACGCGTTTATTTCGGGCTGAAAAACACGTTTTCAAAAGTGTGCTGTTACTGCCCCATAACTTACATGGGGTTGACCAAACTTGCAGAAACATGTTTATTTCTGCTGAAAATCACGTTTTGACACTTTCTGCACACTGGGGTTAAGAGCTGAGTGTGTGGGCTCTACTGAGTCTTGCAGTTACATAGGGATTCAGTTGTCTGAAAAAACGCGTTTATTTCGGGCTGAAAAACACGTTTTCAAAAGTGTGCTGTTACTTCCCCATAACTTACATGGGGGTGACCAAACTTGCAGAAACATGTTTATTTCTGCTGAAAAACACGTTTTGACACTTTCTGCACACTGGGGTTAAGAGCTGAGTGTGTGGGCTCTTTTGAGCCTTGCAGTTACATAGGGATTCAGTTGTCTGAAAAAACGCGTTTATTTCGGGCTGAAAAACACGTTTTCAAAAGTGTGCTGTTACTGCACCATAACTTACATGGGGGTGACCAAACTTGCAGAAACATGTTTATTTCTGCTGAAAAACACGTTTTGACACTTTCTGCACACTGGGGTTAAGAGCTGAGTGTGTGGGCTCTTTTGAGCCTTGCAGTTACATAGGGATTCAGTTGTCTGAAAAAACGTGTTTATTTCGGGCTGAAAAACACGTTTTCAAAAGTGTGCTGTTACTGCCCCATAACTTACATGGGGGTGACCAAACTTGCAGAAACATGTTTATTTCTGCTGAAAATCATGTTTTGACACTTTCTGCACACTGGGGTTAAGAGCTGAGTGTGTGGGCTCTTTTGAGCCTTGCAGTTACAAAGGGATTCAGTTGTCTGAAAAAACGCGTTTATTTCGGGCTGAAAAACACGTTTTCAAAAGTGTGCTGTTACTGCCCCATAACTTACATGGGGGTGACCAAACTTGCAGAAACATGTTTATTTCTGCTGAAAAACACGTTTTGACACTTTCTGCACACTGGGGTTAAGAGCTGAGTGTGTGGGCTCTTCTGAGTCTTGCAGTTACATAGGGATTCAGTTGTCTGAAAAAACGCGTTTATTTCGGGCTGAAAAACACGTTTTCAAAAGTGTGCTGTTACTGCCCCATAACTTACATGGGGTTGACCAAACTTGCAGAAACATGTTTATTTCTGCTGAAAATCACGTTTTGACACTTTCTGCACACTGGGGTTAAGAGCTGAGTGTGTGGGCTCTTCTGAGTCTTGCAGTTACATAGGGATTCAGTTGTCTGAAAAAACGCGTTTATTTCTTGCTGAAAAACACGTTTTCAAAAGTGTGCTGTTACTGCCCCATAACTTACATGGGGTTGACCAAACTTGCAGAAACATGTTTATTTCTGCTGAAAATCACGTTTTGACACTTTCTGCACACTGGGGTTAAGAGCTGAGTGTGTGGGCTCTACTGAGTCTTGCAGTTACATAGGGATTCAGTTGTCTGAAAAAACGCGTTTATTTCGGGCTGAAAAACACGTTTTCAAAAGTGTGCTGTTACTGCCCCATAACTTACATGGGGGTGACCAAACTTGCAGAAACATGTTTATTTCTGCTGAAAATCATGTTTTGACACTTTCTGCACACTGGGGTTAAGAGCTGAGTGTGTGGGCTCTTCTGAGTCTTGCAGTTACATAGGGATTCAGTTGTCTGAAAAAACGCGTTTATTTCGGGCTGAAAAACACGTTTTCAAAAGTGTGCTGTTACTGCCCCATGACTTACATGGGGGTGACCAAACTTGCAGAAACATGTTTATTTGTGCTGAAAATCACGTTTTGACACTTTCTGCACACTGGGGTTAAGAGCTGAGTGTGTGGGCTCTACTGAGTCTTGCAGTTACATAGGGATTCAGTTGTCTGAAAAAACGCGTTTATTTCGGGCTGAAAAACACGTTTTCAAAAGTGTGCTGTTACTGCCCCATAACTTACATGGGGTTGACCAAACTTTCAGAAACATGTTTTTTCTGCTGAAAATCACGTTTTGACACTTTCTGCACACTGGGGTTAAGAGCTGAGTGTGTGGGCTCTTTTGAGCCTTGCAGTTAGATAGGGATTCAGTTGTCTGAAAAAACGCGTTTATTTCGGGCTGAAAAACACGTTTTCAAAAGTGTTCTGTTACTGCCCCATAACTTACATGGGGGTGACCAAACTTGCAGAAACATGTTTATTTCTGCTGAAAAACACGTTTTGACACTTTCTGCACACTGGGGTTAAGAGCTGAGTGTGTGGGCTCTTCTGAGTCTTGCAGTTACATAGGGATTCAGTTGTCTGAAAAAACGCGTTTATTTCGGGCTGAAAAACACGTTTTCAAAAGTGTGCTGTTACTGCCCCATAACTTACATGGGGTTGACCAAACTTGCAGAAACATGTTTATTTCTGCTGAAAATCACGTTTTGACACTTTCTGCACACTGGGGTTAAGAGCTGAGTGTGTGGGCTCTTTTGAGCCTTGCAGTTACATAGGGATTCAGTTGTCTGAAAAAACGCGTTTATTTCGGGCTGAAAAACACGTTTTCAAAAGTGTTCTGTTACTGCCCCATAACTTACATGGGGGTGACCAAACTTGCAGAAACATGTTTATTTCTGCTGAAAAACACGTTTTGACACTTTCTGCACACTGGGGTTAAGAGCTGAGTGTGTGGGCTCTTCTGAGTCTTGCAGTTACATAGGGATTCAGTTGTCTGAAAAAACGCGTTTATTTCGGGCTGAAAAACACGTTTTCAAAAGTGTGCTGTTACTGCCCCATAACTTACATGGGGTTGACCAAACTTGCAGAAACATGTTTATTTCTGCTGAAAATCACGTTTTGACACTTTCTGCACACTGGGGTTAAGAGCTGAGTGTGTGGGCTCTACTGAGTCTTGCAGTTACATAGGGATTCAGTTGTCTGAAAAAACGCGTTTATTTCGTGCTGAAAAACACGTTTTCAAAAGTGTGCTGTTACTTCCCCATAACTTACATGGGGGTGACCAAACTTGCAGAAACATGTTTATTTCTGCTGAAAAACACGTTTTGACACTTTCTGCACACTGGGGTTAAGAGCTGAGTGTGTGGGCTCTTCTGAGTCTTGCAGTTACATAGCGATTCAGTTGTCTGAAAAAACGCGTTTATTTCGGGCTGAAAAACACGTTTTCAAAAGTGTGCTGTTACTGCCCCATAACTTACATGGGGTTGACCAAACTTGCAGAAACATGTTTATTTCTGCTGAAAATCATGTTTTGACACTTTCTGCACACTGGGGTTAAGAGCTGAGTGTGTGGGCTCTACTGAGTCTTGCAGTTACATAGGGATTCAGTTTTCTGAAAAAACGCGTTTATTTCGGGCTGAAAAACACGTTTTCAAAAGTGTGCTGTTACTTCCCCATAACTTACATGGGGGTGACCAAACTTGCAGAAACATGTTTATTTCTGCTGAAAATCACGTTTTGACACTTTCTGCACACTGGGGTTAAGAGCTGAGTGTGTGGGCTCTTTTGAGCCTTGCAGTTACATAGGGATTCAGTTGTCTGAAAAAACGCGTTTATTTCGGGCTGAAAAACACGTTTTCAAAAGTGTTCTGTTACTGCCCCATAACTTACATGGGGGTGACCAAACTTGCAGAAACATGTTTATTTCTGCTGAAAAACACGTTTTGACACTTTCTGCACACTGGGGTTAAGAGCTGAGTGTGTGGGCTCTTCTGAGTCTTGCAGTTACATAGGGATTCAGTTGTCTGAAAAAACGCGTTTATTTCTTGCTGAAAAACACGTTTTCAAAAGTGTGCTGTTACTGCCCCATAACTTACATGGGGTTGACCAAACTTGCAGAAACATGTTTATTTCTGCTGAAAATCACGTTTTGACACTTTCTGCACACTGGGGTTAAGAGCTGAGTGTGTGGGCTCTACTGAGTCTTGCAGTTACATAGGGATTCAGTTGTCTGAAAAAACGCGTTTATTTCGGGCTGAAAAACACGTTTTCAAAAGTGTGCTGTTACTGCCCCATAACTTACATGGGGTTGACCAAACTTGCAGAAACATGTTTATTTCTGCTGAAAATCACGTTTTGACACTTTCTGCACACTGGGGTTAAGAGCTGAGTGTGTGGGCTCTTTTGAGCCTTGCAGTTACATAGGGATTCAGTTGTCTGAAAAAACGCGTTTATTTCGGGCTGAAAAACACGTTTTCAAAAGTGTTCTGTTACTGCCCCATAACTTACATGGGGGTGACCAAACTTGCAGAAACATGTTTATTTCTGCTGAAAAACACGTTTTGACACTTTCTGCACACTGGGGTTAAGAGCTGAGTGTGTGGGCTCTTCTGAGTCTTGCAGTTACATAGGGATTCAGTTGTCTGAAAAAACGCGTTTATTTCGGGCTGAAAAACACGTTTTCAAAAGTGTGCTGTTACTGCCCCATAACTTACATGGGGTTGACCAAACTTGCAGAAACATGTTTATTTCTGCTGAAAATCACGTTTTGACACTTTCTGCACACTGGGGTTAAGAGCTGAGTGTGTGGGCTCTACTGAGTCTTGCAGTTACATAGGGATTCAGTTGTCTGAAAAAACGCGTTTATTTCGTGCTGAAAAACACGTTTTCAAAAGTGTGCTGTTACTTCCCCATAACTTACATGGGGGTGACCAAACTTGCAGAAACATGTTTATTTCTGCTGAAAAACACGTTTTGACACTTTCTGCACACTGGGGTTAAGAGCTGAGTGTGTGGGCTCTTCTGAGTCTTGCAGTTACATAGCGATTCAGTTGTCTGAAAAAACGCGTTTTTTTCGGGCTGAAAAACACGTTTTCAAAAGTGTGCTGTTACTGCCCCATAACTTACATGGGGTTGACCAAACTTGCAGAAACATGTTTATTTCTGCTGAAAATCATGTTTTGACACTTTCTGCACACTGGGGTTAAGAGCTGAGTGTGTGGGCTCTACTGAGTCTTGCAGTTACATAGGGATTCAGTTTTCTGAAAAAACGCGTTTATTTCGGGCTGAAAAACACGTTTTCAAAAGTGTGCTGTTACTTCCCCATAACTTACATGGGGGTGACCAAACTTGCAGAAACATGTTTATTTCTGCTGAAAATCACGTTTTGACACTTTCTGCACACTGGGGTTAAGAGCTGAGTGTGTGGGCTCTTTTGAGCCTTGCAGTTACATAGGGATTCAGTTGTCTGAAAAAACGCGTTTATTTCGGGCTGAAAAACACGTTTTCAAAAGTGTTCTGTTACTGCCCCATAACTTACATGGGGGTGACCAAACTTGCAGAAACATGTTTATTTCTGCTGAAAAACACGTTTTGACACTTTCTGCACACTGGGGTTAAGAGCTGAGTGTGTGGGCTCTTCTGAGTCTTGCAGTTACATAGGGATTCAGTTGTCTGAAAAAACGCGTTTATTTCTTGCTGAAAAACACGTTTTCAAAAGTGTGCTGTTACTGCCCCATAACTTACATGGGGTTGACCAAACTTGCAGAAACATGTTTATTTCTGCTGAAAATCACGTTTTGACACTTTCTGCACACTGGGGTTAAGAGCTGAGTGTGTGGGCTCTACTGAGTCTTGCAGTTACATAGGGATTCAGTTGTCTGAAAAAACGCGTTTATTTCGGGCTGAAAAACACGTTTTCAAAAGTGTGCTGTTACTGCCCCATAACTTACATGGGGGTGACCAAACTTGCAGAAACATGTTTATTTCTGCTGAAAATCATGTTTTGACACTTTCTGCACACTGGGGTTAAGAGCTGAGTGTGTGGGCTCTTCTGAGTCTTGCAGTTACATAGGGATTCAGTTGTCTGAAAAAACGCGTTTATTTCGGGCTGAAAAACACGTTTTCAAAAGTGTGCTGTTACTGCCCCATGACTTACATGGGAGTGACCAAACTTGCAGAAACATATTTATTTCTGCTGAAAATCATGTTTTGACACTTTCTGCACACTGGGGTTAAGAGCTGAGTGTGTGGGCTCTTTTGAGCCTTGCAGTTACAAAGGGATTCAGTTGTCTGAAAAAACGCGTTTATTTCGGGCTGAAAAACACGTTTTCAAAAGTGTGCTGTTACTGCCCCATAACTTACATGGGGGTGACCAAACTTGCAGAAACATGTTTATTTCTGCTGAAAAACACGTTTTGACACTTTCTGCACACTGGGGTTAAGAGCTGAGTGTGTGGGCTCTTCTGAGTCTTGCAGTTACATAGGGATTCAGTTGTCTGAAAAAACGCGTTTATTTCGGGCTGAAAAACACGTTTTCAAAAGTGTGCTGTTACTGCCCCATAACTTACATGGGGTTGACCAAACTTGCAGAAACATGTTTATTTCTGCTGAAAATCACGTTTTGACACTTTCTGCACACTGGGGTTAAGAGCTGAGTGTGTGGGCTCTACTGAGTCTTGCAGTTACATAGGGATTCAGTTGTCTGAAAAAACGCGTTTATTTCGGGCTGAAAAACACGTTTTCAAAAGTGTGCTGTTACTTCCCCATAACTTACATGGGGGTGACCAAACTTGCAGAAACATGTTTATTTCTGCTGAAAAACAAGTTTTGACACTTTCTGCACACTGGGGTTAAGAGCTGAGTGTGTGGCCTCTTCTGAGTCTTACAGTTACATAGGGATTCAGTTGACTGAAAAAACGCGTTTATTTCGGGCTGAAAAACACGTTTTCAAAAGTGTGCTGTTACTGCCCCATAACTTACATGGGGTTGACCAAACTTGCAGAAACATGTTTATTTGTGCTGAAAATCACGTTTTGACACTTTCTGCACACTGGGGTTAAGAGCTGAGTGTGTGGGCTCTACTGAGTCTTGCAGTTACATAGGGATTCAGTTGTCTGAAAAAACGCGTTTATTTCGGGCTGAAAAACACGTTTTCAAAAGTGTGCTGTTACTGCCCCATAACTTACATGGGGTTGACCAAACTTGCAGAAACATGTTTATTTCTGCTGAAAATCACGTTTTGACACTTTCTGCACACTGGGGTTAAGAGCTGAGTGTGTGGGCTCTTTTGAGCCTTGCAGTTACATAGGGATTCAGTTGTCTGAAAAAACGCGTTTATTTCGGGCTGAAAAACACGTTTTCAAAAGTGTTCTGTTACTGCCCCATAACTTACATGGGGGTGACCAAACTTGCAGAAACATGTTTATTTCTGCTGAAAAACACGTTTTGACACTTTCTGCACACTGGGGTTAAGAGCTGAGTGTGTGGGCTCTTCTGAGTCTTGCAGTTACATAGGGATTCAGTTGTCTGAAAAAACGAGTTTATTTCGGGCTGAAAAACACGTTTTCAAAAGTGTGCTGTTACTGCCCCATAACTTACATGGGGTTGACCAAACTTGCAGAAACATGTTTATTTCTGCTGAAAATCACGTTTTGACACTTTCTGCACACTGGGGTTAAGAGCTGAGTGTGTGGGCTCTTTTGAGCCTTGCAGTTACATAGGGATTCAGTTGTCTGAAAAAACGCGTTTATTTCGGGCTGAAAAACACGTTTTCAAAAGTGTTCTGTTACTGCCCCATAACTTACATGGGGGTGACCAAACTTGCAGAAACATGTTTATTTCTGCTGAAAAACACGTTTTGACACTTTCTGCACACTGGGGTTAAGAGCTGAGTGTGTGGGCTCTTCTGAGTCTTGCAGTTACATAGGGATTCAGTTGTCTGAAAAAACGCGTTTATTTCGGGCTGAAAAACACGTTTTCAAAAGTGTGCTGTTACTGCCCCATAACTTACATGGGGTTGACCAAACTTGCAGAAACATGTTTATTTCTGCTGAAAATCACGTTTTGACACTTTCTGCACACTGGGGTTAAGAGCTGAGTGTGTGGGCTCTACTGAGTCTTGCAGTTACATAGGGATTCAGTTGTCTGAAAAAACGCGTTTATTTCGTGCTGAAAAACACGTTTTCAAAAGTGTGCTGTTACTTCCCCATAACTTACATGGGGGTGACCAAACTTGCAGAAACATGTTTATTTCTGCTGAAAATCATGTTTTGACACTTTCTGCACACTGGGGTTAAGAGCTGAGTGTGTGGGCTCTTCTGAGTCTTGCAGTTACATAGGGATTCAGTTGTCTGAAAAAACGCGTTTATTTCGGGCTGAAAAACACGTTTTCAAAAGTGTGCTGTTACTGCCCCATAACTTACATGGGGTTGACCAAACTTGCAGAAACATGTTTATTTCTGCTGAAAATCACGTTTTGACACTTTCTGCACACTGGGGTTAAGAGCTGAGTGTGTGGGCTCTACTGAGTCTTGCAGTTACATAGGGATTCAGTTGTCTGAAAAAACGCGTTTATTTCGTGCTGAAAAACACGTTTTCAAAAGTGTGCTGTTACTTCCCCATAACTTACATGGGGGTGACCAAACTTGCAGAAACATGTTTATTTCTGCTGAAAATCATGTTTTGACACTTTCTGCACACTGGGGTTAAGAGCTGAGTGTGTGGGCTCTTCTGAGTCTTGCAGTTACATAGGGATTCAGTTGTCTGAAAAAACGCGTTTATTTCGGGCTGAAAAACATGTTTTCAAAAGTGTGCTGTTACTGCCCCATAACTTACATGGGGGTGACCAAACTTGCAGAAACATGTTTATTTCTGCTGAAAAACACGTTTTGACACTTTCTGCACACTGGGGTTAAGAGCTGAGTGTGTGGGCTCTTCTGAGTCTTGCAGTTACATAGCGATTCAGTTGTCTGAAAAAACGCGTTTATTTCGGGCTGAAAAACACGTTTTCAAAAGTGTGCTGTTACTGCCCCATAACTTACATGGGGTTGACCAAACTTGCAGAAACATGTTTATTTCTGCTGAAAATCACGTTTTGACACTTTCTGCACACTGGGGTTAAGAGCTGAGTGTGTGGGCTCTACTGAGTCTTGCAGTTACATAGGGATTCAGTTGTCTGAAAAAACGCGTTTATTTCGGGCTGAAAAACACGTTTTCAAAAGTGTGCTGTTACTGCCCCATAACTTACATGGGGGTGACCAAACTTGCAGAAACATGTTTATTTCTGCTGAAAAACACGTTTTGACACTTTCTGCACACTGGGGTTAAGAGCTGAGTGTGTGGGCTCTTCTGAGTCTTGCAGTTACATAGGGATTCAGTTGTCTGAAAAAACGCGTTTATTTCGGGCTGAAAAACACGTTTTCAAAAGTGTGCTGTTACTGCCCCATAACTTACATGGGGTTGACCAAACTTGCAGAAACATGTTTATTTCTGCTGAAAATCACGTTTTGACACTTTCTGCACACTGGGGTTAAGAGCTGAGTGTGTGGCCTCTTCTGAGTCTTACAGTTACATAGGGATTCAGTTGACTGAAAAAACGCGTTTATTTCGGGCTGAAAAACACGTTTTCAAAAGTGTGCTGTTACTGCCCCATAACTTACATGGGGTTGACCAAACTTGCAGAAACATGTTTATTTGTGCTGAAAATCACGTTTTGACACTTTCTGCACACTGGGGTTAAGAGCTGAGTGTGTGGGCTCTACTGAGTCTTGCAGTTACATAGGGATTCAGTTGTCTGAAAAAACGCGTTTATTTCGGGCTGAAAAACACGTTTTCAAAAGTGTGCTGTTACTGCCCCATAACTTACATGGGGTTGACCAAACTTGCAGAAACATGTTTATTTCTGCTGAAAATCACGTTTTGACACTTTCTGCACACTGGGGTTAAGAGCTGAGTGTGTGGGCTCTTTTGAGCCTTGCAGTTACATAGGGATTCAGTTGTCTGAAAAAACGCGTTTATTTCGGGCTGAAAAACACGTTTTCAAAAGTGTTCTGTTACTGCCCCATAACTTACATGGGGGTGACCAAACTTGCAGAAACATGTTTATTTCTGCTGAAAAACACGTTTTGACACTTTCTGCACACTGGGGTTAAGAGCTGAGTGTGTGGGCTCTTCTGAGTCTTGCAGTTACATAGGGATTCAGTTGTCTGAAAAAACGAGTTTATTTCGGGCTGAAAAACACGTTTTCAAAAGTGTGCTGTTACTGCCCCATAACTTACATGGGGTTGACCAAACTTGCAGAAACATGTTTATTTCTGCTGAAAATCACGTTTTGACACTTTCTGCACACTGGGGTTAAGAGCTGAGTGTGTGGGCTCTTTTGAGCCTTGCAGTTACATAGGGATTCAGTTGTCTGAAAAAACGCGTTTATTTCGGGCTGAAAAACACGTTTTCAAAAGTGTTCTGTTACTGCCCCATAACTTACATGGGGGTGACCAAACTTGCAGAAACATGTTTATTTCTGCTGAAAAACACGTTTTGACACTTTCTGCACACTGGGGTTAAGAGCTGAGTGTGTGGGCTCTTCTGAGTCTTGCAGTTACATAGGGATTCAGTTGTCTGAAAAAACGCGTTTATTTCGGGCTGAAAAACACGTTTTCAAAAGTGTGCTGTTACTGCCCCATAACTTACATGGGGTTGACCAAACTTGCAGAAACATGTTTATTTCTGCTGAAAATCACGTTTTGACACTTTCTGCACACTGGGGTTAAGAGCTGAGTGTGTGGGCTCTACTGAGTCTTGCAGTTACATAGGGATTCAGTTGTCTGAAAAAACGCGTTTATTTCGTGCTGAAAAACACGTTTTCAAAAGTGTGCTGTTACTTCCCCATAACTTACATGGGGGTGACCAAACTTGCAGAAACATGTTTATTTCTGCTGAAAATCATGTTTTGACACTTTCTGCACACTGGGGTTAAGAGCTGAGTGTGTGGGCTCTTCTGAGTCTTGCAGTTACATAGGGATTCAGTTGTCTGAAAAAACGCGTTTATTTCGGGCTGAAAAACACGTTTTCAAAAGTGTGCTGTTACTGCCCCATAACTTACATGGGGTTGACCAAACTTGCAGAAACATGTTTATTTCTGCTGAAAATCACGTTTTGACACTTTCTGCACACTGGGGTTAAGAGCTGAGTGTGTGGGCTCTACTGAGTCTTGCAGTTACATAGGGATTCAGTTGTCTGAAAAAACGCGTTTATTTCGTGCTGAAAAACACGTTTTCAAAAGTGTGCTGTTACTTCCCCATAACTTACATGGGGGTGACCAAACTTGCAGAAACATGTTTATTTCTGCTGAAAATCATGTTTTGACACTTTCTGCACACTGGGGTTAAGAGCTGAGTGTGTGGGCTCTTCTGAGTCTTGCAGTTACATAGGGATTCAGTTGTCTGAAAAAACGCGTTTATTTCGGGCTGAAAAACATGTTTTCAAAAGTGTGCTGTTACTGCCCCATAACTTACATGGGGGTGACCAAACTTGCAGAAACATGTTTATTTCTGCTGAAAAACACGTTTTGACACTTTCTGCACACTGGGGTTAAGAGCTGAGTGTGTGGGCTCTTCTGAGTCTTGCAGTTACATAGCGATTCAGTTGTCTGAAAAAACGCGTTTATTTCGGGCTGAAAAACACGTTTTCAAAAGTGTGCTGTTACTGCCCCATAACTTACATGGGGTTGACCAAACTTGCAGAAACATGTTTATTTCTGCTGAAAATCACGTTTTGACACTTTCTGCACACTGGGGTTAAGAGCTGAGTGTGTGGGCTCTACTGAGTCTTGCAGTTACATAGGGATTCAGTTGTCTGAAAAAACGCGTTTATTTCGGGCTGAAAAACACGTTTTCAAAAGTGTGCTGTTACTGCCCCATAACTTACATGGGGGTGACCAAACTTGCAGAAACATGTTTATTTCTGCTGAAAAACACGTTTTGACACTTTCTGCACACTGGGGTTAAGAGCTGAGTGTGTGGGCTCTTCTGAGTCTTGCAGTTACATAGGGATTCAGTTGTCTGAAAAAACGCGTTTATTTCGGGCTGAAAAACACGTTTTCAAAAGTGTGCTGTTACTGCCCCATAACTTACATGGGGTTGACCAAACTTGCAGAAACATGTTTATTTCTGCTGAAAATCACGTTTTGACACTTTCTGCACACTGGGGTTAAGAGCTGAGTGTGTGGGCTCTTTTGAGCCTTGCAGTTACATAGGGATTCAGTTGTCTGAAAAAACGCGTTTATTTCGGGCTGAAAAACACGTTTTCAAAAGTGTTCTGTTACTGCCCCATAACTTACATGGGGGTGACCAAACTTGCAGAAACATGTTTATTTCTGCTGAAAATCACGTTTTGACACTTTCTGCACACTGGGGTTAAGAGCTGAGTGTGTGGGCTCTACTGAGTCTTGCAGTTACATAGGGATTCAGTTGTCTGAAAAAACGCGTTTATTTCGGGCTGAAAAACACGTTTTCAAAAGTGTGCTGTTACTGCCCCATAACTTACATGGGGGTGACCAAACTTGCAGAAACATGTTTATTTCTGCTGAAAATCATGTTTTGACACTTTCTGCACACTGGGGTTAAGAGCTGAGTGTGTGGGCTCTTCTGAGTCTTGCAGTTACATAGGGATTCAGTTGTCTGAAAAAACGCGTTTATTTCGGGCTGAAAAACACGTTTTCAAAAGTGTGCTGTTACTGCCCCATAACTTACATGGGGGTGACCAAACTTGCAGAAACATGTTTATTTCTGCTGAAAATCATGTTTTGACACTTTCTGCACACTGGGGTTAAGAGCTGAGTGTGTGGGCTCTTTTGAGCCTTGCAGTTACAAAGGGATTCAGTTGTTTGAAAAAACGCGTTTATTTCGGGCTGAAAAACACGTTTTCAAAAGTGTGCTGTTACTGCCCCATAACTTACATGGGGGTGACCAAACTTGCAGAAACATGTTTATTTCTGCTGAAAAACACGTTTTGACACTTTCTGCACACTGGGGTTAAGAGCTGAGTGTGTGGGCTCTTCTGAGTCTTGCAGTTACATAGGGATTCAGTTGTCTGAAAAAACGCGTTTATTTCAGGCTGAAAAACACGTTTTCAAAAGTGTGCTGTTACTGCCCCATAACTTACATGGGGTTGACCAAACTTGCAGAAACATGTTTATTTCTGCTGAAAATCACGTTTTGACACTTTCTGCACACTGGGGTTAAGAGCTGAGTGTGTGGGCTCTTTTGAGCCTTGCAGTTACATAGGGATTCAGTTGTCTGAAAAAACACGTTTATTTCGGGCTGAAAAACACGTTTTCAAAAGTGTTCTGTTACTGCCCCATAACTTACATGGGGGTGACCAAACTTGCAGAAACATGTTTATTTCTGCTGAAAAACACGTTTTGACACTTTCTGCACACTGGGGTTAAGAGCTGAGTGTGTGGGCTCTTCTGAGTCTTGCAGTTACATAGGGATTCAGTTGTCTGAAAAAACGCGTTTATTTCGGGCTGAAAAACACGTTTTCAAAAGTGTGCTGTTACTGCCCCGTAACTTACATGGGGTTGACCAAACTTGCAGAAACATGTTTATTTCTGCTGAAAATCACGTTTTGACACTTTCTGCACACTGGGGTTAAGAGCTGAGTGTGTGGGCTCTACTGAGTCTTGCAGTTACATAGGGATTCAGTTGTCTGAAAAAACGCGTTTATTTCGGGCTGAAAAACACGTTTTCAAAAGTGTGCTGTTACTTCCCCATAACTTACATGGGGGTGACCAAACTTGCAGAAACATGTTTATTTCTGCTGAAAAACACGTTTTGACACTTTCTGCACACTGGGGTTAAGAGCTGAGTGTGTGGGCTCTTTTGAGCCTTGCAGTTACATAGGGATTCAGTTGTCTGAAAAAACGCGTTTATTTCGGGCTGAAAAACACGTTTTCAAAAGTGTGCTGTTACTGCACCATAACTTACATGGGGGTGACCAAACTTGCAGAAACATGTTTATTTCTGCTGAAAATCACGTTTTGACACTTTCTGCACACTGGGGTTAAGAGCTGAGTGTGTGGGCTCTTTTGAGCCTTGCAGTTACAAAGGGATTCAGTTGTCTGAAAAAACGCGTTTATTTCGGGCTGAAAAACACGTTTTCAAAAGTGTGCTGTTACTGCCCCATAACTTACATGGGGGTGACCAAACTTGCAGAAACATGTTTATTTCTGCTGAAAAACACGTTTTGACACTTTCTGCACACTGGGGTTAAGAGCTGAGTGTGTGGGCTCTTCTGAGTCTTGCAGTTACATAGGGATTCAGTTGTCTGAAAAAAACGCGTTTATTTCGGGCTGAAAAACACGTTTTCAAAAGTGTGCTGTTACTGCCCCATAACTTACATGGGGTTGACCAAACTTGCAGAAACATGTTTATTTCTGCTGAAAATCACGTTTTGACACTTTCTGCACACTGGGGTTAAGAGCTGAGTGTGTGGTCTCTTCTGAGTCTTGCAGTTACATAGGGATTCAGTTGTCTGAAAAAACGCGTTTATTTCTTGCTGAAAAACACGTTTTCAAAAGTGTGCTGTTACTGCCCCATAACTTACATGGGGTTGACCAAACTTGCAGAAACATGTTTATTTCTGCTGAAAATCACGTTTTGACACTTTCTGCACACTGGGGTTAAGAGCTGAGTGTGTGGGCTCTACTGAGTCTTGCAGTTACATAGGGATTCAGTTGTCTGAAAAAACGCGTTTATTTCGGGCTGAAAAACACGTTTTCAAAAGTGTGCTGTTACTTCCCCATAACTTACATGGGGGTGACCAAACTTGCAGAAACATGTTTATTTCTGCTGAAAAACACGTTTTGACACTTTCTGCACACTGGGGTTAAGAGCTGAGTGTGTGGCCTCTTCTGAGTCTTACAGTTACATAGGGATTCAGTTGTCTGAAAAAACGCGTTTATTTCGGGCTGAAAAACACGTTTTCAAAAGTGTGCTGTTACTGCCCCATAACTTACATGGGGGTGACCAAACTTGCAGAAACATGTTTATTTCTGCTGAAAATCATGTTTTGACACTTTCTGCACACTGGGGTTAAGAGCTGAGTGTGTGGGCTCTTCTGAGTCTTGCAGTTACATAGGGATTCAGTTGTCTGAAAAAACGCGTTTATTTCGGGCTGAAAAACACGTTTTCAAAAGTGTGCTGTTACTGCCCCATAACTTACATGGGGGTGACCAAACTTGCAGAAACATGTTTATTTCTGCTGAAAAACACGTTTTGACACTTTCTGCACACTGGGGTTAAGAGCTGAGTGTGTGGGCTCTTCTGAGTCTTGCAGTTACATAGGGATTCAGTTGTCTGAAAAAACGCGTTTATTTCGGGCTGAAAAACACGTTTTCAAAAGTGTGCTGTTACTGCCCCATAACTTACATGGGGTTGACCAAACTTGCAGAAACATGTTTATTTGTGCTGAAAATCACGTTTTGACACTTTCTGCACACTGGGGTTAAGAGCTGAGTGTGTGGGCTCTACTGAGTCTTGCAGTTACATAGGGATTCAGTTGTCTGAAAAAACGCGTTTATTTCGGGCTGAAAAACACGTTTTCAAAAGTGTGCTGTTACTGCCCCATAACTTACATGGGGTTGACCAAACTTGCAGAAACATGTTTATTTCTGCTGAAAATCACGTTTTGACACTTTCTGCACACTGGGGTTAAGAGCTGAGTGTGTGGGCTCTTTTGAGCCTTGCAGTTACATAGGGATTCAGTTGTCTGAAAAAACGCGTTTATTTCGGGCTGAAAAACACGTTTTCAAAAGTGTGCTGTTACTGCCCCATAACTTACATGGGGGTGACCAAACTTGCAGAAACATGTTTATTTCTGCTGAAAAACACGTTTTGACACTTTCTGCACACTGGGGTTAAGAGCTGAGTGTGTGGGCTCTTCTGAGTCTTGCAGTTACATAGGGATTCAGTTGTCTGAAAAAACGCGTTTATTTCGGGCTGAAAAACACGTTTTCAAAAGTGTGCTGTTACTGCCCCATAACTTACATGGGGTTGACCAAACTTGCAGAAACATGTTTATTTCTGCTGAAAATCACGTTTTGACACTTTCTGCACACTGGGGTTAAGAGCTGAGTGTGTGGGCTCTACTGAGTCTTGCAGTTACATAGGGATTCAGTTGTCTGAAAAAACGCGTTTATTTCGGGCTGAAAAACACGTTTTCAAAAGTGTGCTGTTACTTCCCCATAACTTACATGGGGGTGACCAAACTTGCAGAAACATGTTTATTTCTGCTGAAAAACACGTTTTGACACTTTCTGCACACTGGGGTTAAGAGCTGAGTGTGTGGCCTCTTCTGAGTCTTACAGTTACATAGGGATTCAGTTGACTGAAAAAACGCGTTTATTTCGGGCTGAAAAACACGTTTTCAAAAGTGTGCTGTTACTGCCCCATAACTTACATGGGGTTGACCAAACTTGCAGAAACATGTTTATTTGTGCTGAAAATCACGTTTTGACACTTTCTGCACACTGGGGTTAAGAGCTGAGTGTGTGGGCTCTACTGAGTCTTGCAGTTACATAGGGATTCAGTTGTCTGAAAAAACGCGTTTATTTCGGGCTGAAAAACACGTTTTCAAAAGTGTGCTGTTACTGCCCCATAACTTACATGGGGTTGACCAAACTTGCAGAAACATGTTTATTTCTGCTGAAAATCACGTTTTGACACTTTCTGCACACTGGGGTTAAGAGCTGAGTGTGTGGGCTCTTTTGAGCCTTGCAGTTACATAGGGATTCAGTTGTCTGAAAAAACGCGTTTATTTCGGGCTGAAAAACACGTTTTCAAAAGTGTTCTGTTACTGCCCCATAACTTACATGGGGGTGACCAAACTTGCAGAAACATGTTTATTTCTGCTGAAAAACACGTTTTGACACTTTCTGCACACTGGGGTTAAGAGCTGAGTGTGTGGGCTCTTCTGAGTCTTGCAGTTACATAGGGATTCAGTTGTCTGAAAAAACGAGTTTATTTCGGGCTGAAAAACACGTTTTCAAAAGTGTGCTGTTACTGCCCCATAACTTACATGGGGTTGACCAAACTTGCAGAAACATGTTTATTTCTGCTGAAAATCACGTTTTGACACTTTCTGCACACTGGGGTTAAGAGCTGAGTGTGTGGGCTCTTTTGAGCCTTGCAGTTACATAGGGATTCAGTTGTCTGAAAAAACGCGTTTATTTCGGGCTGAAAAACACGTTTTCAAAAGTGTTCTGTTACTGCCCCATAACTTACATGGGGGTGACCAAACTTGCAGAAACATGTTTATTTCTGCTGAAAAACACGTTTTGACACTTTCTGCACACTGGGGTTAAGAGCTGAGTGTGTGGGCTCTTCTGAGTCTTGCAGTTACATAGGGATTCAGTTGTCTGAAAAAACGCGTTTATTTCGGGCTGAAAAACACGTTTTCAAAAGTGTGCTGTTACTGCCCCATAACTTACATGGGGTTGACCAAACTTGCAGAAACATGTTTATTTCTGCTGAAAATCACGTTTTGACACTTTCTGCACACTGGGGTTAAGAGCTGAGTGTGTGGGCTCTACTGAGTCTTGCAGTTACATAGGGATTCAGTTGTCTGAAAAAACGCGTTTATTTCGTGCTGAAAAACACGTTTTCAAAAGTGTGCTGTTACTTCCCCATAACTTACATGGGGGTGACCAAACTTGCAGAAACGTGTTTATTTCTGCTGAAAATCATGTTTTGACAATTTCTGCACACTGGGGTTAAGAGCTGAGTGTGTGGGCTCTTCTGAGTCTTGCAGTTACATAGGGATTCAGTTGTCTGAAAAAACGCGTTTATTTCGGGCTGAAAAACATGTTTTCAAAAGTGTGCTGTTACTGCCCCATAACTTACATGGGGGTGACCAAACTTGCAGAAACATGTTTATTTCTGCTGAAAATCATGTTTTGACACTTTCTGCACACTGGGGTTAAGAGCTGAGTGTGTGGGCTCTTTTGAGCCTTGCAGTTACAAAGGGATTCAGTTGTCTGAAAAAACGCGTTTATTTCGGGCTGAAAAACACGTTTTCAAAAGTGTGCTGTTACTGCCCCATAACTTACATGGGGGTGACCAAACTTGCAGAAACATGTTTATTTCTGCTGAAAAACACGTTTTGACACTTTCTGCACACTGGGGTTAAGAGCTGAGTGTGTGGGCTCTTCTGAGTCTTGCAGTTACATAGGGATTCAGTTGTCTGAAAAAACGCGTTTATTTCGGGCTGAAAAACACGTTTTCAAAAGTGTGCTGTTACTGCCCCATAACTTACATGGGGGTGACCAAACTTGCAGAAACATGTTTATTTCTGCTGAAAAACACGTTTTGACACTTTCTGCACACTGGGGTTAAGAGCTGAGTGTGTGGGCTCTTCTGAGTCTTGCAGTTACATAGGGATTCAGTTGTCTGAAAAAACGCGTTTATTTCGGGCTGAAAAACACGTTTTCAAAAGTGTGCTGTTACTGCCCCATAACTTACATGGGGTTGACCAAACTTGCAGAAACATGTTTATTTCTGCTGAAAATCATGTTTTGACACTTTCTGCACACTGGGGTTAAGAGCTGAGTGTGTGGGCTCTTCTGAGTCTTGCAGTTACATAGGGATTCAGTTGTCTGAAAAAACGCGTTTATTTCGGGCTGAAAAACACGTTTTCAAAAGTGTGCTGTTACTGCCCCATAACTTACATGGGGGTGACCAAACTTGCAGAAACATGTTTATTTCTGCTGAAAATCATGTTTTGACACTTTCTGCACACTGGGGTTAAGAGCTGAGTGTGTGGGCTCTTTTGAGCCTTGCAGTTACAAAGGGATTCAGTTGTCTGAAAAAACGCGTTTATTTCGGGCTGAAAAACACGTTTTCAAAAGTGTTCTGTTACTGCCCCATAACTTACATGGGGGTGACCAAACTTGCAGAAACATGTTTATTTCTGCTGAAAAACACGTTTTGACACTTTCTGCACACTGGGGTTAAGAGCTGAGTGTGTGGGCTCTTCTGAGTCTTGCAGTTACATAGGGATTCAGTTGTCTGAAAAAACGCGTTTATTTCGGGCTGAAAAACACGTTTTCAAAAGTGTGCTGTTACTGCCCCATAACTTACATGGGGGTGACCAAACTTGCAGAAACATGTTTATTTCTGCTGAAAAACACGTTTTGACACTTTCTGCACACTGGGGTTAAGAGCTGAGTGTGTGGGCTCTTCTGAGTCTTGCAGTTACATAGGGATTCAGTTGTCTGAAAAAACGCGTTTATTTCGGGCTGAAAAACACGTTTTCAAAAGTGTGCTGTTACTGCCCCATAACTTACATGGGGTTGACCAAACTTGCAGAAACATGTTTATTTCTGCTGAAAATCATGTTTTGACACTTTCTGCACACTGGGGTTAAGAGCTGAGTGTGTGGGCTCTTCTGAGCCTTGTTGTTACATAGGGATTCAGTTGTCTGAAAAAACGCGTTTATTTCGGGCTGAAAAACACGTTTTCAAAAGTGTGCTGTTACTGCCCCATAACTTACATGGGGGTGACCAAACTTGCAGAAACATGTTTATTTCTGCTGAAAATCATGTTTTGACACTTTCTGCACACTGGGGTTAAGAGCTGAGTGTGTGGGCTCTTTTGAGCCTTGCAGTTACAAAGGGATTCAGTTGTCTGAAAAAACGCGTTTATTTCGGGCTGAAAAACACGTTTTCAAAAGTGTTCTGTTACTGCCCCATAACTTACATGGGGGTGACCAAACTTGCAGAAACATGTTTATTTCTGCTGAAAAACACGTTTTGACACTTTCTGCACACTGGGGTTAAGAGCTGAGTGTGTGGGCTCTTCTGAGTCTTGCAGTTACATAGGGATTCAGTTGTCTGAAAAAACGCGTTTATTTCGGGCTGAAAAACACGTTTTCAAAAGTGTGCTGTTACTGCCCCATAACTTACATGGGGTTGACCAAACTTGCAGAAACATGTTTATTTCTGCTGAAAATCACGTTTTGACACTTTCTGCACACTGGGGTTAAGAGCTGAGTGTGTGGGCTCTACTGAGTCTTGCAGTTACATAGGGATTCAGTTGTCTGAAAAAACGCGTTTATTTCGGGCTGAAAAACACGTTTTCAAAAGTGTGCTGTTACTGCCCCATAACTTACATGGGGGTGACCAAACTTGCAGAAACATGTTTATTTCTGCTGAAAAACACGTTTTGACACTTTCTGCACACTGGGGTTAAGAGCTGAGTGTGTGGGCTCTTCTGAGTCTTGCAGTTACATAGCGATTCAGTTGTCTGAAAAAACGCGTTTATTTCGGGCTGAAAAACACGTTTTCAAAAGTGTGCTGTTACTGCCCCATAACTTACATGGGGTTGACCAAACTTGCAGAAACATGTTTATTTCTGCTGAAAATCACGTTTTGACACTTTCTGCACACTGGGGTTAAGAGCTGAGTGTGTGGGCTCTACTGAGTCTTGCAGTTACATAGGGATTCAGTTTTCTGAAAAAACGCGTTTATTTCGGGCTGAAAAACACGTTTTCAAAAGTGTGCTGTTACTTCCCCATAACTTACATGGGGGTGACCAAACTTGCAGAAACATGTTTATTTCTGCTGAAAAACACGTTTTGACACTTTCTGCACACTGGGGTTAAGAGCTGAGTGTGTGGGCTCTTCTGAGTCTTGCAGTTACATAGGGATTCAGTTGTCTGAAAAAACGCGTTTATTTCGGGCTGAAAAACACGTTTTCAAAAGTGTGCTGTTACTGCCCCATAACTTACATGGGGTTGACCAAACTTGCAGAAACATGTTTATTTCTGCTGAAAATCACGTTTTGACACTTTCTGCACACTGGGGTTAAGAGCTGAGTGTGTGGGCTCTACTGAGTCTTGCAGTTACATAGGGATACAGTTGTCTGAAAAAACGCGTTTATTTCGGGCTGAAAAACACGTTTTCAAAAGTGTGCTGTTACTGCCCCATAACTTACATGGGGGTGACCAAACTTGCAGAAACATGTTTATTTCTGCTGAAAATCATGTTTTGACACTTTCTGCACACTGGGGTTAAGAGCTGAGTGTGTGGGCTCTTTTGAGCCTTGCAGTTACAAAGGGATTCAGTTGTCTGAAAAAACGCGTTTATTTCGGGCTGAAAAACACGTTTTCAAAAGTGTGCTGTTACTGCCCCATAACTTACATGGGGGTGACCAAACTTGCAGAAACATGTTTATTTCTGCTGAAAAACACGTTTTGACACTTTCTGCACACTGGGGTTAAGAGCTGAGTGTGTGGGCTCTTCTGAGTCTTGCAGTTACATAGGGATTCAGTTGTCTGAAAAAACGCGTTTATTTCGGGCTGAAAAACACGTTTTCAAAAGTGTGCTGTTACTGCCCCATAACTTACATGGGGTTGACCAAACTTGCAGAAACATGTTTATTTCTGCTGAAAATCATGTTTTGACACTTTCTGCACACTGGGGTTAAGAGCTGAGTGTGTGGGCTCTTCTGAGTCTTGCAGTTACATAGGGATTCAGTTGTCTGAAAAAACGCGTTTATTTCGGGCTGAAAAACACGTTTTCAAAAGTGTGCTGTTACTGCCCCATAACTTACATGGGGGTGACCAAACTTGCAGAAACATGTTTATTTCTGCTGAAAATCATGTTTTGACACTTTCTGCACACTGGGGTTAAGAGCTGAGTGTGTGGGCTCTTTTGAGCCTTGCAGTTACAAAGGGATTCAGTTGTCTGAAAAAACGCGTTTATTTCGGGCTGAAAAACACGTTTTCAAAAGTGTTCTGTTACTGCCCCATAACTTACATGGGGGTGACCAAACTTGCAGAAACATGTTTATTTCTGCTGAAAAACACGTTTTGACACTTTCTGCACACTGGGGTTAAGAGCTGAGTGTGTGGGCTCTTCTGAGTCTTGCAGTTACATAGGGATTCAGTTGTCTGAAAAAACGCGTTTATTTCGGGCTGAAAAACACGTTTTCAAAAGTGTGCTGTTACTGCCCCATAACTTACATGGGGTTGACCAAACTTGCAGAAACATGTTTATTTCTGCTGAAAATCACGTTTTGACACTTTCTGCACACTGGGGTTAAGAGCTGAGTGTGTGGGCTCTACTGAGTCTTGCAGTTACATAGGGATTCAGTTGTCTGAAAAAACGCGTTTATTTCGGGCTGAAAAACACGTTTTCAAAAGTGTGCTGTTACTGCCCCATAACTTACATGGGGGTGACCAAACTTGCAGAAACATGTTTATTTCTGCTGAAAAACACGTTTTGACACTTTCTGCACACTGGAGTTAAGAGCTGTGTGTGTGGGCTCTTCTGAGTCTTGCAGTTACATAGGGATTCAGTTGTCTGAAAAAACGCGTTTATTTCGGGCTGAAAAACACGTTTTCAAAAGTGTGCTGTTACTGCCCCATAACTTACATGGGGGTGACCAAACTTGCAGAAACATGTTTATTTCTGCTGAAAAACACGTTTTGACACTTTCTGCACACTGGGGTTAAGAGCTGAGTGTGTGGGCTCTTCTGAGTCTTGCAGTTACATAGCAATTCAGTTGTCTGAAAAAACGCGTTTATTTCGGGCTGAAAAACACGTTTTCAAAAGTGTGCTGTTACTGCCCCATAACTTACATGGGGGTGACCAAACTTGCAGAAACATGTTTATTTCTGCTGAAAATCATGTTTTGACACTTTCTGCACACTGGGGTTAAGAGCTGAGTGTGTGGGCTCTTTTGAGCCTTGCAGTTACAAAGGGATTCAGTTGTCTGAAAAAACGCGTTTATTTCGGGCTGAAAAACACGTTTTCAAAAGTGTGCTGTTACTGCCCCATAACTTACATGGGGGTGACCAAACTTGCAGAAACATGTTTATTTCTGCTGAAAAACACGTTTTGACACTTTCTGCACACTGGGGTTAAGAGCTGAGTGTGTGGGCTCTTCTGAGTCTTGCAGTTACATAGGGATTCAGTTGTCTGAAAAAACGCGTTTATTTCGGGCTGAAAAACACGTTTTCAAAAGTGTGCTGTTACTGCCCCATAACTTACATGGGGTTGACCAAACTTGCAGAAACATGTTTATTTCTGCTGAAAATCATGTTTTGACACTTTCTGCACACTGGGGTTAAGAGCTGAGTGTGTGGGCTCTTCTGAGTCTTGCAGTTACATAGGGATTCAGTTGTCTGAAAAAACGCGTTTATTTCGGGCTGAAAAACACGTTTTCAAAAGTGTGCTGTTACTGCCCCATAACTTACATGGGGGTGACCAAACTTGCAGAAACATGTTTATTTCTGCTGAAAATCATGTTTTGACACTTTCTGCACACTGGGGTTAAGAGCTGAGTGTGTGGGCTCTTCTGAGTCTTGCAGTTACATAGGGATTCAGTTGTCTGAAAAAACGCGTTTATTTCGGGCTGAAAAACACGTTTTCAAAAGTGTGCTGTTACTGCCCCATAACTTACATGGGGTTGACCAAACTTGCAGAAACATGTTTATTTCTGCTGAAAATCACGTTTTGACACTTTCTGCACACTGGGGTTAAGAGCTGAGTGTGTGGGCTCTACTGAGTCTTGCAGTTACATAGGGATTCAGTTGTCTGAAAAAACGCGTTTATTTCGGGCTGAAAAACACGTTTTCAAAAGTGTGCTGTTACTGCCCCATAACTTACATGGGGGTGACCAAACTTGCAGAAACATGTTTATTTCTGCTGAAAAACACGTTTTGACACTTTCTGCACACTGGAGTTAAGAGCTGTGTGTGTGGGCTCTTCTGAGTCTTGCAGTTACATAGGGATTCAGTTGTCTGAAAAAACGCGTTTATTTCGGGCTGAAAAACACGTTTTCAAAAGTGTGCTGTTACTGCCCCATAACTTACATGGGGGTGACCAAACTTGCAGAAACATGTTTATTTCTGCTGAAAAACACGTTTTGACACTTTCTGCACACTGGGGTTAAGAGCTGAGTGTGTGGGCTCTTCTGAGTCTTGCAGTTACATAGCGATTCAGTTGTCTGAAAAAACGCGTTTATTTCGGGCTGAAAAACACGTTTTCAAAAGTGTGCTGTTACTGCCCCATAACTTACATGGGGGTGACCAAACTTGCAGAAACATGTTTATTTCTGCTGAAAATCATATTTTGACACTTTCTGCACACTGGGGTTAAGAGCTGAGTGTGTGGGCTCTTTTGAGCCTTGCAGTTACAAAGGGATTCAGTTGTCTGAAAAAACGCGTTTATTTCGGGCTGAAAAACACGTTTTCAAAAGTGTGCTGTTACTGCCCCATAACTTACATGGGGGTGACCAAACTTGCAGAAACATGTTTATTTCTGCTGAAAAACACGTTTTGACACTTTCTGCACACTGGGGTTAAGAGCTGAGTGTGTGGGCTCTTCTGAGTCTTGCAGTTACATAGGGATTCAGTTGTCTGAAAAAACGCGTTTATTTCGGGCTGAAAAACACGTTTTCAAAAGTGTGCTGTTACTGCCCCATAACTTACATGGGGTTGACCAAACTTGCAGAAACATGTTTATTTCTGCTGAAAATCATGTTTTGACACTTTCTGCACACTGGGGTTAAGAGCTGAGTGTGTGGGCTCTTCTGAGTCTTGCAGTTACATAGGGATTCAGTTGTCTGAAAAAACGCGTTTATTTCGGGCTGAAAAACACGTTTTCAAAAGTGTGCTGTTACTGCCCCATAACTTACATGGGGGTGACCAAACTTGCAGAAACATGTTTATTTCTGCTGAAAATCATGTTTTGACACTTTCTGCACACTGGGGTTAAGAGCTGAGTGTGTGGGCTCTTTTGAGCCTTGCAGTTACAAAGGGATTCAGTTGTCTGAAAAAACGCGTTTATTTCGGGCTGAAAAACACGTTTTCAAAAGTGTTCTGTTACTGCCCCATAACTTACATGGGGGTGACCAAACTTGCAGAAACATGTTTATTTCTGCTGAAAAACACGTTTTGACACTTTCTGCACACTGGGGTTAAGAGCTGAGTGTGTGGGCTCTTCTGAGTCTTGCAGTTACATAGGGATTCAGTTGTCTGAAAAAACGCGTTTATTTCGGGCTGAAAAACACGTTTTCAAAAGTGTGCTGTTACTGCCCCATAACTTACATGGGGTTGACCAAACTTGCAGAAACATGTTTATTTCTGCTGAAAATCACGTTTTGACACTTTCTGCACACTGGGGTTAAGAGCTGAGTGTGTGGGCTCTACTGAGTCTTGCAGTTACATAGGGATTCAGTTGTCTGAAAAAACGCGTTTATTTCGGGCTGAAAAACACGTTTTCAAAAGTGTGCTGTTACTGCCCCATAACTTACATGGGGGTGACCAAACTTGCAGAAACATGTTTATTTCTGCTGAAAAACACGTTTTGACACTTTCTGCACACTGGAGTTAAGAGCTGAGTGTGTGGGCTCTTCTGAGTCTTGCAGTTACATAGGGATTCAGTTGTCTGAAAAAACGCGTTTATTTCGGGCTGAAAAACACGTTTTCAAAAGTGTGCTGTTACTGCCCCATAACTTACATGGGGGTGACCAAACTTGCAGAAACATGTTTATTTCTGCTGAAAAACACGTTTTGACACTTTCTGCACACTGGGGTTAAGAGCTGAGTGTGTGGGCTCTTCTGAGTCTTGCAGTTACATAGCGATTCAGTTGTCTGAAAAAACGCGTTTATTTCGGGCTGAAAAACACGTTTTCAAAAGTGTGCTGTTACTGCCCCATAACTTACATGGGGGTGACCAAACTTGCAGAAACATGTTTATTTCTGCTGAAAAACACGTTTTGACACTTTCTGCACACTGGGGTTAAGAGCTGAGTGTGTGGGCTCTTCTGAGTCTTGCAGTTACATAGCGATTCAGTTGTCTGAAAAAACGCGTTTATTTCGGGCTGAAAAACACGTTTTCAAAAGTGTGCTGTTACTGCCCCATAACTTACATGGGGTTGACCAAACTTGCAGAAACATGTTTATTTCTGCTGAAAATCACGTTTTGACACTTTCTGCACACTGGGGTTAAGAGCTGAGTGTGTGGGCTCTACTGAGTCTTGCAGTTACATAGGGATTCAGTTTTCTGAAAAAACGCGTTTATTTCGGGCTGAAAAACACGTTTTCAAAAGTGTGCTGTTACTTCCCCATAACTTACATGGGGGTGACCAAACTTGCAGAAACATGTTTATTTCTGCTGAAAAACACGTTTTGACACTTTCTGCACACTGGGGTTAAGAGCTGAGTGTGTGGGCTCTTCTGAGTCTTGCAGTTACATAGGGATTCAGTTGTCTGAAAAAACGCGTTTATTTCGGGCTGAAAAACATGTTTTCAAAAGTGTGCTGTTACTGCCCCATAACTTACATGGGGTTGACCAAACTTGCAGAAACATGTTTATTTCTGCTGAAAATCACGTTTTGACACTTTCTGCACACTGGGGTTAAGAGCTGAGTGTGTGGGCTCTACTGAGTCTTGCAGTTACATAGGGATACAGTTGTCTGAAAAAACGCGTTTATTTCGGGCTGAAAAACACGTTTTCAAAAGTGTGCTGTTACTGCCCCATAACTTACATGGGGGTGACCAAACTTGCAGAAACATGTTTATTTCTGCTGAAAATCATGTTTTGACACTTTCTGCACACTGGGGTTAAGAGCTGAGTGTGTGGGCTCTTTTGAGCCTTGCAGTTACAAAGGGATTCAGTTGTCTGAAAAAACGCGTTTATTTCGGGCTGAAAAACACGTTTTCAAAAGTGTGCTGTTACTGCCCCATAACTTACATGGGGGTGACCAAACTTGCAGAAACATGTTTATTTCTGCTGAAAAACACGTTTTGACACTTTCTGCACACTGGGGTTAAGAGCTGAGTGTGTGGGCTCTTCTGAGTCTTGCAGTTACATAGGGATTCAGTTGTCTGAAAAAACGCGTTTATTTCGGGCTGAAAAACACGTTTTCAAAAGTGTGCTGTTACTGCCCCATAACTTACATGGGGTTGACCAAACTTGCAGAAACATGTTTATTTCTGCTGAAAATCATGTTTTGACACTTTCTGCACACTGGGGTTAAGAGCTGAGTGTGTGGGCTCTTCTGAGTCTTGCAGTTACATAGGGATTCAGTTGTCTGAAAAAACGCGTTTATTTCGGGCTGAAAAACACGTTTTCAAAAGTGTGCTGTTACTGCCCCATAACTTACATGGGGGTGACCAAACTTGCAGAAACATGTTTATTTCTGCTGAAAATCATGTTTTGACACTTTCTGCACACTGGGGTTAAGAGCTGAGTGTGTGGGCTCTTTTGAGCCTTGCAGTTACAAAGGGATTCAGTTGTCTGAAAAAACGCGTTTATTTCGGGCTGAAAAACACGTTTTCAAAAGTGTTCTGTTACTGCCCCATAACTTACATGGGGGTGACCAAACTTGCAGAAACATGTTTATTTCTGCTGAAAAACACGTTTTGACACTTTCTGCACACTGGGGTTAAGAGCTGAGTGTGTGGGCTCTTCTGAGTCTTGCAGTTACATAGGGATTCAGTTGTCTGAAAAAACGCGTTTATTTCGGGCTGAAAAACACGTTTTCAAAAGTGTGCTGTTACTGCCCCATAACTTACATGGGGTTGACCAAACTTGCAGAAACATGTTTATTTCTGCTGAAAATCACGTTTTGACACTTTCTGCACACTGGGGTTAAGAGCTGAGTGTGTGGGCTCTACTGAGTCTTGCAGTTACATAGGGATTCAGTTGTCTGAAAAAACGCGTTTATTTCGGGCTGAAAAACACGTTTTCAAAAGTGTGCTGTTACTGCCCCATAACTTACATGGGGGTGACCAAACTTGCAGAAACATGTTTATTTCTGCTGAAAAACACGTTTTGACACTTTCTGCACACTGGAGTTAAGAGCTGAGTGTGTGGGCTCTTCTGAGTCTTGCAGTTACATAGGGATTCAGTTGTCTGAAAAAACGCGTTTATTTCGGGCTGAAAAACACGTTTTCAAAAGTGTGCTGTTACTGCCCCATAACTTACATGGGGGTGACCAAACTTGCAGAAACATGTTTATTTCTGCTGAAAATCATGTTTTGACACTTTCTGCACACTGGGGTTAAGAGCTGAGTGTGTGGGCTCTTTTGAGCCTTGCAGTTACAAAGGGATTCAGTTGTCTGAAAAAACGCGTTTATTTCGGGCTGAAAAACACGTTTTCAAAAGTGTTCTGTTACTGCCCCATAACTTACATGGGGGTGACCAAACTTGCAGAAACATGTTTATTTCTGCTGAAAAACACGTTTTGACACTTTCTGCACACTGGGGTTAAGAGCTGAGTGTGTGGGCTCTTCTGAGTCTTGCAGTTACATAGCGATTCAGTTGTCTGAAAAAACGCGTTTATTTCGGGCTGAAAAACACGTTTTCAAAAGTGTGCTGTTACTGCCCCATAACTTACATGGGGTTGACCAAACTTGCAGAAACATGTTTATTTCTGCTGAAAATCACGTTTTGACACTTTCTGCACACTGGGGTTAAGAGCTGAGTGTGTGGGCTCTACTGAGTCTTGCAGTTACATAGGGATTCACTTTTCTGAAAAAACGCGTTTATTTCGGGCTGAAAAACACGTTTTCAAAAGTGTGCTGTTACTTCCCCATAACTTACATGGGGGTGACCAAACTTGCAGAAACATGTTTATTTCTGCTGAAAAACACGTTTTGACACTTTCTGCACACTGGGGTTAAGAGCTGAGTGTGTGGGCTCTTCTGAGTCTTGCAGTTACATAGGGATTCAGTTGTCTGAAAAAACGCGTTTATTTCGGGCTGAAAAACACGTTTTCAAAAGTGTGCTGTTACTGCCCCATAACTTACATGGGGTTGACCAAACTTGCAGAAACATGTTTATTTCTGCTGAAAATCACGTTTTGACACTTTCTGCACACTGGGGTTAAGAGCTGAGTGTGTGGGCTCTACTGAGTCTTGCAGTTACATAGGGATACAGTTGTCTGAAAAAACGCGTTTATTTCGGGCTGA
Source organism: Lepisosteus platostomus (assembly GCF_059453375.1). Classification (NCBI taxonomy): domain Eukaryota; kingdom Metazoa; phylum Chordata; class Actinopteri; order Semionotiformes; family Lepisosteidae; genus Lepisosteus; species Lepisosteus platostomus. The sequence continues at coordinate 43,251,125 of NC_142612.1, read as the reverse complement.
AAAACACGTTTTCAAAAGTGTGCTGTTACTGCCCCATAACTTACATGGGGGTGACCAAACTTGCAGAAACATGTTTATTTCTGCTGAAAATCATGTTTTGACACTTTCTGCACACTGGGGTTAAGAGCTGAGTGTGTGGGCTCTTTTGAGCCTTGCAGTTACAAAGGGATTCAGTTGTCTGAAAAAACGCGTTTATTTCGGGCTGAAAAACACGTTTTCAAAAGTGTTCTGTTACTGCCCCATAACTTACATGGGGGTGACCAAACTTGCAGAAACATGTTTATTTCTGCTGAAAAACACGTTTTGACACTTTCTGCACACTGGGGTTAAGAGCTGAGTGTGTGGGCTCTTCTGAGTCTTGCAGTTACATAGGGATTCAGTTGTCTGAAAAAACGCGTTTATTTCGGGCTGAAAAACACGTTTTCAAAAGTGTGCTGTTACTGCCCCATAACTTACATGGGGTTGACCAAACTTGCAGAAACATGTTTATTTCTGCTGAAAATCATGTTTTGACACTTTCTGCACACTGGGGTTAAGAGCTGAGTGTGTGGGCTCTTCTGAGTCTTGCAGTTACATAGGGATTCAGTTGTCTGAAAAAACGCGTTTATTTCGGGCTGAAAAACACGTTTTCAAAAGTGTGCTGTTACTGCCCCATAACTTACATGGGGGTGACCAAACTTGCAGAAACATGTTTATTTCTGCTGAAAATCATGTTTTGACACTTTCTGCACACTGGGGTTAAGAGCTGAGTGTGTGGGCTCTTTTGAGCCTTGCAGTTACAAAGGGATTCAGTTGTCTGAAAAAACGCGTTTATTTCGGGCTGAAAAACACGTTTTCAAAAGTGTTCTGTTACTGCCCCATAACTTACATGGGGGTGACCAAACTTGCAGAAACATGTTTATTTCTGCTGAAAAACACGTTTTGACACTTTCTGCACACTGGGGTTAAGAGCTGAGTGTGTGGGCTCTTCTGAGTCTTGCAGTTACATAGGGATTCAGTTGTCTGAAAAAACGCGTTTATTTCGGGCTGAAAAACACGTTTTCAAAAGTGTGCTGTTACTGCCCCATAACTTACATGGGGTTGACCAAACTTGCAGAAACATGTTTATTTCTGCTGAAAATCACGTTTTGACACTTTCTGCACACTGGGGTTAAGAGCTGAGTGTGTGGGCTCTACTGAGTCTTGCAGTTACATAGGGATTCAGTTGTCTGAAAAAACGCGTTTATTTCGGGCTGAAAAACACGTTTTCAAAAGTGTGCTGTTACTGCCCCATAACTTACATGGGGGTGACCAAACTTGCAGAAACATGTTTATTTCTGCTGAAAAACACGTTTTGACACTTTCTGCACACTGGAGTTAAGAGCTGAGTGTGTGGGCTCTTCTGAGTCTTGCAGTTACATAGGGATTCAGTTGTCTGAAAAAACGCGTTTATTTCGGGCTGAAAAACACGTTTTCAAAAGTGTGCTGTTACTGCCCCATAACTTACATGGGGGTGACCAAACTTGCAGAAACATGTTTATTTCTGCTGAAAATCATGTTTTGACACTTTCTGCACACTGGGGTTAAGAGCTGAGTGTGTGGGCTCTTTTGAGCCTTGCAGTTACAAAGGGATTCAGTTGTCTGAAAAAACGCGTTTATTTCGGGCTGAAAAACACGTTTTCAAAAGTGTTCTGTTACTGCCCCATAACTTACATGGGGGTGACCAAACTTGCAGAAACATGTTTATTTCTGCTGAAAAACACGTTTTGACACTTTCTGCACACTGGGGTTAAGAGCTGAGTGTGTGGGCTCTTCTGAGTCTTGCAGTTACATAGGGATTCAGTTGTCTGAAAAAACGCGTTTATTTCGGGCTGAAAAACACGTTTTCAAAAGTGTGCTGTTACTGCCCCATAACTTACATGGGGTTGACCAAACTTGCAGAAACATGTTTATTTCTGCTGAAAATCACGTTTTGACACTTTCTGCACACTGGGGTTAAGAGCTGAGTGTGTGGGCTCTACTGAGTCTTGCAGTTACATAGGGATTCAGTTGTCTGAAAAAACGCGTTTATTTCGGGCTGAAAAACACGTTTTCAAAAGTGTGCTGTTACTGCCCCATAACTTACATGGGGGTGACCAAACTTGCAGAAACATGTTTATTTCTGCTGAAAAACACGTTTTGACACTTTCTGCACACTGGAGTTAAGAGCTGAGTGTGTGGGCTCTTCTGAGTCTTGCAGTTACATAGGGATTCAGTTGTCTGAAAAAACGCGTTTATTTCGGGCTGAAAAACACGTTTTCAAAAGTGTGCTGTTACTGCCCCATAACTTACATGGGGGTGACCAAACTTGCAGAAACATGTTTATTTCTGCTGAAAAACACGTTTTGACACTTTCTGCACACTGGGGTTAAGAGCTGAGTGTGTGGGCTCTTCTGAGTCTTGCAGTTACATAGCGATTCAGTTGTCTGAAAAAACGCGTTTATTTCGGGCTGAAAAACACGTTTTCAAAAGTGTGCTGTTACTGCCCCATAACTTACATGGGGTTGACCAAACTTGCAGAAACATGTTTATTTCTGCTGAAAATCACGTTTTGACACTTTCTGCACACTGGGGTTAAGAGCTGAGTGTGTGGGCTCTACTGAGTCTTGCAGTTACATAGGGATTCAGTTTTCTGAAAAAACGCGTTTATTTCGGGCTGAAAAACACGTTTTCAAAAGTGTGCTGTTACTTCCCCATAACTTACATGGGGGTGACCAAACTTGCAGAAACATGTTTATTTCTGCTGAAAAACACGTTTTGACACTTTCTGCACACTGGGGTTAAGAGCTGAGTGTGTGGGCTCTTCTGAGTCTTGCAGTTACATAGGGATTCAGTTGTCTGAAAAAACGCGTTTATTTCGGGCTGAAAAACACGTTTTCAAAAGTGTGCTGTTACTGCCCCATAACTTACATGGGGTTGACCAAACTTGCAGAAACATGTTTATTTCTGCTGAAAATCACGTTTTGACACTTTCTGCACACTGGGGTTAAGAGCTGAGTGTGTGGGCTCTACTGAGTCTTGCAGTTACATAGGGATACAGTTGTCTGAAAAAACGCGTTTATTTCGGGCTGAAAAACACGTTTTCAAAAGTGTGCTGTTACTGCCCCATAACTTACATGGGGGTGACCAAACTTGCAGAAACATGTTTATTTCTGCTGAAAATCATGTTTTGACACTTTCTGCACACTGGGGTTAAGAGCTGAGTGTGTGGGCTCTTTTGAGCCTTGCAGTTACAAAGGGATTCAGTTGTCTGAAAAAACGCGTTTATTTCGGGCTGAAAAACACGTTTTCAAAAGTGTGCTGTTACTGCCCCATAACTTACATGGGGGTGACCAAACTTGCAGAAACATGTTTATTTCTGCTGAAAAACACGTTTTGACACTTTCTGCACACTGGGGTTAAGAGCTGAGTGTGTGGGCTCTTCTGAGTCTTGCAGTTACATAGGGATTCAGTTGTCTGAAAAAACGCGTTTATTTCGGGCTGAAAAACACGTTTTCAAAAGTGTGCTGTTACTGCCCCATAACTTACATGGGGTTGACCAAACTTGCAGAAACATGTTTATTTCTGCTGAAAATCATGTTTTGACACTTTCTGCACACTGGGGTTAAGAGCTGAGTGTGTGGGCTCTTTTGAGCCTTGCAGTTACAAAGGGATTCAGTTGTCTGAAAAAACGCGTTTATTTCGGGCTGAAAAACACGTTTTCAAAAGTGTTCTGTTACTGCCCCATAACTTACATGGGGGTGACCAAACTTGCAGAAACATGTTTATTTCTGCTGAAAAACACGTTTTGACACTTTCTGCACACTGGGGTTAATAGCTGAGTGTGTGGGCTCTTCTGAGTCTTGCAGTTACATAGGGATTCAGTTGTCTGAAAAAACGCGTTTATTTCGGGCTGAAAAACACGTTTTCAAAAGTGTGCTGTTACTGCCCCATAACTTACATGGGGTTGACCAAACTTGCAGAAACATGTTTATTTCTGCTGAAAATCACGTTTTGACACTTTCTGCACACTGGGGTTAAGAGCTGAGTGTGTGGGCTCTACTGAGTCTTGCAGTTACATAGGGATTCAGTTGTCTGAAAAAACGCGTTTATTTCGGGCTGAAAAACACGTTTTCAAAAGTGTGCTGTTACTGCCCCATAACTTACATGGGGGTGACCAAACTTGCAGAAACATGTTTATTTCTGCTGAAAAACACGTTTTGACACTTTCTGCACACTGGAGTTAAGAGCTGAGTGTGTGGGCTCTTCTGAGTCTTGCAGTTACATAGGGATTCAGTTGTCTGAAAAAACGCGTTTATTTCGGGCTGAAAAACACGTTTTCAAAAGTGTGCTGTTACTGCCCCATAACTTACATGGGGGTGACCAAACTTGCAGAAACATGTTTATTTCTGCTGAAAATCATGTTTTGACACTTTCTGCACACTGGGGTTAAGAGCTGAGTGTGTGGGCTCTTTTGAGCCTTGCAGTTACAAAGGGATTCAGTTGTCTGAAAAAACGCGTTTATTTCGGGCTGAAAAACACGTTTTCAAAAGTGTTCTGTTACTGCCCCATAACTTACATGGGGGTGACCAAACTTGCAGAAACATGTTTATTTCTGCTGAAAAACACGTTTTGACACTTTCTGCACACTGGGGTTAAGAGCTGAGTGTGTGGGCTCTTCTGAGTCTTGCAGTTACATAGGGATTCAGTTGTCTGAAAAAACGCGTTTATTTCGGGCTGAAAAACACGTTTTCAAAAGTGTGCTGTTACTGCCCCATAACTTACATGGGGTTGACCAAACTTGCAGAAACATGTTTATTTCTGCTGAAAATCACGTTTTGACACTTTCTGCACACTGGGGTTAAGAGCTGAGTGTGTGGGCTCTACTGAGTCTTGCAGTTACATAGGGATTCAGTTGTCTGAAAAAACGCGTTTATTTCGGGCTGAAAAACACGTTTTCAAAAGTGTGCTGTTACTGCCCCATAACTTACATGGGGGTGACCAAACTTGCAGAAACATGTTTATTTCTGCTGAAAAACACGTTTTGACACTTTCTGCACACTGGAGTTAAGAGCTGAGTGTGTGGGCTCTTCTGAGTCTTGCAGTTACATAGGGATTCAGTTGTCTGAAAAAACGCGTTTATTTCGGGCTGAAAAACACGTTTTCAAAAGTGTGCTGTTACTGCCCCATAACTTACATGGGGGTGACCAAACTTGCAGAAACATGTTTATTTCTGCTGAAAAACACGTTTTGACACTTTCTGCACACTGGGGTTAAGAGCTGAGTGTGTGGGCTCTTCTGAGTCTTGCAGTTACATAGCGATTCAGTTGTCTGAAAAAACGCGTTTATTTCGGGCTGAAAAACACGTTTTCAAAAGTGTGCTGTTACTGCCCCATAACTTACATGGGGTTGACCAAACTTGCAGAAACATGTTTATTTCTGCTGAAAATCACGTTTTGACACTTTCTGCACACTGGGGTTAAGAGCTGAGTGTGTGGGCTCTACTGAGTCTTGCAGTTACATAGGGATTCAGTTTTCTGAAAAAACGCGTTTATTTCGGGCTGAAAAACACGTTTTCAAAAGTGTGCTGTTACTTCCCCATAACTTACATGGGGGTGACCAAACTTGCAGAAACATGTTTATTTCTGCTGAAAAACACGTTTTGACACTTTCTGCACACTGGGGTTAAGAGCTGAGTGTGTGGGCTCTTCTGAGTCTTGCAGTTACATAGGGATTCAGTTGTCTGAAAAAACGCGTTTATTTCGGGCTGAAAAACACGTTTTCAAAAGTGTGCTGTTACTGCCCCATAACTTACATGGGGTTGACCAAACTTGCAGAAACATGTTTATTTCTGCTGAAAATCACGTTTTGACACTTTCTGCACACTGGGGTTAAGAGCTGAGTGTGTGGGCTCTACTGAGTCTTGCAGTTACATAGGGATACAGTTGTCTGAAAAAACGCGTTTATTTCGGGCTGAAAAACACGTTTTCAAAAGTGTGCTGTTACTGCCCCATAACTTACATGGGGGTGACCAAACTTGCAGAAACATGTTTATTTCTGCTGAAAATCATGTTTTGACACTTTCTGCACACTGGGGTTAAGAGCTGAGTGTGTGGGCTCTTCTGAGTCTTGCAGTTACATAGGGATTCAGTTGTCTGAAAAAACGCGTTTATTTCGGGCTGAAAAACACGTTTTCAAAAGTGTGCTGTTACTGCCCCATAACTTACATGGGGGTGACCAAACTTGCAGAAACATGTTTATTTCTGCTGAAAATCATGTTTTGACACTTTCTGCACACTGGGGTTAAGAGCTGAGTGTGTGGGCTCTTTTGAGCCTTGCAGTTACAAAGGGATTCAGTTGTCTGAAAAAACGCGTTTATTTCGGGCTGAAAAACACGTTTTCAAAAGTGTTCTGTTACTGCCCCATAACTTACATGGGGGTGACCAAACTTGCAGAAACATGTTTATTTCTGCTGAAAAACACGTTTTGACACTTTCTGCACACTGGGGTTAAGAGCTGAGTGTGTGGGCTCTTCTGAGTCTTGCAGTTACATAGGGATTCAGTTGTCTGAAAAAACGCGTTTATTTCGGGCTGAAAAACACGTTTTCAAAAGTGTGCTGTTACTGCCCCATAACTTACATGGGGTTGACCAAACTTGCAGAAACATGTTTATTTCTGCTGAAAATCACGTTTTGACACTTTCTGCACACTGGGGTTAAGAGCTGAGTGTGTGGGCTCTACTGAGTCTTGCAGTTACATAGGGATTCAGTTGTCTGAAAAAACGCGTTTATTTCGGGCTGAAAAACACGTTTTCAAAAGTGTGCTGTTACTGCCCCATAACTTACATGGGGGTGACCAAACTTGCAGAAACATGTTTATTTCTGCTGAAAAACACGTTTTGACACTTTCTGCACACTGGAGTTAAGAGCTGAGTGTGTGGGCTCTTCTGAGTCTTGCAGTTACATAGGGATTCAGTTGTCTGAAAAAACGCGTTTATTTCGGGCTGAAAAACACGTTTTCAAAAGTGTGCTGTTACTGCCCCATAACTTACATGGGGGTGACCAAACTTGCAGAAACATGTTTATTTCTGCTGAAAATCATGTTTTGACACTTTCTGCACACTGGGGTTAAGAGCTGAGTGTGTGGGCTCTTTTGAGCCTTGCAGTTACAAAGGGATTCAGTTGTCTGAAAAAACGCGTTTATTTCGGGCTGAAAAACACGTTTTCAAAAGTGTTCTGTTACTGCCCCATAACTTACATGGGGGTGACCAAACTTGCAGAAACATGTTTATTTCTGCTGAAAAACACGTTTTGACACTTTCTGCACACTGGGGTTAAGAGCTGAGTGTGTGGGCTCTTCTGAGTCTTGCAGTTACATAGGGATTCAGTTGTCTGAAAAAACGCGTTTATTTCGGGCTGAAAAACACGTTTTCAAAAGTGTGCTGTTACTGCCCCATAACTTACATGGGGTTGACCAAACTTGCAGAAACATGTTTATTTCTGCTGAAAATCACGTTTTGACACTTTCTGCACACTGGGGTTAAGAGCTGAGTGTGTGGGCTCTACTGAGTCTTGCAGTTACATAGGGATTCAGTTGTCTGAAAAAACGCGTTTATTTCGGGCTGAAAAACACGTTTTCAAAAGTGTGCTGTTACTGCCCCATAACTTACATGGGGGTGACCAAACTTGCAGAAACATGTTTATTTCTGCTGAAAAACACGTTTTGACACTTTCTGCACACTGGAGTTAAGAGCTGAGTGTGTGGGCTCTTCTGAGTCTTGCAGTTACATAGGGATTCAGTTGTCTGAAAAAACGCGTTTATTTCGGGCTGAAAAACACGTTTTCAAAAGTGTGCTGTTACTGCCCCATAACTTACATGGGGGTGACCAAACTTGCAGAAACATGTTTATTTCTGCTGAAAAACACGTTTTGACACTTTCTGCACACTGGGGTTAAGAGCTGAGTGTGTGGGCTCTTCTGAGTCTTGCAGTTACATAGCGATTCAGTTGTCTGAAAAAACGCGTTTATTTCGGGCTGAAAAACACGTTTTCAAAAGTGTGCTGTTACTGCCCCATAACTTACATGGGGTTGACCAAACTTGCAGAAACATGTTTATTTCTGCTGAAAATCACGTTTTGACACTTTCTGCACACTGGGGTTAAGAGCTGAGTGTGTGGGCTCTACTGAGTCTTGCAGTTACATAGGGATTCAGTTTTCTGAAAAAACGCGTTTATTTCGGGCTGAAAAACACGTTTTCAAAAGTGTGCTGTTACTTCCCCATAACTTACATGGGGGTGACCAAACTTGCAGAAACATGTTTATTTCTGCTGAAAAACACGTTTTGACACTTTCTGCACACTGGGGTTAAGAGCTGAGTGTGTGGGCTCTTCTGAGTCTTGCAGTTACATAGGGATTCAGTTGTCTGAAAAAACGCGTTTATTTCGGGCTGAAAAACACGTTTTCAAAAGTGTGCTGTTACTGCCCCATAACTTACATGGGGTTGACCAAACTTGCAGAAACATGTTTATTTCTGCTGAAAATCACGTTTTGACACTTTCTGCACACTGGGGTTAAGAGCTGAGTGTGTGGGCTCTACTGAGTCTTGCAGTTACATAGGGATACAGTTGTCTGAAAAAACGCGTTTATTTCGGGCTGAAAAACACGTTTTCAAAAGTGTGCTGTTACTGCCCCATAACTTACATGGGGGTGACCAAACTTGCAGAAACATGTTTATTTCTGCTGAAAATCATGTTTTGACACTTTCTGCACACTGGGGTTAAGAGCTGAGTGTGTGGGCTCTTTTGAGCCTTGCAGTTACAAAGGGATTCAGTTGTCTGAAAAAACGCGTTTATTTCGGGCTGAAAAACACGTTTTCAAAAGTGTGCTGTTACTGCCCCATAACTTACATGGGGGTGACCAAACTTGCAGAAACATGTTTATTTCTGCTGAAAAACACGTTTTGACACTTTCTGCACACTGGGGTTAAGAGCTGAGTGTGTGGGCTCTTCTGAGTCTTGCAGTTACATAGGGATTCAGTTGTCTGAAAAAACGCGTTTATTTCGGGCTGAAAAACACGTTTTCAAAAGTGTGCTGTTACTGCCCCATAACTTACATGGGGTTGACCAAACTTGCAGAAACATGTTTATTTCTGCTGAAAATCATGTTTTGACACTTTCTGCACACTGGGGTTAAGAGCTGAGTGTGTGGGCTCTTCTGAGTCTTGCAGTTACATAGGGATTCAGTTGTCTGAAAAAACGCGTTTATTTCGGGCTGAAAAACACGTTTTCAAAAGTGTGCTGTTACTGCCCCATAACTTACATGGGGGTGACCAAACTTGCAGAAACATGTTTATTTCTGCTGAAAATCATGTTTTGACACTTTCTGCACACTGGGGTTAAGAGCTGAGTGTGTGGGCTCTTTTGAGCCTTGCAGTTACAAAGGGATTCAGTTGTCTGAAAAAACGCGTTTATTTCGGGCTGAAAAACACGTTTTCAAAAGTGTTCTGTTACTGCCCCATAACTTACATGGGGGTGACCAAACTTGCAGAAACATGTTTATTTCTGCTGAAAAACACGTTTTGACACTTTCTGCACACTGGGGTTAAGAGCTGAGTGTGTGGGCTCTTCTGAGTCTTGCAGTTACATAGGGATTCAGTTGTCTGAAAAAACGCGTTTATTTCGGGCTGAAAAACACGTTTTCAAAAGTGTGCTGTTACTGCCCCATAACTTACATGGGGTTGACCAAACTTGCAGAAACATGTTTATTTCTGCTGAAAATCACGTTTTGACACTTTCTGCACACTGGGGTTAAGAGCTGAGTGTGTGGGCTCTACTGAGTCTTGCAGTTACATAGGGATTCAGTTGTCTGAAAAAACGCGTTTATTTCGGGCTGAAAAACACGTTTTCAAAAGTGTGCTGTTACTGCCCCATAACTTACATGGGGGTGACCAAACTTGCAGAAACATGTTTATTTCTGCTGAAAAACACGTTTTGACACTTTCTGCACACTGGAGTTAAGAGCTGAGTGTGTGGGCTCTTCTGAGTCTTGCAGTTACATAGGGATTCAGTTGTCTGAAAAAACGCGTTTATTTCGGGCTGAAAAACACGTTTTCAAAAGTGTGCTGTTACTGCCCCATAACTTACATGGGGGTGACCAAACTTGCAGAAACATGTTTATTTCTGCTGAAAATCATGTTTTGACACTTTCTGCACACTGGGGTTAAGAGCTGAGTGTGTGGGCTCTTTTGAGCCTTGCAGTTACAAAGGGATTCAGTTGTCTGAAAAAACGTGTTTATTTTGGGCTGAAAAACACGTTTTCAAAAGTGTTCTGTTACTGCCCCATAACTTACATGGGGGTGACCAAACTTGCAGAAACATGTTTATTTCTGCTGAAAAACACGTTTTGACACTTTCTGCACACTGGGGTTAAGAGCTGAGTGTGTGGGCTCTTCTGAGTCTTGCAGTTACATAGGGATTCAGTTGTCTGAAAAAACGCGTTTATTTCGGGCTGAAAAACACGTTTTCAAAAGTGTGCTGTTACTGCCCCATAACTTACATGGGGTTGACCAAACTTGCAGAAACATGTTTATTTCTGCTGAAAATCACGTTTTGACACTTTCTGCACACTGGGGTTAAGAGCTGAGTGTGTGGGCTCTACTGAGTCTTGCAGTTACATAGGGATTCAGTTGTCTGAAAAAACGCGTTTATTTCGGGCTGAAAAACACGTTTTCAAAAGTGTGCTGTTACTGCCCCATAACTTACATGGGGGTGACCAAACTTGCAGAAACATGTTTATTTCTGCTGAAAAACACGTTTTGACACTTTCTGCACACTGGAGTTAAGAGCTGAGTGTGTGGGCTCTTCTGAGTCTTGCAGTTACATAGGGATTCAGTTGTCTGAAAAAACGCGTTTATTTCGGGCTGAAAAACACGTTTTCAAAAGTGTGCTGTTACTGCCCCATAACTTACATGGGGGTGACCAAACTTGCAGAAACATGTTTATTTCTGCTGAAAAACACGTTTTGACACTTTCTGCACACTGGGGTTAAGAGCTGAGTGTGTGGGCTCTTCTGAGTCTTGCAGTTACATAGCGATTCAGTTGTCTGAAAAAACGCGTTTATTTCGGGCTGAAAAACACGTTTTCAAAAGTGTGCTGTTACTGCCCCATAACTTACATGGGGTTGACCAAACTTGCAGAAACATGTTTATTTCTGCTGAAAATCACGTTTTGACACTTTCTGCACACTGGGGTTAAGAGCTGAGTGTGTGGGCTCTACTGAGTCTTGCAGTTACATAGGGATTCAGTTGTCTGAAAAAACGCGTTTATTTCGGGCTGAAAAACACGTTTTCAAAAGTGTGCTGTTACTGCCCCATAACTTACATGGGGGTGACCAAACTTGCAGAAACATGTTTATTTCTGCTGAAAAACACGTTTTGACACTTTCTGCACACTGGAGTTAAGAGCTGAGTGTGTGGGCTCTTCTGAGTCTTGCAGTTACATAGGGATTCAGTTGTCTGAAAAAACGCGTTTATTTCGGGCTGAAAAACACGTTTTCAAAAGTGTGCTGTTACTGCCCCATAACTTACATGGGGGTGACCAAACTTGCAGAAACATGTTTATTTCTGCTGAAAAACACGTTTTGACACTTTCTGCACACTGGGGTTAAGAGCTGAGTGTGTGGGCTCTTCTGAGTCTTGCAGTTACATAGCGATTCAGTTGTCTGAAAAAACGCGTTTATTTCGGGCTGAAAAACACGTTTTCAAAAGTGTGCTGTTACTGCCCCATAACTTACATGGGGTTGACCAAACTTGCAGAAACATGTTTATTTCTGCTGAAAATCACGTTTTGACACTTTCTGCACACTGGGGTTAAGAGCTGAGTGTGTGGGCTCTACTGAGTCTTGCAGTTACATAGGGATTCAGTTTTCTGAAAAAACGCGTTTATTTCGGGCTGAAAAACACGTTTTCAAAAGTGTGCTGTTACTTCCCCATAACTTACATGGGGGTGACCAAACTTGCAGAAACATGTTTATTTCTGCTGAAAAACACGTTTTGACACTTTCTGCACACTGGGGTTAAGAGCTGAGTGTGTGGGCTCTTCTGAGTCTTGCAGTTACATAGGGATTCAGTTGTCTGAAAAAACGCGTTTATTTCGGGCTGAATAACACGTTTTCAAAAGTGTGCTGTTACTGCCCCATAACTTACATGGGGTTGACCAAACTTGCAGAAACATGTTTATTTCTGCTGAAAATCACGTTTTGACACTTTCTGCACACTGGGGTTAAGAGCTGAGTGTGTGGGCTCTACTGAGTCTTGCAGTTACATAGGGATTCAGTTGTCTGAAAAAACGCGTTTATTTCGGGCTGAAAAACACGTTTTCAAAAGTGTGCTGTTACTGCCCCATAACTTACATGGGGGTGACCAAACTTGCAGAAACATGTTTATTTCTGCTGAAAAACACGTTTTGACACTTTCTGCACACTGGAGTTAAGAGCTGAGTGTGTGGGCTCTTCTGAGTCTTGCAGTTACATAGGGATTCAGTTGTCTGAAAAAACGCGTTTATTTCGGGCTGAAAAACACGTTTTCAAAAGTGTGCTGTTACTGCCCCATAACTTACATGGGGGTGACCAAACTTGCAGAAACATGTTTATTTCTGCTGAAAAACACGTTTTGACACTTTCTGCACACTGGGGTTAAGAGCTGAGTGTGTGGGCTCTTCTGAGTCTTGCAGTTACATAGCGATTCAGTTGTCTGAAAAAACGCGTTTATTTCGGGCTGAAAAACACGTTTTCAAAAGTGTGCTGTTACTGCCCCATAACTTACATGGGGTTGACCAAACTTGCAGAAACATGTTTATTTCTGCTGAAAATCACGTTTTGACACTTTCTGCACACTGGGGTTAAGAGCTGAGTGTGTGGGCTCTACTGAGTCTTGCAGTTACATAGGGATTCAGTTTTCTGAAAAAACGCGTTTATTTCGGGCTGAAAAACACGTTTTCAAAAGTGTGCTGTTACTTCCCCATAACTTACATGGGGGTGACCAAACTTGCAGAAACATGTTTATTTCTGCTGAAAAACACGTTTTGACACTTTCTGCACACTGGGGTTAAGAGCTGAGTGTGTGGGCTCTTCTGAGTCTTGCAGTTACATAGGGATTCAGTTGTCTGAAAAAACGCGTTTATTTCGGGCTGAAAAACACGTTTTCAAAAGTGTGCTGTTACTGCCCCATAACTTACATGGGGTTGACCAAACTTGCAGAAACATGTTTATTTCTGCTGAAAATCACGTTTTGACACTTTCTGCACACTGGGGTTAAGAGCTGAGTGTGTGGGCTCTACTGAGTCTTGCAGTTACATAGGGATACAGTTGTCTGAAAAAACGCGTTTATTTCGGGCTGAAAAACACGTTTTCAAAAGTGTGCTGTTACTGCCCCATAACTTACATGGGGGTGACCAAACTTGCAGAAACATGTTTATTTCTGCTGAAAATCATGTTTTGACACTTTCTGCACACTGGGGTTAAGAGCTGAGTGTGTGGGCTCTTTTGAGCCTTGCAGTTACAAAGGGATTCAGTTGTCTGAAAAAACGCGTTTATTTCGGGCTGAAAAACACGTTTTCAAAAGTGTGCTGTTACTGCCCCATAACTTACATGGGGGTGACCAAACTTGCAGAAACATGTTTATTTCTGCTGAAAAACACGTTTTGACACTTTCTGCACACTGGGGTTAAGAGCTGAGTGTGTGGGCTCTTCTGAGTCTTGCAGTTACATAGGGATTCAGTTGTCTGAAAAAACGCGTTTATTTCGGGCTGAAAAACACGTTTTCAAAAGTGTGCTGTTACTGCCCCATAACTTACATGGGGTTGACCAAACTTGCAGAAACATGTTTATTTCTGCTGAAAATCATGTTTTGACACTTTCTGCACACTGGGGTTAAGAGCTGAGTGTGTGGGCTCTTCTGAGTCTTGCAGTTACATAGGGATTCAGTTGTCTGAAAAAACGCGTTTATTTCGGGCTGAAAAACACGTTTTCAAAAGTGTGCTGTTACTGCCCCATAACTTACATGGGGGTGACCAAACTTGCAGAAACATGTTTATTTCTGCTGAAAATCATGTTTTGACACTTTCTGCACACTGGGGTTAAGAGCTGAGTGTGTGGGCTCTTTTGAGCCTTGCAGTTACAAAGGGATTCAGTTGTCTGAAAAAACGCGTTTATTTCGGGCTGAAAAACACGTTTTCAAAAGTGTTCTGTTACTGCCCCATAACTTACATGGGGGTGACCAAACTTGCAGAAACATGTTTATTTCTGCTGAAAAACACGTTTTGACACTTTCTGCACACTGGGGTTAAGAGCTGAGTGCGTGGGCTCTTCTGAGTCTTGCAGTTACATAGGGATTCAGTTGTCTGAAAAAACGCGTTTATTTCGGGCTGAAAAACACGTTTTCAAAAGTGTGCTGTTACTGCCCCATAACTTACATGGGGTTGACCAAACTTGCAGAAACATGTTTATTTCTGCTGAAAATCACGTTTTGACACTTTCTGCACACTGGGGTTAAGAGCTGAGTGTGTGGGCTCTACTGAGTCTTGCAGTTACATAGGGATTCAGTTGTCTGAAAAAACGCGTTTATTTCGGGCTGAAAAACACGTTTTCAAAAGTGTGCTGTTACTGCCCCATAACTTACATGGGGGTGACCAAACTTGCAGAAACATGTTTATTTCTGCTGAAAAACACGTTTTGACACTTTCTGCACACTGGAGTTAAGAGCTGAGTGTGTGGGCTCTTCTGAGTCTTGCAGTTACATAGGGATTCAGTTGTCTGAAAAAACGCGTTTATTTCGGGCTGAAAAACACGTTTTCAAAAGTGTGCTGTTACTGCCCCATAACTTACATGGGGGTGACCAAACTTGCAGAAACATGTTTATTTCTGCTGAAAAACACGTTTTGACACTTTCTGCACACTGGGGTTAAGAGCTGAGTGTGTGGGCTCTTCTGAGTCTTGCAGTTACATAGCGATTCAGTTGTCTGAAAAAACGCGTTTATTTCGGGCTGAAAAACACGTTTTCAAAAGTGTGCTGTTACTGCCCCATAACTTACATGGGGTTGACCAAACTTGCAGAAACATGTTTATTTCTGCTGAAAATCACGTTTTGACACTTTCTGCACACTGGGGTTAAGAGCTGAGTGTGTGGGCTCTACTGAGTCTTGCAGTTACATAGGGATTCAGTTTTCTGAAAAAACGCGTTTATTTCGGGCTGAAAAACACGTTTTCAAAAGTGTGCTGTTACTTCCCCATAACTTACATGGGGGTGACCAAACTTGCAGAAACATGTTTATTTCTGCTGAAAAACACGTTTTGACACTTTCTGCACACTGGGGTTAAGAGCTGAGTGTGTGGGCTCTTCTGAGTCTTGCAGTTACATAGGGATTCAGTTGTCTGAAAAAACGCGTTTATTTCGGGCTGAAAAACACGTTTTCAAAAGTGTGCTGTTACTGCCCCATAACTTACATGGGGTTGACCAAACTTGCAGAAACATGTTTATTTCTGCTGAAAATCACGTTTTGACACTTTCTGCACACTGGGGTTAAGAGCTGAGTGTGTGGGCTCTACTGAGTCTTGCAGTTACATAGGGATTCAGTTTTCTGAAAAAACGCGTTTATTTCGGGCTGAAAAACACGTTTTCAAAAGTGTGCTGTTACTTCCCCATAACTTACATGGGGGTGACCAAACTTGCAGAAACATGTTTATTTCTGCTGAAAAACACGTTTTGACACTTTCTGCACACTGGGGTTAAGAGCTGAGTGTGTGGGCTCTTCTGAGTCTTGCAGTTACATAGGGATTCAGTTGTCTGAAAAAACGCGTTTATTTCGGGCTGAAAAACACGTTTTCAAAAGTGTGCTGTTACTGCCCCATAACTTACATGGGGGTGACCAAACTTGCAGAAACATGTTTATTTCTGCTGAAAAACACGTTTTGACACTTTCTGCACACTGGGGTTAAGAGCTGAGTGTGTGGGCTCTTCTGAGTCTTGCAGTTACATAGGGATTCAGTTGTCTGAAAAAACGCGTTTATTTCGGGCTGAAAAACACGTTTTCAAAAGTGTGCTGTTACTGCCCCATAACTTACATGGGGTTGACCAAACTTGCAGAAACATGTTTATTTCTGCTGAAAATCACGTTTTGACACTTTCTGCACACTGGGGTTAAGAGCTGAGTGTGTGGGCTCTACTGAGTCTTGCAGTTACATAGGGATACAGTTGTCTGAAAAAACGCGTTTATTTCGGGCTGAAAAACACGTTTTCAAAAGTGTGCTGTTACTGCCCCATAACTTACATGGGGGTGACCAAACTTGCAGAAACATGTTTATTTCTGCTGAAAATCATGTTTTGACACTTTCTGCACACTGGGGTTAAGAGCTGAGTGTGTGGGCTCTTTTGAGCCTTGCAGTTACAAAGGGATTCAGTTGTCTGAAAAAACGCGTTTATTTCGGGCTGAAAAACACGTTTTCAAAAGTGTGCTGTTACTGCCCCATAACTTACATGGGGGTGACCAAACTTGCAGAAACATGTTTATTTCTGCTGAAAAACACGTTTTGACACTTTCTGCACACTGGGGTTAAGAGCTGAGTGTGTGGGCTCTTCTGAGTCTTGCAGTTACATAGGGATTCAGTTGTCTGAAAAAACGCGTTTATTTCGGGCTGAAAAACACGTTTTCAAAAGTGTGCTGTTACTGCCCCATAACTTACATGGGGTTGACCAAACTTGCAGAAACATGTTTATTTCTGCTGAAAATCATGTTTTGACACTTTCTGCACACTGGGGTTAAGAGCTGAGTGTGTGGGCTCTTCTGAGTCTTGCAGTTACATAGGGATTCAGTTGTCTGAAAAAACGCGTTTATTTCGGGCTGAAAAACACGTTTTCAAAAGTGTGCTGTTACTGCCCCATAACTTACATGGGGGTGACCAAACTTGCAGAAACATGTTTATTTCTGCTGAAAATCATGTTTTGACACTTTCTGCACACTGGGGTTAAGAGCTGAGTGTGTGGGCTCTTTTGAGCCTTGCAGTTACAAAGGGATTCAGTTGTCTGAAAAAACGCGTTTATTTCGGGCTGAAAAACACGTTTTCAAAAGTGTTCTGTTACTGCCCCATAACTTACATGGGGGTGACCAAACTTGCAGAAACATGTTTATTTCTGCTGAAAAACACGTTTTGACACTTTCTGCACACTGGGGTTAAGAGCTGAGTGTGTGGGCTCTTCTGAGTCTTGCAGTTACATAGGGATTCAGTTGTCTGAAAAAACGCGTTTATTTCGGGCTGAAAAACACGTTTTCAAAAGTGTGCTGTTACTGCCCCATAACTTACATGGGGTTGACCAAACTTGCAGAAACATGTTTATTTCTGCTGAAAATCACGTTTTGACACTTTCTGCACACTGGGGTTAAGAGCTGAGTGTGTGGGCTCTACTGAGTCTTGCAGTTACATAGGGATTCAGTTGTCTGAAAAAACGCGTTTATTTCGGGCTGAAAAACACGTTTTCAAAAGTGTGCTGTTACTGCCCCATAACTTACATGGGGGTGACCAAACTTGCAGAAACATGTTTATTTCTGCTGAAAAACACGTTTTGACACTTTCTGCACACTGGAGTTAAGAGCTGAGTGTGTGGGCTCTTCTGAGTCTTGCAGTTACATAGGGATTCAGTTGTCTGAAAAAACGCGTTTATTTCGGGCTGAAAAACACGTTTTCAAAAGTGTGCTGTTACTGCCCCATAACTTACATGGGGGTGACCAAACTTGCAGAAACATGTTTATTTCTGCTGAAAATCATGTTTTGACACTTTCTGCACACTGGGGTTAAGAGCTGAGTGTGTGGGCTCTTTTGAGCCTTGCAGTTACAAAGGGATTCAGTTGTCTGAAAAAACGTGTTTATTTTGGGCTGAAAAACACGTTTTCAAAAGTGTTCTGTTACTGCCCCATAACTTACATGGGGGTGACCAAACTTGCAGAAACATGTTTATTTCTGCTGAAAAACACGTTTTGACACTTTCTGCACACTGGGGTTAAGAGCTGAGTGTGTGGGCTCTTCTGAGTCTTGCAGTTACATAGGGATTCAGTTGTCTGAAAAAACGCGTTTATTTCGGGCTGAAAAACACGTTTTCAAAAGTGTGCTGTTACTGCCCCATAACTTACATGGGGTTGACCAAACTTGCAGAAACATGTTTATTTCTGCTGAAAATCACGTTTTGACACTTTCTGCACACTGGGGTTAAGAGCTGAGTGTGTGGGCTCTACTGAGTCTTGCAGTTACATAGGGATTCAGTTGTCTGAAAAAACGCGTTTATTTCGGGCTGAAAAACACGTTTTCAAAAGTGTGCTGTTACTGCCCCATAACTTACATGGGGGTGACCAAACTTGCAGAAACATGTTTATTTCTGCTGAAAAACACGTTTTGACACTTTCTGCACACTGGAGTTAAGAGCTGAGTGTGTGGGCTCTTCTGAGTCTTGCAGTTACATAGGGATTCAGTTGTCTGAAAAAACGCGTTTATTTCGGGCTGAAAAACACGTTTTCAAAAGTGTGCTGTTACTGCCCCATAACTTACATGGGGGTGACCAAACTTGCAGAAACATGTTTATTTCTGCTGAAAAACACGTTTTGACACTTTCTGCACACTGGGGTTAAGAGCTGAGTGTGTGGGCTCTTCTGAGTCTTGCAGTTACATAGCGATTCAGTTGTCTGAAAAAACGCGTTTATTTCGGGCTGAAAAACACGTTTTCAAAAGTGTGCTGTTACTGCCCCATAACTTACATGGGGTTGACCAAACTTGCAGAAACATGTTTATTTCTGCTGAAAATCACGTTTTGACACTTTCTGCACACTGGGGTTAAGAGCTGAGTGTGTGGGCTCTACTGAGTCTTGCAGTTACATAGGGATTCAGTTGTCTGAAAAAACGCGTTTATTTCGGGCTGAAAAACACGTTTTCAAAAGTGTGCTGTTACTGCCCCATAACTTACATGGGGGTGACCAAACTTGCAGAAACATGTTTATTTCTGCTGAAAAACACGTTTTGACACTTTCTGCACACTGGAGTTAAGAGCTGAGTGTGTGGGCTCTTCTGAGTCTTGCAGTTACATAGGGATTCAGTTGTCTGAAAAAACGCGTTTATTTCGGGCTGAAAAACACGTTTTCAAAAGTGTGCTGTTACTGCCCCATAACTTACATGGGGGTGACCAAACTTGCAGAAACATGTTTATTTCTGCTGAAAAACACGTTTTGACACTTTCTGCACACTGGGGTTAAGAGCTGAGTGTGTGGGCTCTTCTGAGTCTTGCAGTTACATAGCGATTCAGTTGTCTGAAAAAACGCGTTTATTTCGGGCTGAAAAACACGTTTTCAAAAGTGTGCTGTTACTGCCCCATAACTTACATGGGGTTGACCAAACTTGCAGAAACATGTTTATTTCTGCTGAAAATCACGTTTTGACACTTTCTGCACACTGGGGTTAAGAGCTGAGTGTGTGGGCTCTACTGAGTCTTGCAGTTACATAGGGATTCAGTTTTCTGAAAAAACGCGTTTATTTCGGGCTGAAAAACACGTTTTCAAAAGTGTGCTGTTACTTCCCCATAACTTACATGGGGGTGACCAAACTTGCAGAAACATGTTTATTTCTGCTGAAAAACACGTTTTGACACTTTCTGCACACTGGGGTTAAGAGCTGAGTGTGTGGGCTCTTCTGAGTCTTGCAGTTACATAGGGATTCAGTTGTCTGAAAAAACGCGTTTATTTCGGGCTGAATAACACGTTTTCAAAAGTGTGCTGTTACTGCCCCATAACTTACATGGGGTTGACCAAACTTGCAGAAACATGTTTATTTCTGCTGAAAATCACGTTTTGACACTTTCTGCACACTGGGGTTAAGAGCTGAGTGTGTGGGCTCTACTGAGTCTTGCAGTTACATAGGGATTCAGTTGTCTGAAAAAACGCGTTTATTTCGGGCTGAAAAACACGTTTTCAAAAGTGTGCTGTTACTGCCCCATAACTTACATGGGGGTGACCAAACTTGCAGAAACATGTTTATTTCTGCTGAAAAACACGTTTTGACACTTTCTGCACACTGGAGTTAAGAGCTGAGTGTGTGGGCTCTTCTGAGTCTTGCAGTTACATAGGGATTCAGTTGTCTGAAAAAACGCGTTTATTTCGGGCTGAAAAACACGTTTTCAAAAGTGTGCTGTTACTGCCCCATAACTTACATGGGGGTGACCAAACTTGCAGAAACATGTTTATTTCTGCTGAAAAACACGTTTTGACACTTTCTGCACACTGGGGTTAAGAGCTGAGTGTGTGGGCTCTTCTGAGTCTTGCAGTTACATAGCGATTCAGTTGTCTGAAAAAACGCGTTTATTTCGGGCTGAAAAACACGTTTTCAAAAGTGTGCTGTTACTGCCCCATAACTTACATGGGGTTGACCAAACTTGCAGAAACATGTTTATTTCTGCTGAAAATCACGTTTTGACACTTTCTGCACACTGGGGTTAAGAGCTGAGTGTGTGGGCTCTACTGAGTCTTGCAGTTACATAGGGATTCAGTTTTCTGAAAAAACGCGTTTATTTCGGGCTGAAAAACACGTTTTCAAAAGTGTGCTGTTACTTCCCCATAACTTACATGGGGGTGACCAAACTTGCAGAAACATGTTTATTTCTGCTGAAAAACACGTTTTGACACTTTCTGCACACTGGGGTTAAGAGCTGAGTGTGTGGGCTCTTCTGAGTCTTGCAGTTACATAGGGATTCAGTTGTCTGAAAAAACGCGTTTATTTCGGGCTGAAAAACACGTTTTCAAAAGTGTGCTGTTACTGCCCCATAACTTACATGGGGTTGACCAAACTTGCAGAAACATGTTTATTTCTGCTGAAAATCACGTTTTGACACTTTCTGCACACTGGGGTTAAGAGCTGAGTGTGTGGGCTCTACTGAGTCTTGCAGTTACATAGGGATACAGTTGTCTGAAAAAACGCGTTTATTTCGGGCTGAAAAACACGTTTTCAAAAGTGTGCTGTTACTGCCCCATAACTTACATGGGGGTGACCAAACTTGCAGAAACATGTTTATTTCTGCTGAAAATCATGTTTTGACACTTTCTGCACACTGGGGTTAAGAGCTGAGTGTGTGGGCTCTTTTGAGCCTTGCAGTTACAAAGGGATTCAGTTGTCTGAAAAAACGCGTTTATTTCGGGCTGAAAAACACGTTTTCAAAAGTGTGCTGTTACTGCCCCATAACTTACATGGGGGTGACCAAACTTGCAGAAACATGTTTATTTCTGCTGAAAAACACGTTTTGACACTTTCTGCACACTGGGGTTAAGAGCTGAGTGTGTGGGCTCTTCTGAGTCTTGCAGTTACATAGGGATTCAGTTGTCTGAAAAAACGCGTTTATTTCGGGCTGAAAAACACGTTTTCAAAAGTGTGCTGTTACTGCCCCATAACTTACATGGGGTTGACCAAACTTGCAGAAACATGTTTATTTCTGCTGAAAATCATGTTTTGACACTTTCTGCACACTGGGGTTAAGAGCTGAGTGTGTGGGCTCTTCTGAGTCTTGCAGTTACATAGGGATTCAGTTGTCTGAAAAAACGCGTTTATTTCGGGCTGAAAAACACGTTTTCAAAAGTGTGCTGTTACTGCCCCATAACTTACATGGGGGTGACCAAACTTGCAGAAACATGTTTATTTCTGCTGAAAATCATGTTTTGACACTTTCTGCACACTGGGGTTAAGAGCTGAGTGTGTGGGCTCTTTTGAGCCTTGCAGTTACAAAGGGATTCAGTTGTCTGAAAAAACGCGTTTATTTCGGGCTGAAAAACACGTTTTCAAAAGTGTTCTGTTACTGCCCCATAACTTACATGGGGGTGACCAAACTTGCAGAAACATGTTTATTTCTGCTGAAAAACACGTTTTGACACTTTCTGCACACTGGGGTTAAGAGCTGAGTGCGTGGGCTCTTCTGAGTCTTGCAGTTACATAGGGATTCAGTTGTCTGAAAAAACGCGTTTATTTCGGGCTGAAAAACACGTTTTCAAAAGTGTGCTGTTACTGCCCCATAACTTACATGGGGTTGACCAAACTTGCAGAAACATGTTTATTTCTGCTGAAAATCACGTTTTGACACTTTCTGCACACTGGGGTTAAGAGCTGAGTGTGTGGGCTCTACTGAGTCTTGCAGTTACATAGGGATTCAGTTGTCTGAAAAAACGCGTTTATTTCGGGCTGAAAAACACGTTTTCAAAAGTGTGCTGTTACTGCCCCATAACTTACATGGGGGTGACCAAACTTGCAGAAACATGTTTATTTCTGCTGAAAAACACGTTTTGACACTTTCTGCACACTGGAGTTAAGAGCTGAGTGTGTGGGCTCTTCTGAGTCTTGCAGTTACATAGGGATTCAGTTGTCTGAAAAAACGCGTTTATTTCGGGCTGAAAAACACGTTTTCAAAAGTGTGCTGTTACTGCCCCATAACTTACATGGGGGTGACCAAACTTGCAGAAACATGTTTATTTCTGCTGAAAAACACGTTTTGACACTTTCTGCACACTGGGGTTAAGAGCTGAGTGTGTGGGCTCTTCTGAGTCTTGCAGTTACATAGCGATTCAGTTGTCTGAAAAAACGCGTTTATTTCGGGCTGAAAAACACGTTTTCAAAAGTGTGCTGTTACTGCCCCATAACTTACATGGGGTTGACCAAACTTGCAGAAACATGTTTATTTCTGCTGAAAATCACGTTTTGACACTTTCTGCACACTGGGGTTAAGAGCTGAGTGTGTGGGCTCTACTGAGTCTTGCAGTTACATAGGGATTCAGTTTTCTGAAAAAACGCGTTTATTTCGGGCTGAAAAACACGTTTTCAAAAGTGTGCTGTTACTTCCCCATAACTTACATGGGGGTGACCAAACTTGCAGAAACATGTTTATTTCTGCTGAAAAACATGTTTTGACACTTTCTGCACACTGGGGTTAAGAGCTGAGTGTGTGGGCTCTTTTGAGCCTTGCAGTTACAAAGGGATTCAGTTGTCTGAAAAAACGCGTTTATTTCGGGCTGAAAAACACGTTTTCAAAAGTGTTCTGTTACTGCCCCATAACTTACATGGGGGTGACCAAACTTGCAGAAACATGTTTATTTCTGCTGAAAAACACGTTTTGACACTTTCTGCACACTGGGGTTAAGAGCTGAGTGTGTGGGCTCTTCTGAGTCTTGCAGTTACATAGGGATTCAGTTGTCTGAAAAAACGCGTTTATTTCGGGCTGAAAAACACGTTTTCAAAAGTGTGCTGTTACTGCCCCATAACTTACATGGGGTTGACCAAACTTGCAGAAACATGTTTATTTCTGCTGAAAATCACGTTTTGACACTTTCTGCACACTGGGGTTAAGAGCTGAGTGTGTGGGCTCTACTGAGTCTTGCAGTTACATAGGGATTCAGTTGTCTGAAAAAACGCGTTTATTTCGGGCTGAAAAACACGTTTTCAAAAGTGTGCTGTTACTGCCCCATAACTTACATGGGGGTGACCAAACTTGCAGAAACATGTTTATTTCTGCTGAAAAACACGTTTTGACACTTTCTGCACACTGGAGTTAAGAGCTGAGTGTGTGGGCTCTTCTGAGTCTTGCAGTTACATAGGGATTCAGTTGTCTGAAAAAACGCGTTTATTTCGGGCTGAAAAACACGTTTTCAAAAGTGTGCTGTTACTGCCCCATAACTTACATGGGGGTGACCAAACTTGCAGAAACATGTTTATTTCTGCTGAAAAACACGTTTTGACACTTTCTGCACACTGGGGTTAAGAGCTGAGTGTGTGGGCTCTTCTGAGTCTTGCAGTTACATAGCGATTCAGTTGTCTGAAAAAACGCGTTTATTTCGGGCTGAAAAACACGTTTTCAAAAGTGTGCTGTTACTGCCCCATAACTTACATGGGGTTGACCAAACTTGCAGAAACATGTTTATTTCTGCTGAAAATCACGTTTTGACACTTTCTGCACACTGGGGTTAAGAGCTGAGTGTGTGGGCTCTACTGAGTCTTGCAGTTACATAGGGATTCAGTTTTCTGAAAAAACGCGTTTATTTCGGGCTGAAAAACACGTTTTCAAAAGTGTGCTGTTACTTCCCCATAACTTACATGGGGGTGACCAAACTTGCAGAAACATGTTTATTTCTGCTGAAAAACACGTTTTGACACTTTCTGCACACTGGGGTTAAGAGCTGAGTGTGTGGGCTCTTCTGAGTCTTGCAGTTACATAGGGATTCAGTTGTCTGAAAAAACGCGTTTATTTCGGGCTGAAAAACACGTTTTCAAAAGTGTGCTGTTACTGCCCCATAACTTACATGGGGTTGACCAAACTTGCAGAAACATGTTTATTTCTGCTGAAAATCACGTTTTGACACTTTCTGCACACTGGGGTTAAGAGCTGAGTGTGTGGGCTCTACTGAGTCTTGCAGTTACATAGGGATACAGTTGTCTGAAAAAACGCGTTTATTTCGGGCTGAAAAACACGTTTTCAAAAGTGTGCTGTTACTGCCCCATAACTTACATGGGGGTGACCAAACTTGCAGAAACATGTTTATTTCTGCTGAAAATCATGTTTTGACACTTTCTGCACACTGGGGTTAAGAGCTGAGTGTGTGGGCTCTTTTGAGCCTTGCAGTTACAAAGGGATTCAGTTGTCTGAAAAAACGCGTTTATTTCGGGCTGAAAAACACGTTTTCAAAAGTGTGCTGTTACTGCCCCATAACTTACATGGGGGTGACCAAACTTGCAGAAACATGTTTATTTCTGCTGAAAAACACGTTTTGACACTTTCTGCACACTGGGGTTAAGAGCTGAGTGTGTGGGCTCTTCTGAGTCTTGCAGTTACATAGGGATTCAGTTGTCTGAAAAAACGCGTTTATTTCGGGCTGAAAAACACGTTTTCAAAAGTGTGCTGTTACTGCCCCATAACTTACATGGGGTTGACCAAACTTGCAGAAACATGTTTATTTCTGCTGAAAATCATGTTTTGACACTTTCTGCACACTGGGGTTAAGAGCTGAGTGTGTGGGCTCTTCTGAGTCTTGCAGTTACATAGGGATTCAGTTGTCTGAAAAAACGCGTTTATTTCGGGCTGAAAAACACGTTTTCAAAAGTGTGCTGTTACTGCCCCATAACTTACATGGGGGTGACCAAACTTGCAGAAACATGTTTATTTCTGCTGAAAATCATGTTTTGACACTTTCTGCACACTGGGGTTAAGAGCTGAGTGTGTGGGCTCTTTTGAGCCTTGCAGTTACAAAGGGATTCAGTTGTCTGAAAAAACGCGTTTATTTCGGGCTGAAAAACACGTTTTCAAAAGTGTTCTGTTACTGCCCCATAACTTACATGGGGGTGACCAAACTTGCAGAAACATGTTTATTTCTGCTGAAAAACACGTTTTGACACTTTCTGCACACTGGGGTTAAGAGCTGAGTGTGTGGGCTCTTCTGAGTCTTGCAGTTACATAGGGATTCAGTTGTCTGAAAAAACGCGTTTATTTCGGGCTGAAAAACACGTTTTCAAAAGTGTGCTGTTACTGCCCCATAACTTACATGGGGTTGACCAAACTTGCAGAAACATGTTTATTTCTGCTGAAAATCACGTTTTGACACTTTCTGCACACTGGGGTTAAGAGCTGAGTGTGTGGGCTCTACTGAGTCTTGCAGTTACATAGGGATTCAGTTGTCTGAAAAAACGCGTTTATTTCGGGCTGAAAAACACGTTTTCAAAAGTGTGCTGTTACTGCCCCATAACTTACATGGGGGTGACCAAACTTGCAGAAACATGTTTATTTCTGCTGAAAAACACGTTTTGACACTTTCTGCACACTGGAGTTAAGAGCTGAGTGTGTGGGCTCTTCTGAGTCTTGCAGTTACATAGGGATTCAGTTGTCTGAAAAAACGCGTTTATTTCGGGCTGAAAAACACGTTTTCAAAAGTGTGCTGTTAATGCCCCATAACTTACATGGGGGTGACCAAACTTGCAGAAACATGTTTATTTCTGCTGAAAATCATGTTTTGACACTTTCTGCACACTGGGGTTAAGAGCTGAGTGTGTGGGCTCTTTTGAGCCTTGCAGTTACAAAGGGATTCAGTTGTCTGAAAAAACGCGTTTATTTCGGGCTGAAAAACACGTTTTCAAAAGTGTGCTGTTACTGCCCCATAACTTACATGGGGGTGACCAAACTTGCAGAAACATGTTTATTTCTGCTGAAAAACACGTTTTGACACTTTCTGCACACTGGGGTTAAGAGCTGAGTGTGTGGGCTCTTCTGAGTCTTGCAGTTACATAGCGATTCAGTTGTCTGAAAAAACGCGTTTATTTCGGGCTGAAAAACACGTTTTCAAAAGTGTGCTGTTACTGCCCCATAACTTACATGGGGTTGACCAAACTTGCAGAAACATGTTTATTTCTGCTGAAAATCACGTTTTGACACTTTCTGCACACTGGGGTTAAGAGCTGAGTGTGTGGGCTCTACTGAGTCTTGCAGTTACATAGGGATTCAGTTTTCTGAAAAAACGCGTTTATTTCGGGCTGAAAAACACGTTTTCAAAAGTGTGCTGTTACTTCCCCATAACTTACATGGGGGTGACCAAACTTGCAGAAACATGTTTATTTCTGCTGAAAAACACGTTTTGACACTTTCTGCACAATGGGGTTAAGAGCTGAGTGTGTGGGCTCTTCTGAGTCTTGCAGTTACAT
Source organism: Lepisosteus platostomus (assembly GCF_059453375.1). Taxonomy (NCBI): domain Eukaryota; kingdom Metazoa; phylum Chordata; class Actinopteri; order Semionotiformes; family Lepisosteidae; genus Lepisosteus; species Lepisosteus platostomus. The sequence continues at coordinate 43,224,387 of NC_142612.1, read as the reverse complement.
AGGGATTCAGTTGTCTGAAAAAACGCGTTTATTTCGGGCTGAAAAACACGTTTTCAAAAGTGTGCTGTTACTGCCCCATAACTTACATGGGGTTGACCAAACTTGCAGAAACATGTTTATTTCTGCTGAAAATCACGTTTTGACACTTTCTGCACACTGGGGTTAAGAGCTGAGTGTGTGGGCTCTACTGAGTCTTGCAGTTACATAGGGATACAGTTGTCTGAAAAAACGCGTTTATTTCGGGCTGAAAAACACGTTTTCAAAAGTGTGCTGTTACTGCCCCATAACTTACATGGGGGTGACCAAACTTGCAGAAACATGTTTATTTCTGCTGAAAATCATGTTTTGACACTTTCTGCACACTGGGGTTAAGAGCTGAGTGTGTGGGCTCTTTTGAGCCTTGCAGTTACAAAGGGATTCAGTTGTCTGAAAAAACGCGTTTATTTCGGGCTGAAAAACACGTTTTCAAAAGTGTGCTGTTACTGCCCCATAACTTACATGGGGGTGACCAAACTTGCAGAAACATGTTTATTTCTGCTGAAAATCATGTTTTGACACTTTCTGCACACTGGGGTTAAGAGCTGAGTGTGTGGGCTCTTCTGAGTCTTGCAGTTACATAGGGATTCAGTTGTCTGAAAAAACGCGTTTATTTCGGGCTGAAAAACACGTTTTCAAAAGTGTGCTGTTACTGCCCCATAACTTACATGGGGTTGACCAAACTTGCAGAAACATGTTTATTTCTGCTGAAAATCACGTTTTGACACTTTCTGCACACTGGGGTTAAGAGCTGAGTGTGTGGGCTCTACTGAGTCTTGCAGTTACATAGGGATTCAGTTTTCTGAAAAAACGCGTTTATTTCGGGCTGAAAAACACGTTTTCAAAAGTGTGCTGTTACTTCCCCATAACTTACATGGGGGTGACCAAACTTGCAGAAACATGTTTATTTCTGCTGAAAAACACGTTTTGACACTTTCTGCACACTGGGGTTAAGAGCTGAGTGTGTGGGCTCTTCTGAGTCTTGCAGTTACATTGGGATTCAGTTGTCTGAAAAAACGCGTTTATTTCGGGCTGAAAAACACGTTTTCAAAAGTGTGCTGTTACTGCCCCATAACTTACATGGGGTTGACCAAACTTGCAGAAACATGTTTATTTCTGCTGAAAATCACGTTTTGACACTTTCTGCACACTGGGGTTAAGAGCTGAGTGTGTGGGCTCTACTGAGTCTTGCAGTTACATAGGGATACAGTTGTCTGAAAAAACGCGTTTATTTCGGGCTGAAAAACACGTTTTCAAAAGTGTGCTGTTACTGCCCCATAACTTACATGGGGGTGACCAAACTTGCAGAAACATGTTTATTTCTGCTGAAAATCATGTTTTGACACTTTCTGCACACTGGGGTTAAGAGCTGAGTGTGTGGGCTCTTTTGAGCCTTGCAGTTACAAAGGGATTCAGTTGTCTGAAAAAACGCGTTTATTTCGGGCTGAAAAACACGTTTTCAAAAGTGTGCTGTTACTGCCCCATAACTTACATGGGGGTGACCAAACTTGCAGAAACATGTTTATTTCTGCTGAAAAACACGTTTTGACACTTTCTGCACACTGGGGTTAAGAGCTGAGTGTGTGGGCTCTTCTGAGTCTTGCAGTTACATAGGGATTCAGTTGTCTGAAAAAACGCGTTTATTTCGGGCTGAAAAACACGTTTTCAAAAGTGTGCTGTTACTGCCCCATAACTTACATGGGGTTGACCAAACTTGCAGAAACATGTTTATTTCTGCTGAAAATCATGTTTTGACACTTTCTGCACACTGGGGTTAAGAGCTGAGTGTGTGGGCTCTTCTGAGTCTTGCAGTTACATAGGGATTCAGTTGTCTGAAAAAACGCGTTTATTTCGGGCTGAAAAACACGTTTTCAAAAGTGTGCTGTTACTGCCCCATAACTTACATGGGGGTGACCAAACTTGCAGAAACATGTTTATTTCTGCTGAAAATCATGTTTTGACACTTTCTGCACACTGGGGTTAAGAGCTGAGTGTGTGGGCTCTTTTGAGCCTTGCAGTTACAAAGGGATTCAGTTGTCTGAAAAAACGCGTTTATTTCGGGCTGAAAAACACGTTTTCAAAAGTGTTCTGTTACTGCCCCATAACTTACATGGGGGTGACCAAACTTGCAGAAACATGTTTATTTCTGCTGAAAAACACGTTTTGACACTTTCTGCACACTGGGGTTAAGAGCTGAGTGTGTGGGCTCTTCTGAGTCTTGCAGTTACATAGGGATTCAGTTGTCTGAAAAAACGCGTTTATTTCGGGCTGAAAAACACGTTTTCAAAAGTGTGCTGTTACTGCCCCATAACTTACATGGGGTTGACCAAACTTGCAGAAACATGTTTATTTCTGCTGAAAATCACGTTTTGACAATTTCTGCACACTGGGGTTAAGAGCTGAGTGTGTGGGCTCTACTGAGTCTTGCAGTTACATAGGGATTCAGTTGTCTGAAAAAACGCGTTTATTTCGGGCTGAAAAACACGTTTTCAAAAGTGTGCTGTTACTGCCCCATAACTTACATGGGGGTGACCAAACTTGCAGAAACATGTTTATTTCTGCTGAAAAACACGTTTTGACACTTTCTGCACACTGGAGTTAAGAGCTGAGTGTGTGGGCTCTTCTGAGTCTTGCAGTTACATAGGGATTCAGTTGTCTGAAAAAACGCGTTTATTTCGGGCTGAAAAACACGTTTTCAAAAGTGTGCTGTTACTGCCCCATAACTTACATGGGGGTGACCAAACTTGCAGAAACATGTTTATTTCTGCTGAAAATCATGTTTTGACACTTTCTGCACACTGGGGTTAAGAGCTGAGTGTGTGGGCTCTTTTGAGCCTTGCAGTTACAAAGGGATTCAGTTGTCTGAAAAAACGCGTTTATTTCGGGCTGAAAAACACGTTTTCAAAACTGTTCTGTTACTGCCCCATAACTTACATGGGGGTGACCAAACTTGCAGAAACATGTTTATTTCTGCTGAAAAACACGTTTTGACACTTTCTGCACACTGGGGTTAAGAGCTGAGTGTGTGGGCTCTTCTGAGTCTTGCAGTTACATAGCGATTCAGTTGTCTGAAAAAACGCGTTTATTTCGGGCTGAAAAACACGTTTTCAAAAGTGTGCTGTTACTGCCCCATAACTTACATGGGGTTGACCAAACTTGCAGAAACATGTTTATTTCTGCTGAAAATCACGTTTTGACACTTTCTGCACACTGGGGTTAAGAGCTGAGTGTGTGGGCTCTACTGAGTCTTGCAGTTACATAGGGATTCAGTTTTCTGAAAAAACGCGTTTATTTCGGGCTGAAAAACACGTTTTCAAAAGTGTGCTGTTACTTCCCCATAACTTACATGGGGGTGACCAAACTTGCAGAAACATGTTTATTTCTGCTGAAAAACACGTTTTGACACTTTCTGCACACTGGGGTTAAGAGCTGAGTGTGTGGGCTCTTCTGAGTCTTGCAGTTACATAGGGATTCAGTTGTCTGAAAAAACGCGTTTATTTCGGGCTGAAAAACACGTTTTCAAAAGTGTGCTGTTACTGCCCCATAACTTACATGGGGTTGACCAAACTTGCAGAAACATGTTTATTTCTGCTGAAAATCACGTTTTGACACTTTCTGCACACTGGGGTTAAGAGCTGAGTGTGTGGGCTCTACTGAGTCTTGCAGTTACATAGGGATACAGTTGTCTGAAAAAACGCGTTTATTTCAGGCTGAAAAACACGTTTTCAAAAGTGTGCTGTTACTGCCCCATAACTTACATGGGGGTGACCAAACTTGCAGAAACATGTTTATTTCTGCTGAAAATCATGTTTTGACACTTTCTGCACACTGGGGTTAAGAGCTGAGTGTGTGGGCTCTTTTGAGCCTTGCAGTTACAAAGGGATTCAGTTGTCTGAAAAAACGCGTTTATTTCGGGCTGAAAAACACGTTTTCAAAAGTGTGCTGTTACTGCCCCATAACTTACATGGGGGTGACCAAACTTGCAGAAACATGTTTATTTCTGCTGAAAAACACGTTTTGACACTTTCTGCACACTGGGGTTAAGAGCTGAGTGTGTGGGCTCTTCTGAGTCTTGCAGTTACATAGGGATTCAGTTGTCTGAAAAAACGCGTTTATTTCGGGCTGAAAAACACGTTTTCAAAAGTGTGCTGTTACTGCCCCATAACTTACATGGGGTTGACCAAACTTGCAGAAACATGTTTATTTCTGCTGAAAATCATGTTTTGACACTTTCTGCACACTGGGGTTAAGAGCTGAGTGTATGGGCTCTTCTGAGTCTTGCAGTTACATAGGGATTCAGTTGTCTGAAAAAACGCGTTTATTTCGGGCTGAAAAACACGTTTTCAAAAGTGTGCTGTTACTGCCCCATAACTTACATGGGGGTGACCAAACTTGCAGAAACATGTTTATTTCTGCTGAAAATCATGTTTTGACACTTTCTGCACACTGGGGTTAAGAGCTGAGTGTGTGGGCTCTTTTGAGCCTTGCAGTTACAAAGGGATTCAGTTGTCTGAAAAAACGCGTTTATTTCGGGCTGAAAAACACGTTTTCAAAAGTGTTCTGTTACTGCCCCATAACTTACATGGGGGTGACCAAACTTGCAGAAACATGTTTATTTCTGCTGAAAAACACGTTTTGACACTTTCTGCACACTGGGGTTAAGAGCTGAGTGTGTGGGCTCTTCTGAGTCTTGCAGTTACATAGGGATTCAGTTGTCTGAAAAAACGCGTTTATTTCGGGCTGAAAATCACGTTTTCAAAAGTGTGCTGTTACTGCCCCATAACTTACATGGGGTTGACCAAACTTGCAGAAACATGTTTATTTCTGCTGAAAATCACGTTTTGACACTTTCTGCACACTGGGGTTAAGAGCTGAGTGTGTGGGCTCTACTGAGTCTTGCAGTTACATAGGGATTCAGTTTTCTGAAAAAACGCGTTTATTTCGGGCTGAAAAACACGTTTTCAAAAGTGTGCTGTTACTTCCCCATAACTTACATGGGGGTGACCAAACTTGCAGAAACATGTTTATATCTGCTGAAAAACACGTTTTGACACTTTCTGCACACTGGGGTTAAGAGCTGAGTGTGTGGGCTCTTCTGAGTCTTGCAGTTACATAGGGATTCAGTTGTCTGAAAAAACGCGTTTATTTCGGGCTGAAAAACACGTTTTCAAAAGTGTGCTGTTACTGCCCCATAACTTACATGGGGTTGACCAAACTTGCAGAAACATGTTTATTTCTGCTGAAAATCACGTTTTGACACTTTCTGCACACTGGGGTTAAGAGCTGAGTGTGTGGGCTCTACTGAGTCTTGCAGTTACATAGGGATACAGTTGTCTGAAAAAACGCGTTTATTTCGGGCTGAAAAACACGTTTTCAAAAGTGTGCTGTTACTGCCCCATAACTTACATGGGGGTGACCAAACTTGCAGAAACATGTTTATTTCTGCTGAAAATCATGTTTTGACACTTTCTGCACACTGGGGTTAAGAGCTGAGTGTGTGGGCTCTTTTGAGCCTTGCAGTTACAAAGGGATTCAGTTGTCTGAAAAAACGCGTTTATTTCGGGCTGAAAAACACGTTTTCAAAAGTGTGCTGTTACTGCCCCATAACTTACATGGGGGTGACCAAACTTGCAGAAACATGTTTATTTCTGCTGAAAATCATGTTTTGACACTTTCTGCACACTGGGGTTAAGAGCTGAGTGTGTGGGCTCTTTTGAGCCTTGCAGTTACAAAGGGATTCAGTTGTCTGAAAAAACGCGTTTATTTCGGGCTGAAAAACACGTTTTCAAAAGTGTGCTGTTACTGCCCCATAACTTACATGGGGGTGACCAAACTTGCAGAAACATGTTTATTTCTGCTGAAAAACACGTTTTGACACTTTCTGCACACTGGGGTTAAGAGCTGAGTGTGTGGGCTCTTCTGAGTCTTGCAGTTACATAGGGATTCAGTTGTCTGAAAAAACGCGTTTATTTCAGGCTGAAAAACACGTTTTCAAAAGTGTGCTGTTACTGCCCCATAACTTACATGGGGTTGACCAAACTTGCAGAAACATGTTTATTTCTGCTGAAAATCACGTTTTGACACTTTCTGCACACTGGGGTTAAGAGCTGAGTGTGTGGGCTCTTTTGAGCCTTGCAGTTACATAGGGATTCAGTTGTCTGAAAAAACGCGTTTATTTCGTGCTGAAAAACACGTTTTCAAAAGTGTTCTGTTACTGCCCCATAACTTACATGGGGGTGACCAAACTTGCAGAAACATGTTTATTTCTGCTGAAAAACACGTTTTGACACTTTCTGCACACTGGGGTTAAGAGCTGAGTGTGTGGGCTCTTCTGAGTCTTGCAGTTACATAGGGATTCAGTTGTCTGAAAAAACGCGTTTATTTCGGGCTGAAAAACACGTTTTCAAAAGTGTGCTGTTACTGCCCCATAACTTACATGGGGTTGACCAAACTTGCAGAAACATGTTTATTTCTGCTGAAAATCACGTTTTGACACTTTCTGCACACTGGGGTTAAGAGCTGAGTGTGTGGGCTCTTTTGAGCCTTGCAGTTACATAGGGATTCAGTTGTCTGAAAAAACGCGTTTATTTCGGGCTGAAAAACACGTTTTCAAAAGTGTTCTGTTACTGCCCCATAACTTACATGGGGGTGACCAAACTTGCAGAAACATGTTTATTTCTGCTGAAAAACACGTTTTGACACTTTCTGCACACTGGGGTTAAGAGCTGAGTGTGTGGGCTCTTCTGAGTCTTGCAGTTACATAGGGATTCAGTTGTCTGAAAAAACGCGTTTATTTCGGGCTGAAAAACACGTTTTCAAAAGTGTGCTGTTACTGCCCCATAACTTACATGGGGTTGACCAAACTTGCAGAAACATGTTTATTTCTGCTGAAAAACACGTTTTGACACTTTCTGCACACTGGGGTTAAGAGCTGAGTGTGTGGGCTCTTTTGAGCCTTGCAGTTACATAGGGATTCAGTTGTCTGAAAAAACGCGTTTATTTCGGGCTGAAAAACACGTTTTCAAAAGTGTGCTGTTACTGCACCATAACTTACATGGGGGTGACCAAACTTGCAGAAACATGTTTATTTCTGCTGAAAAACACGTTTTGACACTTTCTGCACACTGGGGTTAAGAGCTGAGTGTGTGGGCTCTTTTGAGCCTTGCAGTTACATAGGGATTCAGTTGTCTGAAAAAACGTGTTTATTTCGGGCTGAAAAACACGTTTTCAAAAGTGTGCTGTTACTGCCCCATAACTTACATGGGGGTGACCAAACTTGCAGAAACATGTTTATTTCTGCTGAAAATCATGTTTTGACACTTTCTGCACACTGGGGTTAAGAGCTGAGTGTGTGGGCTCTTTTGAGCCTTGCAGTTACAAAGGGATTCAGTTGTCTGAAAAAACGCGTTTATTTCGGGCTGAAAAACACGTTTTCAAAAGTGTGCTGTTACTGCCCCATAACTTACATGGGGGTGACCAAACTTGCAGAAACATGTTTATTTCTGCTGAAAAACACGTTTTGACACTTTCTGCACACTGGGGTTAAGAGCTGAGTGTGTGGGCTCTTCTGAGTCTTGCAGTTACATAGGGATTCAGTTGTCTGAAAAAACGCGTTTATTTCGGGCTGAAAAACACGTTTTCAAAAGTGTGCTGTTACTGCCCCATAACTTACATGGGGTTGACCAAACTTGCAGAAACATGTTTATTTCTGCTGAAAATCACGTTTTGACACTTTCTGCACACTGGGGTTAAGAGCTGAGTGTGTGGGCTCTTTTGAGCCTTGCAGTTACATAGGGATTCAGTTGTCTGAAAAAACGCGTTTATTTCGGGCTGAAAAACACGTTTTCAAAAGTGTTCTGTTACTGCCCCATAACTTACATACGGGTGACCAAACTTGCAGAAACATGTTTATTTCTGCTGAAAAACACGTTTTGACACTTTCTGCACACTGGGGTTAAGAGCTGAGTGTGTGGGCTCTTCTGAGTCTTGCAGTTACATAGGGATTCAGTTGTCTGAAAAAACGCGTTTATTTCTTGCTGAAAAACACGTTTTCAAAAGTGTGCTGTTACTGCCCCATAACTTACATGGGGTTGACCAAACTTGCAGAAACATGTTTATTTCTGCTGAAAATCACGTTTTGACACTTTCTGCACACTGGGGTTAAGAGCTGAGTGTGTGGGCTCTACTGAGTCTTGCAGTTACATAGGGATTCAGTTGTCTGAAAAAACGCGTTTATTTCGGGCTGAAAAACACGTTTTCAAAAGTGTGCTGTTACTGCCCCATAACTTACATGGGGGTGACCAAACTTGCAGAAACATGTTTATTTCTGCTGAAAATCATGTTTTGACACTTTCTGCACACTGGGGTTAAGAGCTGAGTGTGTGGGCTCTTCTGAGTCTTGCAGTTACATAGGGATTCAGTTGTCTGAAAAAACGCGTTTATTTCGGGCTGAAAAACACGTTTTCAAAAGTGTGCTGTTACTGCCCCATGACTTACATGGGGGTGACCAAACTTGCAGAAACATATTTATTTCTGCTGAAAATCATGTTTTGACACTTTCTGCACACTGGGGTTAAGAGCTGAGTGTGTGGGCTCTTTTGAGCCTTGCAGTTACAAAGGGATTCAGTTGTCTGAAAAAACGCGTTTATTTCGGGCTGAAAAACACGTTTTCAAAAGTGTGCTGTTACTGCCCCATAACTTACATGGGGGTGACCAAACTTGCAGAAACATGTTTATTTCTGCTGAAAAACACGTTTTGACACTTTCTGCACACTGGGGTTAAGAGCTGAGTGTGTGGGCTCTTCTGAGTCTTGCAGTTACATAGGGATTCAGTTGTCTGAAAAAACGCGTTTATTTCGGGCTGAAAAACACGTTTTCAAAAGTGTGCTGTTACTTCCCCATAACTTACATGGGGGTGACCAAACTTGCAGAAACATGTTTATTTCTGCTGAAAAACACGTTTTGACACTTTCTGCACACTGGGGTTAAGAGCTGAGTGTGTGGGCTCTTCTGAGTCTTGCAGTTACATAGGGATTCAGTTGACTGAAAAAACGCGTTTATTTCGGGCTGAAAAACACGTTTTCAAAAGTGTGCTGTTACTTCCCCATAACTGACATGGGGGTGACCAAACTTGCAGAAACATGTTTATTTCTGCTGAAAATCACGTTTTGACACTTTCTGCACACTGGGGTTAAGAGCTGAGTGTGTGGGCTCTTTTGAGCCTTGCAGTTACATAGGGATTCAGTTGTCTGAAAAAACGCGTTTATTTCGGGCTGAAAAACAGGTTTTCAAAAGTGTTCTGTTACTGCCCCATAACTTACATGGGGGTGACCAAACTTGCAGAAACATGTTTATTTCTGCTGAAAAACACGTTTTGACACTTTCTGCACACTGGGGTTAAGAGCTGAGTGTGTGGGCTCTTCTGAGTCTTGCAGTTACATAGGGATTCAGTTGTCTGAAAAAACGCGTTTATTTCGGGCTGAAAAACACGTTTTCAAAAGTGTGCTGTTACTGCCCCATAACTTACATGGGGTTGACCAAACTTGCAGAAACATGTTTATTTCTGCTGAAAATCACGTTTTGACACTTTCTGCACACTGGGGTTAAGAGCTGAGTGTGTGGGCTCTTTTGAGCCTTGCAGTTACATAGGGATTCAGTTGTCTGAAAAAACGCGTTTATTTCGGGCTGAAAAACACGTTTTCAAAAGTGTTCTGTTACTGCCCCATAACTTACATGGGGGTGACCAAACTTGCAGAAACATGTTTATTTCTGCTGAAAAACACGTTTTGACACTTTCTGCACACTGGGGTTAAGAGCTGAGTGTGTGGGCTCTTCTGAGTCTTGCAGTTACATAGGGATTCAGTTGTCTGAAAAAACGCGTTTATTTCGGGCTGAAAAACACGTTTTCAAAAGTGTGCTGTTACTGCCCCATAACTTACATGGGGTTGACCAAACTTGCAGAAACATGTTTATTTCTGCTGAAAATCACGTTTTGACACTTTCTGCACACTGGGGTTAAGAGCTGAGTGTGTGGGCTCTACTGAGTCTTGCAGTTACATAGGGATTCAGTTGTCTGAAAAAACGCGTTTATTTCGTGCTGAAAAACACGTTTTCAAAAGTGTGCTGTTACTTCCCCATAACTTACATGGGGGTGACCAAACTTGCAGAAACATGTTTATTTCTGCTGAAAATCATGTTTTGACACTTTCTGCACACTGGGGTTAAGAGCTGAGTGTGTGGGCTCTTCTGAGTCTTGCAGTTACATAGGGATTCAGTTGTCTGAAAAAACGCGTTTATTTCGGGCTGAAAAACATGTTTTCAAAAGTGTGCTGTTACTGCCCCATAACTTACATGGGGGTGACCAAACTTGCAGAAACATGTTTATTTCTGCTGAAAATCATGTTTTGACACTTTCTGCACACTGGGGTTAAGAGCTGAGTGTGTGGGCTCTTTTGAGCCTTGCAGTTACAAAGGGATTCAGTTGTCTGAAAAAACGCGTTTATTTCGGGCTGAAAAACACGTTTTCAAAAGTGTGCTGTTACTGCCCCATAACTTACATGGGGGTGACCAAACTTGCAGAAACATGTTTATTTCTGCTGAAAAACACGTTTTGACACTTTCTGCACACTGGGGTTAAGAGCTGAGTGTGTGGGCTCTTCTGAGTCTTGCAGTTACATAGGGATTCAGTTGTCTGAAAAAACGCGTTTATTTCGGGCTGAAAAACACGTTTTCAAAAGTGTGCTGTTACTGCCTTATAACTTACATGGGGGTGACCAAACTTGCAGAAACATGTTTATTTCTGCTGAAAATCATGTTTTGACACTTTCTGCACACTAGGGTTAAGAGCTGAGTGTGTGGGCTCTTTTGAGCCTTGCAGTTACAAAGGGATTCAGTTGTCTGAAAAAACGCGTTTATTTCGGGCTGAAAAACACGTTTTCAAAAGTGTGCTGTTACTGCCCCATAACTTACATGGGGGTGACCAAACTTGCAGAAACATGTTTATTTCTGCTGAAAATCATGTTTTGACACTTTCTGCACACTGGGGTTAAGAGCTGAGTGTGTGGGCTCTTCTGAGTCTTGCAGTTACATAGGGATTCAGTTGTCTGAAAAAACGCGTTTATTTCGGGCTGAAAAACACGTTTTCAAAAGTGTGCTGTTACTGCCCCATAACTTACATGGGGGTGACCAAACTTGCAGAAACATGTTTATTTCTGCTGAAAATCATGTTTTGACACTTTCTGCACACTGGGGTTAAGAGCTGAGTGTGTGGGCTCTTTTGAGCCTTGCAGTTACAAAGGGATTCAGTTGTCTGAAAAAACGCGTTTATTTCGGGCTGAAAAACACGTTTTCAAAAGTGTTCTGTTACTGCCCCATAACTTACATGGGGGTGACCAAACTTGCAGAAACATGTTTATTTCTGCTGAAAAACACGTTTTGACACTTTCTGCACACTGGGGTTAAGAGCTGAGTGTGTGGGCTCTTCTGAGTCTTGCAGTTACATAGGGATTCAGTTGTCTGAAAAAACGCGTTTATTTCGGGCTGAAAAACACGTTTTCAAAAGTGTGCTGTTACTGCCCCATAACTTACATGGGGTTGACCAAACTTGCAGAAACATGTTTATTTCTGCTGAAAATCACGTTTTGACACTTTCTGCACACTGGGGTTAAGAGCTGAGTGTGTGGGCTCTTTTGAGCCTTGCAGTTACATAGGGATTCAGTTGTCTGAAAAAACGCGTTTATTTCGGGCTGAAAAACACGTTTTCAAAAGTGTTCTGTTACTGCCCCATAACTTACATGGGGGTGACCAAACTTGCAGAAACATGTTTATTTCTGCTGAAAAACACGTTTTGACACTTTCTGCACACTGGGGTTAAGAGCTGAGTGTGTGGGCTCTTCTGAGTCTTGCAGTTACATAGGGATTCAGTTGTCTGAAAAAACGCGTTTATTTCTTGCTGAAAAACACGTTTTCAAAAGTGTGCTGTTACTGCCCCATAACTTACATGGGGTTGACCAAACTTGCAGAAACATGTTTATTTCTGCTGAAAATCACGTTTTGACACTTTCTGCACACTGGGGTTAAGAGCTGAGTGTGTGGGCTCTACTGAGTCTTGCAGTTACATAGGGATTCAGTTGTCTGAAAAAACGCGTTTATTTCGGGCTGAAAAACACGTTTTCAAAAGTGTGCTGTTACTGCCCCATAACTTACATGGGGGTGACCAAACTTGCAGAAACATGTTTATTTCTGCTGAAAATCATGTTTTGACACTTTCTGCACACTGGGGTTAAGAGCTGAGTGTGTGGGCTCTTCTGAGTCTTGCAGTTACATAGGGATTCAGTTGTCTGAAAAAACGCGTTTATTTCGGGCTGAAAAACACGTTTTCAAAAGTGTGCTGTTACTGCCCCATAACTTACATGGGGGTGACCAAACTTGCAGAAACATGTTTATTTCTGCTGAAAATCATGTTTTGACACTTTCTGCACACTGGGGTTAAGAGCTGAGTGTGTGGGCTCTTTTGAGCCTTGCAGTTACAAAGGGATTCAGTTGTCTGAAAAAACGCGTTTATTTCGGGCTGAAAAACACGTTTTCAAAAGTGTGCTGTTACTGCCCCATAACTTACATGGGGGTGACCAAACTTGCAGAAACATGTTTATTTCTGCTGAAAAACACGTTTTGACACTTTCTGCACACTGGGGTTAAGAGCTGAGTGTGTGGGCTCTTCTGAGTCTTGCAGTTACATAGGGATTCAGTTGTCTGAAAAAACGCGTTTATTTCGGGCTGAAAAACACGTTTTCAAAAGTGTGCTGTTACTGCCCCATAACTTACATGGGGGTGACCAAACTTGCAGAAACATGTTTATTTCTGCTGAAAATCACGTTTTGACACTTTCTGCACACTGGGGTTAAGAGCTGAGTGTGTGGGCTCTTTTGAGCCTTGCAGTTACATAGGGATTCAGTTGTCTGAAAAAACGCGTTTATTTCGGGCTGAAAAACACGTTTTCAAAAGTGTTCTGTTACTGCCCCATAACTTACATGGGGGTGACCAAACTTGCAGAAACATGTTTATTTCTGCTGAAAAACACGTTTTGACACTTTCTGCACACTGGGGTTAAGAGCTGAGTGTGTGGGCTCTTCTGAGTCTTGCAGTTACATAGGGATTCAGTTGTCTGAAAAAACGCGTTTATTTCTTGCTGAAAAACACGTTTTCAAAAGTGTGCTGTTACTGCCCCATAACTTACATGGGGTTGACCAAACTTGCAGAAACATGTTTATTTCTGCTGAAAATCACGTTTTGACACTTTCTGCACACTGGGGTTAAGAGCTGAGTGTGTGGGCTCTACTGAGTCTTGCAGTTACATAGGGATTCAGTTGTCTGAAAAAACGCGTTTATTTCGGGCTGAAAAACACGTTTTCAAAAGTGTGCTGTTACTGCCCCATAACTTACATGGGGGTGACCAAACTTGCAGAAACATGTTTATTTCTGCTGAAAATCATGTTTTGACACTTTCTGCACACTGGGGTTAAGAGCTGAGTGTGTGGGCTCTTCTGAGTCTTGCAGTTACATAGGGATTCAGTTGTCTGAAAAAACGCGTTTATTTCGGGCTGAAAAATACGTTTTCAAAAGTGTGCTGTTACTGCCCCATAACTTACATGGGGGTGACCAAACTTGCAGAAACATTTTTATTTCTGCTGAAAATCATGTTTTGACACTTTCTGCACACTGGGGTTAAGAGCTGAGTGTGTGGGCTCTTTTGAGCCTTGCAGTTACAAAGGGATTCAGTTGTCTGAAAAAACGCGTTTATTTCGGGCTGAAAAACACGTTTTCAAAAGTGTGCTGTTACTGCCCCATAACTTACATGGGGGTGACCAAACTTGCAGAAACATGTTTATTTCTGCTGAAAAACACGTTTTGACACTTTCTGCACACTGGGGTTAAGAGCTGAGTGTGTGGGCTCTTCTGAGTCTTGCAGTTACATAGGGATTCAGTTGTCTGAAAAAACGCGTTTATTTCGGGCTGAAAAACACGTTTTCAAAAGTGTGCTGTTACTGCCCCATAACTTACATGGGGGTGACCAAACTTGCAGAAACATGTTTATTTCTGCTGAAAATCATGTTTTGACACTTTCTGCACACTGGGGTTAAGAGCTGAGTGTGTGGGCTCTTTTGAGCCTTGCAGTTACAAAGGGATTCAGTTGTCTGAAAAAACGCGTTTATTTCGGGCTGAAAAACACGTTTTCAAAAGTGTGCTGTTACTGCCCCATAACTTACATGGGGGTGACCAAACTTGCAGAAACATGTTTATTTCTGCTGAAAATCATGTTTTGACACTTTCTGCACACTGGGGTTAAGAGCTGAGTGTGTGGGCTCTTTTGAGCCTTGCAGTTACAAAGGGATTCAGTTGTCTGAAAAAACGCGTTTATTTCGGGCTGAAAAACCCGTTTTCAAAAGTGTTCTGTTACTGCCCCATAACTTACATGGGGGTGACCAAACTTGCAGAAACATGTTTATTTCTGCTGAAAAACACGTTTTGACACTTTCTGCACACTGGGGTTAAGAGCTGAGTGTGTGGGCTCTTCTGAGTCTTGCAGTTACATAGGGATTCAGTTGTCTGAAAAAACGCGTTTATTTCGGGCTGAAAAACACGTTTTCAAAAGTGTGCTGTTACTGCCCCATAACTTACATGGGGTTGACCAAACTTGCAGAAACATGTTTATTTCTGCTGAAAATCACGTTTTGACACTTTCTGCACACTGGGGTTAAGAGCTGAGTGTGTGGGCTCTTTTGAGCCTTGCAGTTACATAGGGATTCAGTTGTCTGAAAAAACGCGTTTATTTCGGGCTGAAAAACACGTTTTCAAAAGTGTTCTGTTACTGCCCCATAACTTACATGGGGGTGACCAAACTTGCAGAAACATGTTTATTTCTGCTGAAAAACACGTTTTGACACTTTCTGCACACTGGGGTTAAGAGCTGAGTGTGTGGGCTCTTCTGAGTCTTGCAGTTACATAGGGATTCAGTTGTCTGAAAAAACGCGTTTATTTCTTGCTGAAAAACACGTTTTCAAAAGTGTGCTGTTACTGCCCCATAACTTACATGGGGTTGACCAAACTTGCAGAAACATGTTTATTTCTGCTGAAAATCACGTTTTGACACTTTCTGCACACTGGGGTTAAGAGCTGAGTGTGTGGGCTCTACTGAGTCTTGCAGTTACATAGGGATTCAGTTGTCTGAAAAAACGCGTTTATTTCGGGCTGAAAAACACGTTTTCAAAAGTGTGCTGTTACTGCCCCATAACTTACATGGGGGTGACCAAACTTGCAGAAACATGTTTATTTCTGCTGAAAATCATGTTTTGACACTTTCTGCACACTGGGGTTAAGAGCTGAGTGTGTGGGCTCTTCTGAGTCTTGCAGTTACATAGGGATTCAGTTGTCTGAAAAAACGCGTTTATTTCGGGCTGAAAAACACGTTTTCAAAAGTGTGCTGTTACTGCCCCATAACTTACATGGGGGTGACCAAACTTGCAGAAACATGTTTATTTCTGCTGAAAATCATGTTTTGACACTTTCTGCACACTGGGGTTAAGAGCTGAGTGTGTGGGCTCTTTTGAGCCTTGCAGTTACAAAGGGATTCAGTTGTCTGAAAAAACGCGTTTATTTCGGGCTGAAAAACACGTTTTCAAAAGTGTGCTGTTACTGCCCCATAACTTACATGGGGGTGACCAAACTTGCAGAAACATGTTTATTTCTGCTGAAAAACACGTTTTGACACTTTCTGCACACTGGGGTTAAGAGCTGAGTGTGTGGGCTCTTCTGAGTCTTGCAGTTACATAGGGATTCAGTTGTCTGAAAAAACGCGTTTATTTCGGGCTGAAAAACACGTTTTCAAAAGTGTGCTGTTACTGCCCCATAACTTACATGGGGTTGACCAAACTTGCAGAAACATGTTTATTTCTGCTGAAAATCACGTTTTGACACTTTCTGCACACTGGGGTTAAGAGCTGAGTGTGTGGGCTCTACTGAGTCTTGCAGTTACATAGGGATTCAGTTGTCTGAAAAAACGCGTTTATTTCGGGCTGAAAAACACGTTTTCAAAAGTGTGCTGTTACTGCCCCATAACTTACATGGGGGTGACCAAACTTGCAGAAACATGTTTATTTCTGCTGAAAATCATGTTTTGACACTTTCTGCACACTGGGGTTAAGAGCTGAGTGTGTGGGCTCTTCTGAGTCTTGCAGTTACATAGGGATTCAGTTGTCTGAAAAAACGCGTTTATTTCGGGCTGAAAAATACGTTTTCAAAAGTGTGCTGTTACTGCCCCATAACTTACATGGGGGTGACCAAACTTGCAGAAACATGTTTATTTCTGCTGAAAATCATGTTTTGACACTTTCTGCACACTGGGGTTAAGAGCTGAGTGTGTGGGCTCTTTTGAGCCTTGCAGTTACAAAGGGATTCAGTTGTCTGAAAAAACGCGTTTATTTCGGGCTGAAAAACACGTTTTCAAAAGTGTGCTGTTACTGCCCCATAACTTACATGGGGGTGACCAAACTTGCAGAAACATGTTTATTTCTGCTGAAAAACACGTTTTGACACTTTCTGCACACTGGGGTTAAGAGCTGAGTGTGTGGGCTCTTCTGAGTCTTGCAGTTACATAGGGATTCAGTTGTCTGAAAAAACGCGTTTATTTCGGGCTGAAAAACACGTTTTCAAAAGTGTGCTGTTACTGCCCCATAACTTACATGGGGGTGACCAAACTTGCAGAAACATGTTTATTTCTGCTGAAAATCATGTTTTGACACTTTCTGCACACTGGGGTTAAGAGCTGAGTGTGTGGGCTCTTTTGAGCCTTGCAGTTACAAAGGGATTCAGTTGTCTGAAAAAACGCGTTTATTTCGGGCTGAAAAACACGTTTTCAAAAGTGTGCTGTTACTGCCCCATAACTTACATGGGGTTGACCAAACTTGCAGAAACATGTTTATTTCTGCTGAAAATCACGTTTTGACACTTTCTGCACACTGGGGTTAAGAGCTGAGTGTGTGGGCTCTACTGAGTCTTGCAGTTACATAGGGATTCAGTTGTCTGAAAAAACGCGTTTATTTCTTGCTGAAAAACACGTTTTCAAAAGTGTGCTGTTACTGCCCCATAACTTACATGGGGTTGACCAAACTTGCAGAAACATGTTTATTTCTGCTGAAAATCACGTTTTGACACTTTCTGCACACTGGGGTTAAGAGCTGAGTGTGTGGGCTCTACTGAGTCTTGCAGTTACATAGGGATTCAGTTGTCTGAAAAAACGCGTTTATTTCGGGCTGAAAAACACGTTTTCAAAAGTGTGCTGTTACTGCCCCATAACTTACATGGGGGTGACCAAACTTGCAGAAACATGTTTATTTCTGCTGAAAATCATGTTTTGACACTTTCTGCACACTGGGGTTAAGAGCTGAGTGTGTGGGCTCTTCTGAGTCTTGCAGTTACATAGGGATTCAGTTGTCTGAAAAAACGCGTTTATTTCGGGCTGAAAAATACGTTTTCAAAAGTGTGCTGTTACTGCCCCATAACTTACATGGGGGTGACCAAACTTGCAGAAACATTTTTATTTCTGCTGAAAATCATGTTTTGACACTTTCTGCACACTGGGGTTAAGAGCTGAGTGTGTGGGCTCTTTTGAGCCTTGCAGTTACAAAGGGATTCAGTTGTCTGAAAAAACGCGTTTATTTCGGGCTGAAAAACACGTTTTCAAAAGTGTGCTGTTACTGCCCCATAACTTACATGGGGGTGACCAAACTTGCAGAAACATGTTTATTTCTGCTGAAAAACACGTTTTGACACTTTCTGCACACTGGGGTTAAGAGCTGAGTGTGTGGGCTCTTCTGAGTCTTGCAGTTACATAGGGATTCAGTTGTCTGAAAAAACGCGTTTATTTCGGGCTGAAAAACACGTTTTCAAAAGTGTGCTGTTACTGCCCCATAACTTACATGGGGGTGACCAAACTTGCAGAAACATGTTTATTTCTGCTGAAAATCATGTTTTGACACTTTCTGCACACTGGGGTTAAGAGCTGAGTGTGTGGGCTCTTTTGAGCCTTGCAGTTACAAAGGGATTCAGTTGTCTGAAAAAACGCGTTTATTTCGGGCTGAAAAACACGTTTTCAAAAGTGTGCTGTTACTGCCCCATAACTTACATGGGGGTGACCAAACTTGCAGAAACATGTTTATTTCTGCTGAAAATCATGTTTTGACACTTTCTGCACACTGGGGTTAAGAGCTGAGTGTGTGGGCTCTTCTGAGTCTTGCAGTTACATAGGGATTCAGTTGTCTGAAAAAACGCGTTTATTTCGGGCTGAAAAACACGTTTTCAAAAGTGTGCTGTTACTGCCCCATAACTTACATGGGGGTGACCAAACTTGCAGAAACATGTTTATTTCTGCTGAAAATCATGTTTTGACACTTTCTGCACACTGGGGTTAAGAGCTGAGTGTGTGGGCTCTTTTGAGCCTTGCAGTTACAATGGGATTCAGTTGTCTGAAAAAACGCGTTTATTTCGGGCTGAAAAACCCGTTTTCAAAAGTGTTCTGTTACTGCCCCATAACTTACATGGGGGTGACCAAACTTGCAGAAACATGTTTATTTCTGCTGAAAAACACGTTTTGACACTTTCTGCACACTGGGGTTAAGAGCTGAGTGTGTGGGCTCTTCTGAGTCTTGCAGTTACATAGGGATTCAGTTGTCTGAAAAAACGCATTTATTTCGGGCTGAAAAACACGTTTTCAAAAGTGTGCTGTTACTGCCCCATAACTTACATGGGGTTGACCAAACTTGCAGAAACATGTTTATTTCTGCTGAAAATCACGTTTTGACACTTTCTGCACACTGGGGTTAAGAGCTGAGTGTGTGGGCTCTTTTGAGCCTTGCAGTTACATAGGGATTCAGTTGTCTGAAAAAACGCGTTTATTTCGGGCTGAAAAACACGTTTTCAAAAGTGTTCTGTTACTGCCCCATAACTTACATGGGGGTGACCAAACTTGCAGAAACATGTTTATTTCTGCTGAAAAACACGTTTTGACACTTTCTGCACACTGGGGTTAAGAGCTGAGTGTGTGGGCTCTTCTGAGTCTTGCAGTTACATAGGGATTCAGTTGTCTGAAAAAACGCGTTTATTTCTTGCTGAAAAACACGTTTTCAAAAGTGTGCTGTTACTGCCCCATAACTTACATGGGGTTGACCAAACTTGCAGAAACATGTTTATTTCTGCTGAAAATCACGTTTTGACACTTTCTGCACACTGGGGTTAAGAGCTGAGTGTGTGGGCTCTACTGAGTCTTGCAGTTACATAGGGATTCAGTTGTCTGAAAAAACGCGTTTATTTCGGGCTGAAAAACACGTTTTCAAAAGTGTGCTGTTACTGCCCCATAACTTACATGGGGGTGACCAAACTTGCAGAAACATGTTTATTTCTGCTGAAAATCATGTTTTGACACTTTCTGCACACTGGGGTTAAGAGCTGAGTGTGTGGGCTCTTCTGAG
Source organism: Lepisosteus platostomus (assembly GCF_059453375.1). Classification (NCBI taxonomy): domain Eukaryota; kingdom Metazoa; phylum Chordata; class Actinopteri; order Semionotiformes; family Lepisosteidae; genus Lepisosteus; species Lepisosteus platostomus. Next base: position 43,204,831 of record NC_142612.1, on the reverse strand, counting down.
TCTTGCAGTTACATAGGGATTCAGTTGTCTGAAAAAACGCGTTTATTTCGGGCTGAAAAACACGTTTTCAAAAGTGTGCTGTTACTGCCCCATAACTTACATGGGGGTGACCAAACTTGCAGAAACATGTTTATTTCTGCTGAAAATCATGTTTTGACACTTTCTGCACACTGGGGTTAAGAGCTGAGTGTGTGGGCTCTTTTGAGCCTTGCAGTTACAAAGGGATTCAGTTGTCTGAAAAAACGCGTTTATTTCGGGCTGAAAAACACGTTTTCAAAAGTGTGCTGTTACTGCCCCATAACTTACATGGGGGTGACCAAACTTGCAGAAACATGTTTATTTCTGCTGAAAAACACGTTTTGACACTTTCTGCACACTGGGGTTAAGAGCTGAGTGTGTGGGCTCTTCTGAGTCTTGCAGTTACATAGGGATTCAGTTGTCTGAAAAAACGCGTTTATTTCGGGCTGAAAAACACGTTTTCAAAAGTGTGCTGTTACTGCCCCATAACTTACATGGGGTTGACCAAACTTGCAGAAACATGTTTATTTCTGCTGAAAATCACGTTTTGACACTTTCTGCACACTGGGGTTAAGAGCTGAGTGTGTGGGCTCTACTGAGTCTTGCAGTTACATAGGGATTCAGTTGTCTGAAAAAACGCGTTTATTTCGGGCTGAAAAACACGTTTTCAAAAGTGTGCTGTTACTGCCCCATAACTTACATGGGGGTGACCAAACTTGCAGAAACATATTTATTTCTGCTGAAAATCATGTTTTGACACTTTCTGCACACTGGGGTTAAGAGCTGAGTGTGTGGGCTCTTCTGAGTCTTGCAGTTACATAGGGATTCAGTTGTCTGAAAAAACGCGTTTATTTCGGGCTGAAAAATACGTTTTCAAAAGTGTGCTGTTACTGCCCCATAACTTACATGGGGGTGACCAAACTTGCAGAAACATGTTTATTTCTGCTGAAAATCATGTTTTGACACTTTCTGCACACTGGGGTTAAGAGCTGAGTGTGTGGGCTCTTTTGAGCCTTGCAGTTACAAAGGGATTCAGTTGTCTGAAAAAACGCGTTTATTTCGGGCTGAAAAACACGTTTTCAAAAGTGTGCTGTTACTGCCCCATAACTTACATGGGGGTGACCAAACTTGCAGAAACATGTTTATTTCTGCTGAAAAACACGTTTTGACACTTTCTGCACACTGGGGTTAAGAGCTGAGTGTGTGGGCTCTTCTGAGTCTTGCAGTTACATAGGGATTCAGTTGTCTGAAAAAACGCGTTTATTTCGGGCTGAAAAACACGTTTTCAAAAGTGTGCTGTTACTGCCCCATAACTTACATGGGGGTGACCAAACTTGCAGAAACATGTTTATTTCTGCTGAAAATCATGTTTTGACACTTTCTGCACACTGGGGTTAAGAGCTGAGTGTGTGGGCTCTTTTGAGCCTTGCAGTTACAAAGGGATTCAGTTGTCTGAAAAAACGCGTTTATTTCGGGCTGAAAAACACGTTTTCAAAAGTGTGCTGTTACTGCCCCATAACTTACATGGGGGTGACCAAACTTGCAGAAACATGTTTATTTCTGCTGAAAATCATGTTTTGACACTTTCTGCTCACTGGGGTTAAGAGCTGAGTGTGTGGGCTCTTCTGAGTCTTGCAGTTACATAGGGATTCAGTTGTCTGAAAAAACGCGTTTATTTCGGGCTGAAAAACACGTTTTCAAAAGTGTGCTGTTACTGCCCCATAACTTACATGGGGGTGACCAAACTTGCAGAAACATGTTTATTTCTGCTGAAAATCATGTTTTGACACTTTCTGCACACTGGGGTTAAGAGCTGAGTGTGTGGGCTCTTTTGAGCCTTGCAGTTACAAAGGGATTCAGTTGTCTGAAAAAACGCGTTTATTTCGGGCTGAAAAACACGTTTTCAAAAGTGTTCTGTTACTGCCCCATAACTTACATGGGGGTGACCAAACTTGCAGAAACATGTTTATTTCTGCTGAAAAACACGTTTTGACACTTTCTGCACACTGGGGTTAAGAGCTGAGTGTGTGGGCTCTTCTGAGTCTTGCAGTTACATAGGGATTCAGTTGTCTGAAAAAACGCGTTTATTTCGGGCTGAAAAACACGTTTTCAAAAGTGTGCTGTTACTGCCCCATAACTTACATGGGGTTGACCAAACTTGCAGAAACATGTTTATTTCTGCTGAAAATCACGTTTTGACACTTTCTGCACACTGGGGTTAAGAGCTGAGTGTGTGGGCTCTTTTGAGCCTTGCAGTTACATAGGGATTCAGTTGTCTGAAAAAACGCGTTTATTTCGGGCTGAAAAACACGTTTTCAAAAGTGTTCTGTTACTGCCCCATAACTTACATGGGGGTGACCAAACTTGCAGAAACATGTTTATTTCTGCTGAAAAACACGTTTTGACACTTTCTGCACACTGGGGTTAAGAGCTGAGTGTGTGGGCTCTTCTGAGTCTTGCAGTTACATAGGGATTCAGTTGTCTGAAAAAACGCGTTTATTTCTTGCTGAAAAACACGTTTTCAAAAGTGTGCTGTTACTGCCCCATAACTTACATGGGGTTGACCAAACTTGCAGAAACATGTTTATTTCTGCTGAAAATCACGTTTTGACACTTTCTGCACACTGGGGTTAAGAGCTGAGTGTGTGGGCTCTACTGAGTCTTGCAGTTACATAGGGATTCAGTTGTCTGAAAAAACGCGTTTATTTCGGGCTGAAAAACACGTTTTCAAAAGTGTGCTGTTACTGCCCCATAACTTACATGGGGGTGACCAAACTTGCAGAAACATGTTTATTTCTGCTGAAAATCATGTTTTGACACTTTCTGCACACTGGGGTTAAGAGCTGAGTGTGTGGGCTCTTCTGAGTCTTGCAGTTACATAGGGATTCAGTTGTCTGAAAAAACGCGTTTATTTCGGGCTGAAAAACACGTTTTCAAAAGTGTGCTGTTACTGCCCCATAACTTACATGGGGGTGACCAAACTTGCAGAAACATGTTTATTTCTGCTGAAAATCATGTTTTGACACTTTCTGCACACTGGGGTTAAGAGCTGAGTGTGTGGGCTCTTTTGAGCCTTGCAGTTACAAAGGGATTCAGTTGTCTGAAAAAACGCGTTTATTTCGGGCTGAAAAACACGTTTTCAAAAGTGTGCTGTTACTGCCCCATAACTTACATGGGGGTGACCAAACTTGCAGAAACATGTTTATTTCTGCTGAAAAACACGTTTTGACACTTTCTGCACACTGGGGTTAAGAGCTGAGTGTGTGGGCTCTTCTGAGTCTTGCAGTTACATAGGGATTCAGTTGTCTGAAAAAACGCGTTTATTTCGGGCTGAAAAACACGTTTTCAAAAGTGTGCTGTTACTGCCCCATAACTTACATGGGGGTGACCAAACTTGCAGAAACATGTTTATTTCTGCTGAAAATCACGTTTTGACACTTTCTGCACACTGGGGTTAAGAGCTGAGTGTGTGGGCTCTTTTGAGCCTTGCAGTTACATAGGGATTCAGTTGTCTGAAAAAACGCGTTTATTTCGGGCTGAAAAACACGTTTTCAAAAGTGTTCTGTTACTGCCCCATAACTTACATGGGGGTGACCAAACTTGCAGAAACATGTTTATTTCTGCTGAAAAACACGTTTTGACACTTTCTGCACACTGGGGTTAAGAGCTGAGTGTGTGGGCTCTTCTGAGTCTTGCAGTTACATAGGGATTCAGTTGTCTGAAAAAACGCGTTTATTTCTTGCTGAAAAACACGTTTTCAAAAGTGTGCTGTTACTGCCCCATAACTTACATGGGGTTGACCAAACTTGCAGAAACATGTTTATTTCTGCTGAAAATCACGTTTTGACACTTTCTGCACACTGGGGTTAAGAGCTGAGTGTGTGGGCTCTACTGAGTCTTGCAGTTACATAGGGATTCAGTTGTCTGAAAAAACGCGTTTATTTCGGGCTGAAAAACACGTTTTCAAAAGTGTGCTGTTACTGCCCCATAACTTACATGGGGGTGACCAAACTTGCAGAAACATGTTTATTTCTGCTGAAAATCATGTTTTGACACTTTCTGCACACTGGGGTTAAGAGCTGAGTGTGTGGGCTCTTCTGAGTCTTGCAGTTACATAGGGATTCAGTTGTCTGAAAAAACGCGTTTATTTCGGGCTGAAAAATACGTTTTCAAAAGTGTGCTGTTACTGCCCCATAACTTACATGGGGGTGACCAAACTTGCAGAAACATGTTTATTTCTGCTGAAAATCATGTTTTGACACTTTCTGCACACTGGGGTTAAGAGCTGAGTGTGTGGGCTCTTTTGAGCCTTGCAGTTACAAAGGGATTCAGTTGTCTGAAAAAACGCGTTTATTTCGGGCTGAAAAACACGTTTTCAAAAGTGTGCTGTTACTGCCCCATAACTTACATGGGGGTGACCAAACTTGCAGAAACATGTTTATTTCTGCTGAAAAACACGTTTTGACACTTTCTGCACACTGGGGTTAAGAGCTGAGTGTGTGGGCTCTTCTGAGTCTTGCAGTTACATAGGGATTCAGTTGTCTGAAAAAACGCGTTTATTTCGGGCTGAAAAACACGTTTTCAAAAGTGTGCTGTTACTGCCCCATAACTTACATGGGGGTGACCAAACTTGCAGAAACATGTTTATTTCTGCTGAAAATCATGTTTTGACACTTTCTGCACACTTGGGTTAAGAGCTGAGTGTGTGGGCTCTTTTGAGCCTTGCAGTTACAAAGGGATTCAGTTGTCTGAAAAAACGCGTTTATTTCGGGCTGAAAAACACGTTTTCAAAAGTGTGCTGTTACTGCCCCATAACTTACATGGGGGTGACCAAACTTGCAGAAACATGTTTATTTCTGCTGAAAATCATGTTTTGACACTTTCTGCACACTGGGGTTAAGAGCTGAGTGTGTGGGCTCTTCTGAGTCTTGCAGTTACATAGGGATTCAGTTGTCTGAAAAAACGCGTTTATTTCGGGCTGAAAAACACGTTTTCAAAAGTGTGCTGTTACTGACCCATAACTTACATGGGGGTGACCAAACTTGCAGAAACATGTTTATTTCTGCTGAAAATCATGTTTTGACACTTTCTGCACACTGGGGTTAAGAGCTGAGTGTATGGGCTCTTATGAGCCTTGCAGTTACAAAGGGATTCAGTTGTCTGAAAAAACGCGTTTATTTCGGGCTGAAAAACACGTTTTCAAAAGTGTGCTGTTACTGCCCCATAACTTACATGGGGGTGACCAAACTTGCAGAAACATGTTTATTTCTGCTGAAAAACACGTTTTGACACTTTCTGCACACTGGGGTTAAGAGCTGAGTGTGTGGGCTCTTCTGAGTCTTGCAGTTACATAGGGATTCAGTTGTCTGAAAAAACGCGTTTATTTCGGGCTGAAAAACACGTTTTCAAAAGTGTGCTGTTACTGCCCCATAACTTACATGGGGGTGACCAAACTTGCAGAAACATGTTTATTTCTGCTGAAAATCATGTTTTGACACTTTCTGCACACTGGGGTTAAGAGCTGAGTGTGTGGGCTCTTTTGAGCCTTGCAGTTACAAAGGGATTCAGTTGTCTGAAAAAACGCGTTTATTTCGGGCTGAAAAACACGTTTTCAAAAGTGTGCTGTTACTGCCCCATAACTTACATGGGGGTGACCAAACTTGCAGAAACATGTTTATTTCTGCTGAAAATCATGTTTTGACACTTTCTGCACACTGGGGTTAAGAGCTGAGTGTGTGGGCTCTTCTGAGTCTTGCAGTTACATAGGGATTCAGTTGTCTGAAAAAACGCGTTTATTTCGGGCTGAAAAACACGTTTTCAAAAGTGTGCTGTTACTGCCCCATAACTTACATGGGGGTGACCAAACTTGCAGAAACATGTTTATTTCTGCTGAAAATCATGTTTTGACACTTTCTGCACACTGGGGTTAAGAGCTGAGTGTGTGGGCTCTTTTGAGCCTTGCAGTTACAAAGGGATTCAGTTGTCTGAAAAAACGCGTTTATTTCGGGCTGAAAAACACGTTTTCAAAAGTGTGCTGTTACTGCCCCATAACTTACATGGGGGTGACCAAACTTGCAGAAACATGTTTATTTCTGCTGAAAAACACGTTTTGACACTTTCTGCACACTGGGGTTAAGAGCTGAGTGTGTGGGCTCTTTTGAGCCTTGCAGTTACATAGGGATTCAGTTGTCTGAAAAAACGCGTTTATTTCGGGCTGAAAAACACGTTTTCAAAAGTGTTCTGTTACTGCCCCATAACTTACATGGGGGTGACCAAACTTGCAGAAACATGTTTATTTCTGCTGAAAAACACGTTTTGACACTTTCTGCACACTGGGGTTAAGAGCTGAGTGTGTGGGCTCTACTGAGTCTTGCAGTTACCTAGGGATTCAGTTGTCTGAAAAAACGCGTTTATTTCGGGCTGAAAAACACGTTTTCAAAAGTGTGCTGTTACTGCCCCATAACTTACATGGGGGTGACCAAACTTGCAGAAACATGTTTATTTCTGCTGAAAATCATGTTTTGACACTTTCTGCACACTGGGGTTAAGAGCTGAGTGTGTGGGCTCTTCTGAGTCTTGCAGTTACATAGGGATTCAGTTGTCTGAAAAAACGCGTTTATTTCGGGCTGAAAAACACGTTTTCAAAAGTGTGCTTTTACTGCCCCATAACTTACATGGGGGTGACCAAACTTGCAGAAACATGTTTATTTCTGCTGAAAATCATGTTTTGACACTTTCTGCACACTGGGGTTAAGAGCTGAGTGTGTGGGCTCTTTTGAGCCTTGCAGTTACAAAGTGATTCAGTTGTCTGAAAAAACGCGTTTATTTCGGGCTGAAAAACACGTTTTCAAAAGTGTGCTGTTACTGCCCCATAACTTACATGGGGGTGACCAAACTTGCAGAAACATGTTTATTTCTGCTGAAAAACACGTTTTGACACTTTCTGCACACTGGGGTTAAGAGCTGAGTGTGTGGGCTCTTCTGAGTCTTGCAGTTACATAGGGATTCAGTTGTCTGAAAAAACGCGTTTATTTCAGGCTGAAAAACACGTTTTCAAAAGTGTGCTGTTACTGCCCCATAACTTACATGGGGTTGACCAAACTTGCAGAAACATGTTTATTTCTGCTGAAAATCACGTTTTGACACTTTCTGCACACTGGGGTTAAGAGCTGAGTGTGTGGGCTCTTTTGAGCCTTGCAGTTACAAAGGGATTCAGTTGTCTGAAAAAACGCGTTTATTTCGGGCTGAAAAACACGTTTTCAAAAGTGTGCTGTTACTGCCCCATAACTTACATGGGGGTGACCAAACTTGCAGAAACATGTTTATTTCTGCTGAAAAACACGTTTTGACACTTTCTGCACACTGGGGTTAAGAGCTGAGTGTGTGGGCTCTTCTGAGTCTTGCAGTTACATAGGGATTCAGTTGTCTGAAAAAACGCGTTTATTTCTTGCTGAAAAACACGTTTTCAAAAGTGTGCTGTTACTGCCCCATAACTTACATGGGGTTGACCAAACTTGCAGAAACATGTTTATTTCTGCTGAAAATCACGTTTTGACACTTTCTGCACACTGGGGTTAAGAGCTGAGTGTGTGGGCTCTACTGAGTCTTGCAGTTACCTAGGGATTCAGTTGTCTGAAAAAACGCGTTTATTTCGGGCTGAAAAACACGTTTTCAAAAGTGTGCTGTTACTGCCCCATAACTTACATGGGGGTGACCAAACTTGCAGAAACATGTTTATTTCTGCTGAAAATCATGTTTTGACACTTTCTGCACACTGGGGTTAAGAGCTGAGTGTGTGGGCTCGTTTGAGCCTTGCAGTTACAAAGGGATTCAGTTGTCTGAAAAAACGCGTTTATTTCGGGCTGAAAAACACGTTTTCAAAAGTGTGCTGTTACTGCCCCATAACTTACATGGGGGTGACCAAACTTGCAGAAACATGTTTATTTCTGCTGAAAAACACGTTTTGACACTTTCTGCACACTGGGGTTAAGAGCTGAGTGTGTGGGCTCTTCTGAGTCTTGCAGTTACATAGGGATTCAGTTGTCTGAAAAAACGCGTTTATTTCTTGCTGAAAAACACGTTTTCAAAAGTGTGCTGTTACTGCCCCATAACTTACATGGGGTTGACCAAACTTGCAGAAACATGTTTATTTCTGCTGAAAATCACGTTTTGACACTTTCTGCACACTGGGGTTAAGAGCTGAGTGTGTGGGCTCTTTTGAGCCTTGCAGTTACATAGGGATTCAGTTGTCTGAAAAAACGCGTTTATTTCGGGCTGAAAAACACGTTTTCAAAAGTGTTCTGTTACTGCCCCATAACTTACATGGGGGTGACCAAACTTGCAGAAACATGTTTATTTCTGCTGAAAAACACGTTTTGACACTTTCTGCACACTGGGGTTAAGAGCTGAGTGTGTGGGCTCTTCTGAGTCTTGCAGTTACATAGGGATTCAGTTGTCTGAAAAAACGCGTTTATTTCGGGCTGAAAAACACGTTTTCAAAAGTGTGCTGTTACTGCCCCATAACTTACATGGGGTTGACCAAACTTGCAGAAACATGTTTATTTCTGCTGAAAATCACGTTTTGACACTTTCTGCACACTGGGGTTAAGAGCTGAGTGTGTGGGCTCTTTTGAGCCTTGCAGTTACATAGGGATTCAGTTGTCTGAAAAAACGCGTTTATTTCGGGCTGAAAAACACGTTTTCAAAAGTGTTCTGTTACTGCCCCATAACTTACATGGGGGTGACCAAACTTGCAGAAACATGTTTATTTCTGCTGAAAAACACGTTTTGACACTTTCTGCACACTGGGGTTAAGAGCTGAGTGTGTGGGCTCTTCTGAGTCTTGCAGTTACATAGGGATTCAGTTGTCTGAAAAAACGCGTTTATTTCGGGCTGAAAAACACGTTTTCAAAAGTGTGCTGTTACTGCCCCATAACTTACATGGGGTTGACCAAACTTGCAGAAACATGTTTATTTCTGCTGAAAATCACGTTTTGACACTTTCTGCACACTGGGGTTAAGAGCTGAGTGTGTGGGCTCTACTGAGTCTTGCAGTTACATAGGGATTCAGTTGTCTGAAAAAACGCGTTTATTTCGGGCTGAAAAACACGTTTTCAAAAGTGTGCTGTTACTTCCCCATAACTTACATGGGGGTGACCAAACTTGCAGAAACATGTTTATTTCTGCTGAAAAACACGTTTTGACACTTTCTGCACACTGGGGTTAAGAGCTGAGTGTGTGGGCTCTTTTGAGCCTTGCAGTTACATAGGGATTCAGTTGTCTGAAAAAACGCGTTTATTTCGGGCTGAAAAACACGTTTTCAAAAGTGTGCTGTTACTGCACCATAACTTACATGGGGGTGACCAAACTTGCAGAAACATGTTTATTTCTGCTGAAAAACACGTTTTGACACTTTCTGCACACTGGGGTTAAGAGCTGAGTGTGTGGGCTCTTTTGAGCCTTGCAGTTACATAGGGATTCAGTTGTCTGAAAAAACGTGTTTATTTCGGGCTGAAAAACACGTTTTCAAAAGTGTGCTGTTACTGCACCATAACTTACATGGGGGTGACCAAACTTGCAGAAACATGTTTATTTCTGCTGAAAAACACGTTTTGACACTTTCTGAACACTGGGGTTAAGAGCTGAGTGTGTGGGCTCTTTTGAGCCTTGCAGTTACATAGGGATTCAGTTGTCTGAAAAAACGTGTTTATTTCGGGCTGAAAAACACGTTTTCAAAAGTGTGCTGTTACTGCCCCATAACTTACATGGGGGTGACCAAACTTGCAGAAACATGTTTATTTCTGCTGAAAAACACGTTTTGACACTTTCTGCACACTGGAGTTAAGAGCTGAGTGTGTGGGCTCTTCTGAGTCTTGCAGTTACATAGGGATTCAGTTGTCTGAAAAAACGCGTTTATTTCGGGCTGAAAAACACGTTTTCAAAAGTGTGCTGTTACTGCCCCATAACTTACATGGGGGTGACCAAACTTGCAGAAACATGTTTATTTCTGCTGAAAATCATGTTTTGACACTTTCTGCACACTGGGGTTAAGAGCTGAGTGTGTGGGCTCTTCTGAGTCTTGCAGTTACATAGGGATTCAGTTGTCTGAAAAAACGCGTTTATTTCGGGCTGAAAAACACGTTTTCAAAAGTGTGCTGTTACTGCCCCATAACTTACATGGGGGTGACCAAACTTGCAGAAACATGTTTATTTCTGCTGAAAATCATGTTGTGACACTTTCTGCACACTGGGGTTAAGAGCTGAGTGTGTGGGCTCTTCTGAGTCTTGCAGTTACATAGGGATTCAGTTGTCTGAAAAAACGTGTTTATTTCGGGCTGAAAAACACGTTTTCAAAAGTGTGCTGTTACTGCCCCATAACTTACATGGGGGTGACCAAACTTGCAGAAACATGTTTATTTCTGCTGAAAATCATGTTTTGACACTTTCTGCACACTGGGGTTAAGAGCTGAGTGTGTGGGCTCTTTTGAGCCTTGCAGTTACAAAGGGATTCAGTTGTCTGAAAAAACGCGTTTATTTCGGGCTGAAAAACACGTTTTCAAAAGTGTGCTGTTACTGCCCCATAACTTACATGGGGGTGACCAAACTTGCAGAAACATGTTTATTTCTGCTGAAAAACACGTTTTGACACTTTCTGCACACTGGGGTTAAGAGCTGAGTGTGTGGGCTCTTCTGAGTCTTGCAGTTACATAGGGATTCAGTTGTCTGAAAAAACGCGTTTATTTCGGGCTGAAAAACACGTTTTCAAAAGTGTGCTGTTACTGCCCCATAACTTACATGGGGGTGACCAAACTTGCAGAAACATGTTTATTTCTGCTGAAAAACACGTTTTGACACTTTCTGCACACTGGGGTTAAGAGCTGAGTGTGTGGGCTCTTCTGAGTCTTGCAGTTACATAGGGATTCAGTTGTCTGAAAAAACGCGTTTATTTCAGGCTGAAAAACACGTTTTCAAAAGTGTGCTGTTACTGCCCCATAACTTACATGGGGTTGACCAAACTTGCAGAAACATGTTTATTTCTGCTGAAAATCACGTTTTGACACTTTCTGCACACTGGGGTTAAGAGCTGAGTGTGTGGGCTCTTTTGAGCCTTGCAGTTACAAAGGGATTCAGTTGTCTGAAAAAACGCGTTTATTTCGGGCTGAAAAACACGTTTTCAAAAGTGTGCTGTTACTGCCCCATAACTTACATGGGGGTGACCAAACTTGCAGAAACATGTTTATTTCTGCTGAAAAACACGTTTTGACACTTTCTGCACACTGGGGTTAAGAGCTGAGTGTGTGGGCTCTTCTGAGTCTTGCAGTTACATAGGGATTCAGTTGTCTGAAAAAACGCGTTTATTTCTTGCTGAAAAACACGTTTTCAAAAGTGTGCTGTTACTGCCCCATAACTTACATGGGGTTGACCAAACTTGCAGAAACATGTTTATTTCTGCTGAAAATCACGTTTTGACACTTTCTGCACACTGGGGTTAAGAGCTGAGTGTGTGGGCTCTACTGAGTCTTGCAGTTACCTAGGGATTCAGTTGTCTGAAAAAACGCGTTTATTTCGGGCTGAAAAACACGTTTTCAAAAGTGTGCTGTTACTGCCCCATAACTTACATGGGGGTGACCAAACTTGCAGAAACATGTTTATTTCTGCTGAAAATCATGTTTTGACACTTTCTGCACACTGGGGTTAAGAGCTGAGTGTGTGGGCTCGTTTGAGCCTTGCAGTTACAAAGGGATTCAGTTGTCTGAAAAAACGCGTTTATTTCGGGCTGAAAAACACGTTTTCAAAAGTGTGCTGTTACTGCCCCATAACTTACATGGGGGTGACCAAACTTGCAGAAACATGTTTATTTCTGCTGAAAAACACGTTTTGACACTTTCTGCACACTGGGGTTAAGAGCTGAGTGTGTGGGCTCTTCTGAGTCTTGCAGTTACATAGGGATTCAGTTGTCTGAAAAAACGCGTTTATTTCTTGCTGAAAAACACGTTTTCAAAAGTGTGCTGTTACTGCCCCATAACTTACATGGGGTTGACCAAACTTGCAGAAACATGTTTATTTCTGCTGAAAATCACGTTTTGACACTTTCTGCACACTGGGGTTAAGAGCTGAGTGTGTGGGCTCTTTTGAGCCTTGCAGTTACATAGGGATTCAGTTGTCTGAAAAAACGCGTTTATTTCGGGCTGAAAAACACGTTTTCAAAAGTGTTCTGTTACTGCCCCATAACTTACATGGGGGTGACCAAACTTGCAGAAACATGTTTATTTCTGCTGAAAAACACGTTTTGACACTTTCTGCACACTGGGGTTAAGAGCTGAGTGTGTGGGCTCTTCTGAGTCTTGCAGTTACATAGGGATTCAGTTGTCTGAAAAAACGCGTTTATTTCGGGCTGAAAAACACGTTTTCAAAAGTGTGCTGTTACTGCCCCATAACTTACATGGGGTTGACCAAACTTGCAGAAACATGTTTATTTCTGCTGAAAATCACGTTTTGACACTTTCTGCACACTGGGGTTAAGAGCTGAGTGTGTGGGCTCTTTTGAGCCTTGCAGTTACATAGGGATTCAGTTGTCTGAAAAAACGCGTTTATTTCGGGCTGAAAAACACGTTTTCAAAAGTGTTCTGTTACTGCCCCATAACTTACATGGGGGTGACCAAACTTGCAGAAACATGTTTATTTCTGCTGAAAAACACGTTTTGACACTTTCTGCACACTGGGGTTAAGAGCTGAGTGTGTGGGCTCTTCTGAGTCTTGCAGTTACATAGGGATTCAGTTGTCTGAAAAAACGCGTTTATTTCGGGCTGAAAAACACGTTTTCAAAAGTGTGCTGTTACTGCCCCATAACTTACATGGGGTTGACCAAACTTGCAGAAACATGTTTATTTCTGCTGAAAATCACGTTTTGACACTTTCTGCACACTGGGGTTAAGAGCTGAGTGTGTGGGCTCTACTGAGTCTTGCAGTTACATAGGGATTCAGTTGTCTGAAAAAACGCGTTTATTTCGGGCTGAAAAACACGTTTTCAAAAGTGTGCTGTTACTTCCCCATAACTTACATGGGGGTGACCAAACTTGCAGAAACATGTTTATTTCTGCTGAAAAACACGTTTTGACACTTTCTGCACACTGGGGTTAAGAGCTGAGTGTGTGGGCTCTTTTGAGCCTTGCAGTTACATAGGGATTCAGTTGTCTGAAAAAACGCGTTTATTTCGGGCTGAAAAACACGTTTTCAAAAGTGTGCTGTTACTGCACCATAACTTACATGGGGGTGACCAAACTTGCAGAAACATGTTTATTTCTGCTGAAAAACACGTTTTGACACTTTCTGCACACTGGGGTTAAGAGCTGAGTGTGTGGGCTCTTTTGAGCCTTGCAGTTACATAGGGATTCAGTTGTCTGAAAAAACGTGTTTATTTCGGGCTGAAAAACACGTTTTCAAAAGTGTGCTGTTACTGCACCATAACTTACATGGGGGTGACCAAACTTGCAGAAACATGTTTATTTCTGCTGAAAAACACGTTTTGACACTTTCTGAACACTGGGGTTAAGAGCTGAGTGTGTGGGCTCTTTTGAGCCTTGCAGTTACATAGGGATTCAGTTGTCTGAAAAAACGTGTTTATTTCGGGCTGAAAAACACGTTTTCAAAAGTGTGCTGTTACTGCCCCATAACTTACATGGGGGTGACCAAACTTGCAGAAACATGTTTATTTCTGCTGAAAAACACGTTTTGACACTTTCTGCACACTGGAGTTAAGAGCTGAGTGTGTGGGCTCTTCTGAGTCTTGCAGTTACATAGGGATTCAGTTGTCTGAAAAAACGCGTTTATTTCGGGCTGAAAAACACGTTTTCAAAAGTGTGCTGTTACTGCCCCATAACTTACATGGGGGTGACCAAACTTGCAGAAACATGTTTATTTCTGCTGAAAATCATGTTTTGACACTTTCTGCACACTGGGGTTAAGAGCTGAGTGTGTGGGCTCTTCTGAGTCTTGCAGTTACATAGGGATTCAGTTGTCTGAAAAAACGCGTTTATTTCGGGCTGAAAAACACGTTTTCAAAAGTGTGCTGTTACTGCCCCATAACTTACATGGGGGTGACCAAACTTGCAGAAACATGTTTATTTCTGCTGAAAATCATGTTGTGACACTTTCTGCACACTGGGGTTAAGAGCTGAGTGTGTGGGCTCTTCTGAGTCTTGCAGTTACATAGGGATTCAGTTGTCTGAAAAAACGTGTTTATTTCGGGCTGAAAAACACGTTTTCAAAAGTGTGCTGTTACTGCCCCATAACTTACATGGGGGTGACCAAACTTGCAGAAACATGTTTATTTCTGCTGAAAATCATGTTTTGACACTTTCTGCACACTGGGGTTAAGAGCTGAGTGTGTGGGCTCTTTTGAGCCTTGCAGTTACAAAGGGATTCAGTTGTCTGAAAAAACGCGTTTATTTCGGGCTGAAAAACACGTTTTCAAAAGTGTGCTGTTACTGCCCCATAACTTACATGGGGGTGACCAAACTTGCAGAAACATGTTTATTTCTGCTGAAAAACACGTTTTGACACTTTCTGCACACTGGGGTTAAGAGCTGAGTGTGTGGGCTCTTCTGAGTCTTGCAGTTACATAGGGATTCAGTTGTCTGAAAAAACGCGTTTATTTCGGGCTGAAAAACACGTTTTCAAAAGTGTGCTGTTACTGCCCCATAACTTACATGGGGTTGACCAAACTTGCAGAAACATGTTTATTTCTGCTGAAAATCACGTTTTGACACTTTCTGCACACTGGGGTTAAGAGCTGAGTGTGTGGGCTCTACTGAGTCTTGCAGTTACATAGGGATTCAGTTGTCTGAAAAAACGCGTTTATTTCGGGCTGAAAAACACGTTTTCAAAAGTGTGCTGTTACTTCCCCATAACTTACATGGGGGTGACCAAACTTGCAGAAACATGTTTATTTCTGCTGAAAAACACGTTTTGACACTTTCTGCACACTGGGGTTAAGAGCTGAGTGTGTGGGCTCTTTTGAGCCTTGCAGTTACATAGGGATTCAGTTGTCTGAAAAAACGCGTTTATTTCGGGCTGAAAAACACGTTTTCAAAAGTGTGCTGTTACTGCACCATAACTTACATGGGGGTGACCAAACTTGCAGAAACATGTTTATTTCTGCTGAAAAACACGTTTTGACACTTTCTGCACACTGGGGTTAAGAGCTGAGTGTGTGGGCTCTTTTGAGCCTTGCAGTTACATAGGGATTCAGTTGTCTGAAAAAACGTGTTTATTTCGGGCTGAAAAACACGTTTTCAAAAGTGTGCTGTTACTGCACCATAACTTACATGGGGGTGACCAAACTTGCAGAAACATGTTTATTTCTGCTGAAAAACACGTTTTGACACTTTCTGAACACTGGGGTTAAGAGCTGAGTGTGTGGGCTCTTTTGAGCCTTGCAGTTACATAGGGATTCAGTTGTCTGAAAAAACGTGTTTATTTCGGGCTGAAAAACACGTTTTCAAAAGTGTGCTGTTACTGCCCCATAACTTACATGGGGATGACCAAACTTGCAGAAACATGTTTATTTCTGCTGAAAAACACGTTTTGACACTTTCTGCACACTGGAGTTAAGAGCTGAGTGTGTGGGCTCTTTTGAGCCTTGCAGTTACATAGGGATTCAGTTGTCTGAAAAAACGTGTTTATTTCGGGCTGAAAAACACGTTTTCAAAAGTGTGCTGTTACTGCCCCATAACTTACATGGGGGTGACCAAACTTGCAGAAACATGTTTATTTCTGCTGAAAAACACGTTTTGACACTTTCTGCACACTGGAGTTAAGAGCTGAGTGTGTGGGCTCTTCTGAGTCTTGCAGTTACATAGGGATTCAGTTGTCTGAAAAAACGCGTTTATTTCGGGCTGAAAAACACGTTTTCAAAAGTGTGCTGTTACTGCCCCATAACTTACATGGGGGTGACCAAACTTGCAGAAACATGTTTATTTCTGCTGAAAATCATGTTTTGACACTTTCTGCACACTGGGGTTAAGAGCTGAGTGTGTGGGCTCTTCTGAGTCTTGCAGTTACATAGGGATTCAGTTGTCTGAAAAAACGCGTTTATTTCGGGCTGAAAAACACGTTTTCAAAAGTGTGCTGTTACTGCCCCATAACTTACATGGGGGTGACCAAACTTGCAGAAACATGTTTATTTCTGCTGAAAATCATGTTTTGACACTTTCTGCACACTGGGGTTAAGAGCTGAGTGTGTGGGCTCTTCTGAGTCTTGCAGTTACATAGGGATTCAGTTGTCTGAAAAAACGCGTTTATTTCGGGCTGAAAAACACGTTTTCAAAAGTGTGCTGTTACTGCCCCATAACTTACATGGGGGTGACCAAACTTGCAGAAACATGTTTATTTCTGCTGAAAATCATGTTTTGACACTTTCTGCACACTGGGGTTAAGAGCTGAGTGTGTGGGCTCTTTTGAGCCTTGCAGTTACAAAGGGATTCAGTTGTCTGAAAAAACGCGTTTATTTCGGGCTGAAAAACACGTTTTCAAAAGTGTGCTGTTACTGCCCCATAACTTACATGGGGGTGACCAAACTTGCAGAAACATGTTTATTTCTGCTGAAAAACACGTTTTGACACTTTCTGCACACTGGGGTTAAGAGCTGAGTGTGTGGGCTCTTCTGAGTCTTGCAGTTACATAGGGATTCAGTTGTCTGAAAAAACGCGTTTATTTCGGGCTGAAAAACACGTTTTCAAAAGTGTGCTGTTACTGCCCCATAACTTACATGGGGTTGACCAAACTTGCAGAAACATGTTTATTTCTGCTGAAAATCATGTTTTGACACTTTCTGCACACTGGGGTTAAGAGCTGAGTGTGTGGGCTCTTCTGAGTCTTGCAGTTACATAGGGATTCAGTTGTCTGAAAAAACGCGTTTATTTCGGGCTGAAAAACACGTTTTCAAAAGTGTGCTGTTACTGCCCCATAACTTACATGGGGGTGACCAAACTTGCAGAAACATGTTTATTTCTGCTGAAAATCATGTTTTGACACTTTCTGCACACTGGGGTTAAGAGCTGAGTGTGTGGGCTCTTTTGAGCCTTGCAGTTACAAAGGGATTCAGTTGTCTGAAAAAACGCGTTTATTTCGGGCTGAAAAACACGTTTTCAAAAGTGTGCTGTTACTGCCCCATAACTTACATGGGGGTGACCAAACTTGCAGAAACATGTTTATTTCTGCTGAAAAACACGTTTTGACACTTTCTGCACACTGGGGTTAAGAGCTGAGTGTGTGGGCTCTTCTGAGTCTTGCAGTTACATAGGGATTCAGTTGTCTGAAAAAACGCATTTATTTCGGGCTGAAAAACACGTTTTCAAAAGTGTGCTGTTACTGCCCCATAACTTACATGGGGTTGACCAAACTTGCAGAAACATGTTTATTTCTGCTGAAAATCACGTTTTGACACTTTCTGCACACTGGGGTTAAGAGCTGAGTGTGTGGGCTCTTTTGAGCCTTGCAGTTACATAGGGATTCAGTTGTCTGAAAAAACGCGTTTATTTCGGGCTGAAAAACACGTTTTCAAAAGTGTTCTGTTACTGCCCCATAACTTACATGGGGGTGACCAAACTTGCAGAAACATGTTTATTTCTGCTGAAAAACACTTTTTGACACTTTCTGCACACTGGGGTTAAGAGCTGAGTGTGTGGGCTCTTCTGAGTCTTGCAGTTACATAGGGATTCAGTTGTCTGAAAAAACGCGTTTATTTCGGGCTGAAAAACACGTTTTCAAAAGTGTGCTGTTACTGCCCCATAACTTACATGGGGTTGACCAAACTTGCAGAAACATGTTTATTTCTGCTGAAAATCACGTTTTGACACTTTCTGCACACTGGGGTTAAGAGCTGAGTGTGTGGGCTCTACTGAGTCTTGCAGTTACATAGGGATTCAGTTGTCTGAAAAAACGCGTTTATTTCGGGCTGAAAAACACGTTTTCAAAAGTGTGCTGTTACTGCCCCATAACTTACATGGGGGTGACCAAACTTGCAGAAACATGTTTATTTCTGCTGAAAAACACGTTTTGACACTTTCTGCACACTGGAGTTAAGAGCTGAGTGTGTGGGCTCTTCTGAGTCTTGCAGTTACATAGGGATTCAGTTGTCTGAAAAAACGCGTTTATTTCGGGCTGAAAAACACGTTTTCAAAAGTGTGCTGTTACTGCCCCATAACTTACATGGGGGTGACCAAACTTGCAGAAACATGTTTATTTCTGCTGAAAATCATGTTTTGACACTTTCTGCACACTGGGGTTAAGAGCTGAGTGTGTGGGCTCTTTTGAGCCTTGCAGTTACAAAGGGATTCAGTTGTCTGAAAAAACGCGTTTATTTCGGGCTGAAAAACACGTTTTCAAAAGTGTGCTGTTACTGCCCCATAACTTACATGGGGGTGACCAAACTTGCAGAAACATGTTTATTTCTGCTGAAAAACACGTTTTGACACTTTCTGCACACTGGGGTTAAGAGCTGAGTGTGTGGGCTCTTCTGAGTCTTGCAGTTACATAGGGATTCAGTTGTCTGAAAAAACGCATTTATTTCGGGCTGAAAAACACGTTTTCAAAAGTGTGCTGTTACTGCCCCATAACTTACATGGGGTTGACCAAACTTGCAGAAACATGTTTATTTCTGCTGAAAATCACGTTTTGACACTTTCTGCACACTGGGGTTAAGAGCTGAGTGTGTGGGCTCTTTTGAGCCTTGCAGTTACATAGGGATTCAGTTGTCTGAAAAAACGCGTTTATTTCGGGCTGAAAAACACGTTTTCAAAAGTGTTCTGTTACTGCCCCATAACTTACATGGGGGTGACCAAACTTGCAGAAACATGTTTATTTCTGCTGAAAAACACGTTTTGACACTTTCTGCACACTGGGGTTAAGAGCTGAGTGTGTGGGCTCTTCTGAGTCTTGCAGTTACATAGGGATTCAGTTGTCTGAAAAAACGCGTTTATTTCGGGCTGAAAAACACGTTTTCAAAAGTGTGCTGTTACTGCCCCATAACTTACATGGGGTTGACCAAACTTGCAGAAACATGTTTATTTCTGCTGAAAATCACGTTTTGACACTTTCTGCACACTGGGGTTAAGAGCTGAGTGTGTGGGCTCTACTGAGTCTTGCAGTTACATAGGGATTCAGTTGTCTGAAAAAACGCGTTTATTTCGGGCTGAAAAACACGTTTTCAAAAGTGTGCTGTTACTGCCCCATAACTTACATGGGGGTGACCAAACTTGCAGAAACATGTTTATTTCTGCTGAAAAACACGTTTTGACACTTTCTGCACACTGGAGTTAAGAGCTGAGTGTGTGGGCTCTTCTGAGTCTTGCAGTTACATAGGGATTCAGTTGTCTGAAAAAACGCGTTTATTTCGGGCTGAAAAACACGTTTTCAAAAGTGTGCTGTTACTGCCCCATAACTTACATGGGGGTGACCAAACTTGCAGAAACATGTTTATTTCTGCTGAAAATCATGTTTTGACACTTTCTGCACACTGGGGTTAAGAGCTGAGTGTGTGGGCTCTTCTGAGTCTTGCAGTTACATAGGGATTCAGTTGTCTGAAAAAACGCGTTTATTTCGGGCTGAAAAACACGTTTTCAAAAGTGTGCTGTTACTGCCCCATAACTTACATGGGGGTGACCAAACTTGCAGAAACATGTTTATTTCTGCTGAAAATCATGTTTTGACACTTTCTGCACACTGGGGTTAAGAGCTGAGTGTGTGGGCTCTTTTGAGCCTTGCAGTTACAAAGGGATTCAGTTGTCTGAAAAAACGCGTTTATTTCGGGCTGAAAAACACGTTTTCAAAAGTGTGCTGTTACTGCCCCATAACTTACATGGGGGTGACCAAACTTGCAGAAACATGTTTATTTCTGCTGAAAAACACGTTTTGACACTTTCTGCACACTGGGGTTAAGAGCTGAGTGTGTGGGCTATTCTGAGTCTTGCAGTTACATAGGGATTCAGTTGTCTGAAAAAACGCGTTTATTTCAGGCTGAAAAACACGTTTTCAAAAGTGTGCTGTTACTGCCCCATAACTTACATGGGGTTGACCAAACTTGCAGAAACATGTTTATTTCTGCTGAAAATCACGTTTTGACACTTTCTGCACACTGGGGTTAAGAGCTGAGTGTGTGGGCTCTTCTGAGTCTTGCAGTTACATAGGGATTCAGTTGTCTGAAAAAACGCATTTATTTCGGGCTGAAAAACACGTTTTCAAAAGTGTGCTGTTACTGCCCCATAACTTACATGGGGTTGACCAAACTTGCAGAAACATGTTTATTTCTGCTGAAAATCACGTTTTGACACTTTCTGCACACTGGGGTTAAGAGCTGAGTGTGTGGGCTCTTTTGAGCCTTGCAGTTACATAGGGATTCAGTTGTCTGAAAAAACGCGTTTATTTCGGGCTGAAAAACACGTTTTCAAAAGTGTGCTGTTACTGCCCCATAACTTACATGGGGGTGACCAAACTTGCAGAAACATGTTTATTTCTGCTGAAAAACACGTTTTGACACTTTCTGCACACTGGGGTTAAGAGCTGAGTGTGTGGGCTCTTCTGAGTCTTGCAGTTACATAGGGATTCAGTTGTCTGAAAAAACGCGTTTATTTCGGGCTGAAAAACACGTTTTCAAAAGTGTGCTGTTACTGCCCCATAACTTACATGGGGTTGACCAAACTTGCAGAAACATGTTTATTTCTGCTGAAAATCACGTTTTGACACTTTCTGCACACTGGGGTTAAGAGCTGAGTGTGTGGGCTCTACTGAGTCTTGCAGTTACATAGGGATTCAGTTGTCTGAAAAAACGCGTTTATTTCGGGCTGAAAAACACGTTTTCAAAAGTGTGCTGTTACTGCCCCATAACTTACATGGGGGTGACCAAACTTGCAGAAACATGTTTATTTCTGCTGAAAAACACGTTTTGACACTTTCTGCACACTGGAGTTAAGAGCTGAGTGTGTGGGCTCTTCTGAGTCTTGCAGTTACATAGGGATTCAGTTGTCTGAAAAAACGCGTTTATTTCGGGCTGAAAAACACGTTTTCAAAAGTGTGCTGTTACTGCCCCATAACTTACATGGGGGTGACCAAACTTGCAGAAACATGTTTATTTCTGCTGAAAAACACGTTTTGACACTTTCTGCACACTGGGGTTAAGAGCTGAGTGTGTGGGCTCTTCTGAGTCTTGCAGTTACATAGGGATTCAGTTGTCTGAAAAAACGCGTTTATTTCGGGCTGAAAAACACGTTTTCAAAAGTGTGCTGTTACTGCCCCATAACTTACATGGGGTTGACCAAACTTGCAGAAACATGTTTATTTCTGCTGAAAATCACGTTTTGACACTTTCTGCACACTGGGGTTAAGAGCTGAGTGTGTGGGCTCTACTGAGTCTTGCAGTTACATAGGGATTCAGTTTTCTGAAAAAACGCGTTTATTTCGGGCTGAAAAACACGTTTTCAAAAGTGTGCTGTTACTTCCCCATAACTTACATGGGGGTGACCAAACTTGCAGAAACATGTTTATTTCTGCTGAAAAACACGTTTTGACACTTTCTGCACACTGGGGTTAAGAGCTGAGTGTGTGGGCTCTTTTGAGCCTTGCAGTTACATAGGGATTCAGTTGTCTGAAAAAACGTGTTTATTTCGGGCTGAAAAACACGTTTTCAAAAGTGTGCTGTTACTGCCCCATAACTTACATGGGGGTGACCAAACTTGCAGAAACATGTTTATTTCTGCTGAAAATCATGTTTTGACACTTTCTGCACACTGGGGTTAAGAGCTGAGTGTGTGGGCTCTTCTGAGTCTTGCAGTTACATAGGGATTCAGTTGTCTGAAAAAACGCGTTTATTTCGGGCTGAAAAACACGTTTTCAAAAGTGTGCTGTTACTGCCCCATAACTTACATGGGGGTGACCAAACTTGCAGAAACATGTTTATTTCTGCTGAAAATCATGTTTTGACACTTTCTGCACACTGGGGTTAAGAGCTGAGTGTGTGGGCTCTTCTGAGTCTTGCAGTTACATAGGGATTCAGTTGTCTGAAAAAACGCGTTTATTTCGGGCTGAAAAACACGTTTTCAAAAGTGTGCTGTTACTGCCCCATAACTTACATGGGGGTGACCAAACTTGCAGAAACATGTTTATTTCTGCTGAAAAACACGTTTTGACACTTTCTGCACACTGGGGTTAAGAGCTGAGTGTGTGGGCTCTTCTGAGTCTTGCAGTTACATAGGGATTCAGTTGTCTGAAAAAACGCGTTTATTTCGGGCTGAAAAACACGTTTTCAAAAGTGTGCTGTTACTGCCCCATAACTTACATGGGGTTGACCAAACTTGCAGAAACATGTTTATTTCTGCTGAAAATCATGTTTTGACACTTTCTGCACACTGGGGTTAAGAGCTGAGTGTGTGGGCTCTTCTGAGTCTTGCAGTTACATAGGGATTCAGTTGTCTGAAAAAACGCGTTTATTTCGGGCTGAAAAACACGTTTTCAAAAGTGTGCTGTTACTGCCCCATAACTTACATGGGGGTGACCAAACTTGCAGAAACATGTTTATTTCTGCTGAAAATCATGTTTTGACACTTTCTGCACACTGGGGTTAAGAGCTGAGTGTGTGGGCTCTACTGAGTCTTGCAGTTACATAGGGATTCAGTTTTCTGAAAAAACGCGTTTATTTCGGGCTGAAAAACACGTTTTCAAAAGTGTGCTGTTACTTCCCCATAACTTACATGGGGGTGACCAAACTTGCAGAAACATGTTTATTTCTGCTGAAAAACACGTTTTGACACTTTCTGCACACTGGGGTTAAGAGCTGAGTGTGTGGGCTCTTCTGAGTCTTGCAGTTACATAGGGATTCAGTTGTCTGAAAAAACGCGTTTATTTCGGGCTGAAAAACACGTTTTCAAAAGTGTGCTGTTACTGCCCCATAACTTACATGGGGTTGACCAAACTTGCAGAAACATGTTTATTTCTGCTGAAAATCACGTTTTGACACTTTCTGCACACTGGGGTTAAGAGCTGAGTGTGTGGGCTCTACTGAGTCTTGCAGTTACATAGGGATTCAGTTGTCTGAAAAAACGCGTTTATTTCGGGCTGAAAAACACGTTTTTAAAAGTGTGCTGTTACTGCCCCATAACTTACATGGGGGTGACCAAACTTGCAGAAACATGTTTATTTCTGCTGAAAAACACGTTTTGACACTTTCTGCACACTGGGGTTAAGAGCTGAGTGTGTGGGCTCTTCTGAGTCTTGCAGTTACATAGGGATTCAGTTGTCTGAAAAAACGCGTTTATTTCGGGCTGAAAAACACGTTTTCAAAAGTGTTCTGTTACTGCCCCATAACTTACATGGGGTTGACCAAACTTGCAGAAACATGTTTATTTCTGCTGAAAATCACGTTTTGACACTTTCTGCACACTGGGGTTAAGAGCTGAGTGTGTGGGCTCTACTGAGTCTTGCAGTTACATAGGGATTCAGTTGTCTGAAAAAACGCGTTTATTTCGGGCTGAAAAACACGTTTTCAAAAGTGTGCTGTTACTGCCCCATAACTTACATGGGGTTGACCAAACTTGCAGAAACATGTTTATTTCTGCTGAAAATCACGTTTTGACACTTTCTGCACACTGGGGTTAAGAGCTGAGTGTGTGGGCTCTACTGAGTCTTGCAGTTACATAGGGATTCAGATGTCTGAAAAAACGCGTTTATTTCGGGCTGAAAAACACGTTTTCAAAAGTGTGCTGTTACTGCCCCATAACTTACATGGGGGTGACCAAACTTGCAGAAACATGTTTATTTCTGCTGAAAATCATGTTTTGACACTTTCTGCACACTGGGGTTAAGAGCTGAGTGTGTGGGCTCTTTTGAGCCTTGCAGTTACAAAGGGATTCAGTTGTTTGAAAAAACGCGTTTATTTCGGGCTGAAAAACACGTTTTCAAAAGTGTGCTGTTACTGCCCCATAACTTACATGGGGGTGACCAAACTTGCAGAAACATGTTTATTTCTGCTGAAAAACACGTTTTGACACTTTCTGCACACTGGGGTTAAGAGCTGAGTGTGTGGGCTCTTCTGAGTCTTGCAGTTACATAGGGATTCAGTTGTCTGAAAAAACGCGTTTATTTCAGGCTGAAAAACACGTTTTCAAAAGTGTGCTGTTACTGCCCCATAACTTACATGGGGTTGACCAAACTTGCAGAAACATGTTTATTTCTGCTGAAAATCACGTTTTGACACTTTCTGCACACTGGGGTTAAGAGCTGAGTGTGTGGGCTCTTTTGAGCCTTGCAGTTACATAGGGATTCAGTTGTCTGAAAAAACGCGTTTATTTCGGGCTGAAAAACACGTTTTCAAAAGTGTTCTGTTACTGCCCCATAACTTACATGGGGGTGACCAAACTTGCAGAAACATGTTTATTTCTGCTGAAAAACACGTTTTGACACTTTCTGCACACTGGGGTTAAGAGCTGAGTGTGTGGGCTCTTCTGAGTCTTGCAGTTACATAGGGATTCAGTTGTCTGAAAAAACGCGTTTATTTCGGGCTGAAAAACACGTTTTCAAAAGTGTGCTGTTACTGCCCCATAACTTACATGGGGTTGACCAAACTTGCAGAAACATGTTTATTTCTGCTGAAAATCACGTTTTGACACTTTCTGCACACTGGGGTTAAGAGCTGAGTGTGTGGGCTCTACTGAGTCTTGCAGTTACATAGGGATTCAGTTGTCTGAAAAAACGCGTTTATTTCGGGCTGAAAAACACGTTTTCAAAAGTGTGCTGTTACTGCCCCATAACTTACATGGGGGTGACCAAACTTGCAGAAACATGTTTATTTCTGCTGAAAAACATGTTTTGACACTTTCTGCACACTGGAGTTAAGAGCTGAGTGTGTGGGCTCTTCTGAGTCTTGCAGTTACATAGGGATTCAGTTGTCTGAAAAAACGCGTTTATTTCGGGCTGAAAAACACGTTTTCAAAAGTGTGCTGTTACTGCCCCATAACTTACATGGGGGTGACCAAACTTGCAGAAACATGTTTATTTCTGCTGAAAAACACGTTTTGACACTTTCTGCACACTGGGGTTAAGAGCTGAGTGTGTGGGCTCTTCTGAGTCTTGCAGTTACATAGCGATTCAGTTGTCTGAAAAAACGCGTTTATTTCGGGCTGAAAAACACGTTTTCAAAAGTGTGCTGTTACTGCCCCATAACTTACATGGGGTTGACCAAACTTGCAGAAACATGTTTATTTCTGCTGAAAATCACGTTTTGACACTTTCTGCACACTGGGGTTAAGAGCTGAGTGTGTGGGCTCTACTGAGTCTTGCAGTTACATAGGGATTCAGTTTTCTGAAAAAACGCGTTTATTTCGGGCTGAAAAACACGTTTTCAAAAGTGTGCTGTTACTTCCCCATAACTTACATGGGGGTGACCAAACTTGCAGAAACATGTTTATTTCTGCTGAAAAACACGTTTTGACACTTTCTGCACACTGGGGTTAAGAGCTGAGTGTGTGGGCTCTTCTGAGTCTTGCAGTTACATAGGGATTCAGTTGTCTGAAAAAACGCGTTTATTTCGGGCTGAAAAACACGTTTTCAAAAGTGTGCTGTTACTGCCCCATAACTTACATGGGGTTGACCAAACTTGCAGAAACATGTTTATTTCTGCTGAAAATCACGTTTTGACACTTTCTGCACACTGGGGTTAAGAGCTGAGTGTGTGGGCTCTACTGAGTCTTGCAGTTACATAGGGATTCAGTTGTCTGAAAAAACGCGTTTATTTCGGGCTGAAAAACACGTTTTCAAAAGTGTGCTGTTACTGCCCCATAACTTACATGGGGGTGACCAAACTTGCAGAAACATGTTTATTTCTGCTGAAAAACACGTTTTGACACTTTCTGCACACTGGGGTTAAGAGCTGAGTGTGTGGGCTCTTCTGAGTCTTGCAGTTACATAGGGATTCAGTTGTCTGAAAAAACGCGTTTATTTCAGGCTGAAAAACACGTTTTCAAAAGTGTGCTGTTACTGCCCCATAACTTACATGGGGTTGACCAAACTTGCAGAAACATGTTTATTTCTGCTGAAAATCACGTTTTGACACTTTCTGCACACTGGGGTTAAGAGCTGAGTGTGTGGGCTCTTTTGAGTCTTGCAGTTACATAGCGATTCAGTTGTCTGAAAAAACGCGTTTATTTCGGGCTGAAAAACACGTTTTCAAAAGTGTGCTGTTACTGCCCCATAACTTACATGGGGTTGACCAAACTTGCAGAAACATGTTTATTTCTGCTGAAAATCACGTTTTGACACTTTCTGCACACTGGGGTTAAGAGCTGAGTGTGTGGGCTCTACTGAGTCTTGCAGTTACATAGGGATTCAGTTTTCTGAAAAAACGCGTTTATTTCGGGCTGAAAAACACGTTTTCAAAAGTGTGCTGTTACTTCCCCATAACTTACATGGGGGTGACCAAACTTGCAGAAACATGTTTATTTCTGCTGAAAAACACGTTTTGACACTTTCTGCACACTGGGGTTAAGAGCTGAGTGTGTGGGCTCTTCTGAGTCTTGCAGTTACATAGGGATTCAGTTGTCTGAAAAAACGCGTTTATTTCGGGCTGAAAAACACGTTTTCAAAAGTGTGCTGTTACTGCCCCATAACTTACATGGGGTTGACCAAACTTGCAGAAACATGTTTATTTCTGCTGAAAATCACGTTTTGACACTTTCTGCACACTGGGGTTAAGAGCTGAGTGTGTGGGCTCTACTGAGTCTTGCAGTTACATAGGGATTCAGTTGTCTGAAAAAACGCGTTTATTTCGGGCTGAAAAACACGTTTTCAAAAGTGTGCTGTTACTGCCCCATAACTTACATGGGGGTGACCAAACTTGCAGAAACATGTTTATTTCTGCTGAAAAACACGTTTTGACACTTTCTGCACACTGGGGTTAAGAGCTGAGTGTGTGGGCTCTTCTGAGTCTTGCAGTTACATAGGGATTCAGTTGTCTGAAAAAACGCGTTTATTTCAGGCTGAAAAACACGTTTTCAAAAGTGTGCTGTTACTGCCCCATAACTTACATGGGGTTGACCAAACTTGCAGAAACATGTTTATTTCTGCTGAAAATCACGTTTTGACACTTTCTGCACACTGGGGTTAAGAGCTGAGTGTGTGGGCTCTTTTGAGCCTTGCAGTTACATAGGGATTCAGTTGTCTGAAAAAACGCGTTTATTTCGGGCTGAAAAACACGTTTTCAAAAGTGTTCTGTTACTGCCCCATAACTTACATGGGGGTGACCAAACTTGCAGAAACATGTTTATTTCTGCTGAAAAACACGTTTTGACACTTTCTGCACACTGGGGTTAAGAGCTGAGTGTGTGGGCTCTTCTGAGTCTTGCAGTTACATAGGGATTCAGTTGTCTGAAAAAACGCGTTTATTTCGGGCTGAAAAACACGTTTTCAAAAGTGTGCTGTTACTGCCCCATAACTTACATGGGGTTGACCAAACTTGCAGAAACATGTTTATTTCTGCTGAAAATCACGTTTTGACACTTTCTGCACACTGGGGTTAAGAGCTGAGTGTGTGGGCTCTACTGAGTCTTGCAGTTACATAGGGATTCAGTTGTCTGAAAAAACGCGTTTATTTCGGGCTGAAAAACACGTTTTCAAAAGTGTGCTGTTACTGCCCCATAACTTACATGGGGGTGACCAAACTTGCAGAAACATGTTTATTTCTGCTGAAAAACATGTTTTGACACTTTCTGCACACTGGAGTTAAGAGCTGAGTGTGTGGGCTCTTCTGAGTCTTGCAGTTACATAGGGATTCAGTTGTCTGAAAAAACGCGTTTATTTCGGGCTGAAAAACACGTTTTCAAAAGTGTGCTGTTACTGCCCCATAACTTACATGGGGGTGACCAAACTTGCAGAAACATGTTTATTTCTGCTGAAAAACACGTTTTGACACTTTCTGCACACTGGGGTTAAGAGCTGAGTGTGTGGGCTCTTCTGAGTCTTGCAGTTACATAGCGATTCAGTTGTCTGAAAAAACGCGTTTATTTCGGGCTGAAAAACACGTTTTCAAAAGTGTGCTGTTACTGCCCCATAACTTACATGGGGTTGACCAAACTTGCAGAAACATGTTTATTTCTGCTGAAAATCACGTTTTGACACTTTCTGCACACTGGGGTTAAGAGCTGAGTGTGTGGGCTCTACTGAGTCTTGCAGTTACATAGGGATTCAGTTTTCTGAAAAAACGCGTTTATTTCGGGCTGAAAAACACGTTTTCAAAAGTGTGCTGTTACTTCCCCATAACTTACATGGGGGTGACCAAACTTGCAGAAACATGTTTATTTCTGCTGAAAAACACGTTTTGACACTTTCTGCACACTGGGGTTAAGAGCTGAGTGTGTGGGCTCTTCTGAGTCTTGCAGTTACATAGGGATTCAGTTGTCTGAAAAAACGCGTTTATTTCGGGCTGAAAAACACGTTTTCAAAAGTGTGCTGTTACTGCCCCATAACTTACATGGGGTTGACCAAACTTGCAGAAACATGTTTATTTCTGCTGAAAATCACGTTTTGACACTTTCTGCACACTGGGGTTAAGAGCTGAGTGTGTGGGCTCTACTGAGTCTTGCAGTTACATAGGGATTCAGTTGTCTGAAAAAACGCGTTTATTTCGGGCTGAAAAACACGTTTTCAAAAGTGTGCTGTTACTGCCCCATAACTTACATGGGGGTGACCAAACTTGCAGAAACATGTTTATTTCTGCTGAAAAACACGTTTTGACACTTTCTGCACACTGGGGTTAAGAGCTGAGTGTGTGGGCTCTTCTGAGTCTTGCAGTTACATAGGGATTCAGTTGTCTGAAAAAACGCGTTTATTTCTTGCTGAAAAACACGTTTTCAAAAGTGTGCTGTTACTGCCCCATAACTTACATGGGGGTGACCAAACTTGCAGAAACATGTTTATTTCTGCTGAAAATCACGTTTTGACACTTTCTGCACACTGGGGTTAAGAGCTGAGTGTGTGGGCTCTTTTGAGCCTTGCAGTTACAAAGGGATTCAGTTGTTTGAAAAAACGCGTTTATTTCGGGCTGAAAAACACGTTTTCAAAAGTGTGCTGTTACTGCCCCATAACTTACATGGGGGTGACCAAACTTGCAGAAACATGTTTATTTCTGCTGAAAAACACGTTTTGACACTTTCTGCACACTGGGGTTAAGAGCTGAGTGTGTGGGCTCTTCTGAGTCTTGCAGTTACATAGGGATTCAGTTGTCTGAAAAAACGCGTTTATTTCAGGCTGAAAAACACGTTTTCAAAAGTGTGCTGTTACTGCCCCATAACTTACATGGGGTTGACCAAACTTGCAGAAACATGTTTATTTCTGCTGAAAAACACGTTTTGACACTTTCTGCACACTGGGGTTAAGAGCTGAGTGTGTGGGCTCTTCTGAGTCTTGCAGTTACATAGGGATTCAGTTGTCTGAAAAAACGCGTTTATTTCTTGCTGAAAAACACGTTTTCAAAAGTGTGCTGTTACTGCCCCATAACTTACATGGGGTTGACCAAACTTGCAGAAACATGTTTATTTCTGCTGAAAATCACGTTTTGACACTTTCTGCACACTGGGGTTAAGAGCTGAGTGTGTGGGCTCTACTGAGTCTTGCAGTTACATAGGGATTCAGTTGTCTGAAAAAACGCGTTTATTTCGGGCTGAAAAACACTTTTTCAAAAGTGTGCTGTTACAGCACCATAACTTACATGGGGGTGACCAAACTTGCAGAAAC
This sequence comes from Lepisosteus platostomus, assembly GCF_059453375.1. NCBI lineage: Eukaryota > Metazoa > Chordata > Actinopteri > Semionotiformes > Lepisosteidae > Lepisosteus > Lepisosteus platostomus. The sequence continues at coordinate 43,175,041 of NC_142612.1, read as the reverse complement.
ATGTTTATTTCTGCTGAAAATCATGTTTTGACACTTTCTGCACACTGGGGTTAAGAGCTGAGTGTGTGGGCTCTTCTGAGTCTTGCAGTTACATAGGGATTCAGTTGTCTGAAAAAACGCGTTTATTTCGGGCTGAAAAACACGTTTTCAAAAGTGTGCTGTTACTGCCCCATAACTTACATGGGGGTGACCAAACTTGCAGAAACATGTTTATTTCTGCTGAAAATCATGTTTTGACACTTTCTGCACACTGGGGTTAAGAGCTGAGTGTGTGGGCTCTTTTGAGCCTTGCAGTTACAAAGGGATTCAGTTGTCTGAAAAAACGCGTTTATTTCGGGCTGAAAAACACGTTTTCAAAAGTGTGCTGTTACTGCCCCATAACTTACATGGGGGTGACCAAACTTGCAGAAACATGTTTATTTCTGCTGAAAATCACGTTTTGACACTTTCTGCACACTGGGGTTAAGAGCTGAGTGTGTGGGCTATTCTGAGTCTTGCAGTTACATAGGGATTCAGTTGTCTGAAAAAACGCGTTTATTTCAGGCTGAAAAACACGTTTTCAAAAGTGTGCTGTTACTGCCCCATAACTTACATGGGGTTGACCAAACTTGCAGAAACATGTTTATTTCTGCTGAAAATCACGTTTTGACACTTTCTGCACACTGGGGTTAAGAGCTGAGTGTGTGGGCTCTTCTGAGTCTTGCAGTTACATAGGGATTCAGTTGTCTGAAAAAACGCATTTATTTCGGGCTGAAAAACACGTTTTCAAAAGTGTGCTGTTACTGCCCCATAACTTACATGGGGTTGACCAAACTTGCAGAAACATGTTTATTTCTGCTGAAAATCACGTTTTGACACTTTCTGCACACTGGGGTTAAGAGCTGAGTGTGTGGGCTCTTTTGAGCCTTGCAGTTACATAGGGATTCAGTTGTCTGAAAAAACGCGTTTATTTCGGGCTGAAAAACACGTTTTCAAAAGTGTGCTGTTACTGCCCCATAACTTACATGGGGGTGACCAAACTTGCAGAAACATGTTTATTTCTGCTGAAAAACACGTTTTGACACTTTCTGCACACTGGGGTTAAGAGCTGAGTGTGTGGGCTCTTCTGAGTCTTGCAGTTACATAGGGATTCAGTTGTCTGAAAAAACGCGTTTATTTCGGGCTGAAAAACACGTTTTCAAAAGTGTGCTGTTACTGCCCCATAACTTACATGGGGTTGACCAAACTTGCAGAAACATGTTTATTTCTGCTGAAAATCACGTTTTGACACTTTCTGCACACTGGGGTTAAGAGCTGAGTGTGTGGGCTCTACTGAGTCTTGCAGTTACATAGGGATTCAGTTGTCTGAAAAAACGCGTTTATTTCGGGCTGAAAAACACGTTTTCAAAAGTGTGCTGTTACTGCCCCATAACTTACATGGGGGTGACCAAACTTGCAGAAACATGTTTATTTCTGCTGAAAAACACGTTTTGACACTTTCTGCACACTGGAGTTAAGAGCTGAGTGTGTGGGCTCTTCTGAGTCTTGCAGTTACATAGGGATTCAGTTGTCTGAAAAAACGCGTTTATTTCGGGCTGAAAAACACGTTTTCAAAAGTGTGCTGTTACTGCCCCATAACTTACATGGGGGTGACCAAACTTGCAGAAACATGTTTATTTCTGCTGAAAAACACGTTTTGACACTTTCTGCACACTGGGGTTAAGAGCTGAGTGTGTGGGCTCTTCTGAGTCTTGCAGTTACATAGGGATTCAGTTGTCTGAAAAAACGCGTTTATTTCGGGCTGAAAAACACGTTTTCAAAAGTGTGCTGTTACTGCCCCATAACTTACATGGGGGTGACCAAACTTGCAGAAACATGTTTATTTCTGCTGAAAAACACGTTTTGACACTTTCTGCACACTGGGGTTAAGAGCTGAGTGTGTGGGCTCTTTTGAGCCTTGCAGTTACATAGGGATTCAGTTGTCTGAAAAAACGTGTTTATTTCGGGCTGAAAAACACGTTTTCAAAAGTGTGCTGTTACTGCCCCATAACTTACATGGGGGTGACCAAACTTGCAGAAACATGTTTATTTCTGCTGAAAAACACGTTTTGACACTTTCTACACACTGGAGTTAAGAGCTGAGTGAGTGGGCTCTTCTGAGTCTTGCAGTTACATAGGGATTCAGTTGTCTGAAAAAACGCGTTTATTTCGGGCTGAAAAACACGTTTTCAAAAGTGTGCTGTTACTGCCCCATAACTTACATGGGGGTGACCAAACTTGCAGAAACATGTTTATTTCTGCTGAAAATCATGTTTTGACACTTTCTGCACACTGGGGTTAAGAGCTGAGTGTGTGGGCTCTTCTGAGTCTTGCAGTTACATAGGGATTCAGTTGTCTGAAAAAACGCGTTTATTTCGGGCTGAAAAACACGTTTTCAAAAGTGTGCTGTTACTGCCCCATAACTTACATGGGGGTGACCAAACTTGCAGAAACATGTTTATTTCTGCTGAAAATCATGTTTTGACACTTTCTGCACACTGGGGTTAAGAGCTGAGTGTGTGGGCTCTTCTGAGTCTTGCAGTTACATAGGGATTCAGTTGTCTGAAAAAACGTGTTTATTTCGGGCTGAAAAACACGTTTTCAAAAGTGTGCTGTTACTGCCCCATAACTTACATGGGGGTGACCAAACTTGCAGAAACATGTTTATTTCTGCTGAAAAACACGTTTTGACACTTTCTGCACACTGGGGTTAAGAGCTGAGTGTGTGGGCTCTTCTGAGTCTTGCAGTTACATAGGGATTCAGTTGTCTGAAAAAACGCGTTTATTTCGGGCTGAAAAACACGTTTTCAAAAGTGTGCTGTTACTGCCCCATAACTTACATGGGGTTGACCAAACTTGCAGAAACATGTTTATTTCTGCTGAAAATCATGTTTTGACACTTTCTGCACACTGGGGTTAAGAGCTGAGTGTGTGGGCTCTTCTGAGTCTTGCAGTTACATAGGGATTCAGTTGTCTGAAAAAACGCGTTTATTTCGGGCTGAAAAACACGTTTTCAAAAGTGTGCTGTTACTGCCCCATAACTTACATGGGGGTGACCAAACTTGCAGAAACATGTTTATTTCTGCTGAAAATCATGTTTTGACACTTTCTGCACACTGGGGTTAAGAGCTGAGTGTGTGGGCTCTTTTGAGCCTTGCAGTTACAAAGGGATTCAGTTGTCTGAAAAAACGCGTTTATTTCGGGCTGAAAAACACGTTTTCAAAAGTGTGCTGTTACTGCCCCATAACTTACATGGGGGTGACCAAACTTGCAGAAACATGTTTATTTCTGCTGAAAAACACGTTTTGACACTTTCTGCACACTGGGGTTAAGAGCTGAGTGTGTGGGCTCTTCTGAGTCTTGCAGTTACATAGGGATTCAGTTTTCTGAAAAAACGCATTTATTTCGGGCTGAAAAACACGTTTTCAAAAGTGTGCTGTTACTGCCCCATAACTTACATGGGGTTGACCAAACTTGCAGAAACATGTTTATTTCTGCTGAAAATCACGTTTTGACACTTTCTGCACACTGGGGTTAAGAGCTGAGTGTGTGGGCTCTACTGAGTCTTGCAGTTACATAGGGATTCAGTTGTCTGAAAAAACGCGTTTATTTCGGGCTGAAAAACACGTTTTCAAAAGTGTGCTGTTACTGCCCCATAACTTACATGGGGGTGACCAAACTTGCAGAAACATGTTTATTTCTGCTGAAAAACACGTTTTGACACTTTCTGCACACTGGAGTTAAGAGCTGAGTGTGTGGGCTCTTCTGAGTCTTGCAGTTACATAGGGATTCAGTTGTCTGAAAAAACGCGTTTATTTCGGGCTGAAAAACACGTTTTCAAAAGTGTGCTGTTACTGCCCCATAACTTACATGGGGGTGACCAAACTTGCAGAAACATGTTTATTTCTGCTGAACAACACGTTTTGACACTTTCTGCACACTGGAGTTAAGAGCTGAGTGAGTGGGCTCTTCTGAGTCTTGCAGTTACATAGGGATTCAGTTGTCTGAAAAAACGCGTTTATTTCGGGCTGAAAAACACGTTTTCAAAAGTGTGCTGTTACTGCCCCATAACTTACATGGGGGTGACCAAACTTGCAGAAACATGTTTATTTCTGCTGAAAATCATGTTTTGACACTTTCTGCACACTGGGGTTAAGAGCTGAGTGTGTGGGCTCTTCTGAGTCTTGCAGTTACATAGGGATTCAGTTGTCTGAAAAAACGCGTTTATTTCGGGCTGAAAAACACGTTTTCAAAAGTGTGCTGTTACTGCCCCATAACTTACATGGGGGTGACCAAACTTGCAGAAACATGTTTATTTCTGCTGAAAATCATGTTTTGACACTTTCTGCACACTGGGGTTAAGAGCTGAGTGTGTGGGCTCTTCTGAGTCTTGCAGTTACATAGGGATTCAGTTGTCTGAAAAAACGCGTTTATTTCGGGCTGAAAAACACGTTTTCAAAAGTGTGCTGTTACTGCCCCATAACTTACATGGGGGTGACCAAACTTGCAGAAACATGTTTATTTCTGCTGAAAAACACGTTTTGACACTTTCTGCACACTGGGGTTAAGAGCTGAGTGTGTGGGCTCTTCTGAGTCTTGCAGTTACATAGGGATTCAGTTGTCTGAAAAAACGCGTTTATTTCGGGCTGAAAAACACGTTTTCAAAAGTGTGCTGTTACTGCCCCATAACTTACATGGGGTTGACCAAACTTGCAGAAACATGTTTATTTCTGCTGAAAATCATGTTTTGACACTTTCTGCACACTGGGGTTAAGAGCTGAGTGTGTGGGCTCTTCTGAGTCTTGCAGTTACATAGGGATTCAGTTGTCTGAAAAAACGCGTTTATTTCGGGCTGAAAAACACGTTTTCAAAAGTGTGCTGTTACTGCCCCATAACTTACATGGGGGTGACCAAACTTGCAGAAACATGTTTATTTCTGCTGAAAATCATGTTTTGACACTTTCTGCACACTGGGGTTAAGAGCTGAGTGTGTGGGCTCTTTTGAGCCTTGCAGTTACAAAGGGATTCAGTTGTCTGAAAAAACGCGTTTATTTCGGGCTGAAAAACACGTTTTCAAAAGTGTGCTGTTACTGCCCCATAACTTACATGGGGGTGACCAAACTTGCAGAAACATGTTTATTTCTGCTGAAAAACACGTTTTGACACTTTCTGCACACTGGGGTTAAGAGCTGAGTGTGTGGGCTCTTCTGAGTCTTGCAGTTACATAGGGATTCAGTTTTCTGAAAAAACGCATTTATTTCGGGCTGAAAAACACGTTTTCAAAAGTGTGCTGTTACTGCCCCATAACTTACATGGGGTTGACCAAACTTGCAGAAACATGTTTATTTCTGCTGAAAATCACGTTTTGACACTTTCTGCACACTGGGGTTAAGAGCTGAGTGTGTGGGCTCTTTTGAGCCTTGCAGTTACATAGGGATTCAGTTGTCTGAAAAAACGCGTTTATTTCGGGCTGAAAAACACGTTTTCAAAAGTGTTCTGTTACTGCCCCATAACTTACATGGGGGTGACCAAACTTGCAGAAACATGTTTATTTCTGCTGAAAAACACGTTTTGACACTTTCTGCACACTGGGGTTAAGAGCTGAGTGTGAGGGCTCTTCTGAGTCTTGCAGTTACATAGGGATTCAGTTGTCTGAAAAAACGCGTTTATTTCGGGCTGAAAAACACGTTTTCAAAAGTGTGCTGTTACTGCCCCATAACTTACATGGGGGTGACCAAACTTGCAGAAACATGTTTATTTCTGCTGAAAAACACGTTTTGACACTTTCTGCACACTGGAGTTAAGAGCTGAGTGTGTGGGCTCTTCTGAGTCTTGCAGTTACATAGGGATTCAGTTGTCTGAAAAAACGCGTTTATTTCGGGCTGAAAAACACGTTTTCAAAAGTGTGCTGTTACTGCCCCATAACTTACATGGGGGTGACCAAACTTGCAGAAACATGTTTATTTCTGCTGAAAAACACGTTTTGACACTTTCTGCACACTGGGGTTAAGAGCTGAGTGTGTGGGCTCTTCTGAGTCTTGCAGTTACATAGGGATTCAGTTGTCTGAAAAAACGCGTTTATTTCGGGCTGAAAAACACGTTTTCAAAAGTGTGCTGTTACTGCCCCATAACTTACATGGGGTTGACCAAACTTGCAGAAACATGTTTATTTCTGCTGAAAATCACGTTTTGACACTTTCTGCACACTGGGGTTAAGAGCTGAGTGTGTGGGCTCTACTGAGTCTTGCAGTTACATAGGGATTCAGTTTTCTGAAAAAACGCGTTTATTTCGGGCTGAAAAACACGTTTTCAAAAGTGTGCTGTTACTTCCCCATAACTTACATGGGGGTGACCAAACTTGCAGAAACATGTTTATTTCTGCTGAAAAACACGTTTTGACACTTTCTGCACACTGGGGTTAAGAGCTGAGTGTGTGGGCTCTTCTGAGTCTTGCAGTTACATAGGGATTCAGTTGTCTGAAAAAACGCGTTTATTTCGGGCTGAAAAACACGTTTTCAAAAGTGTGCTGTTACTGCCCCATAACTTACATGGGGTTGACCAAACTTGCAGAAACATGTTTATTTCTGCTGAAAATCACGTTTTGACACTTTCTGCACACTGGGGTTAAGAGCTGAGTGTGTGGGCTCTACTGAGTCTTGCAGTTACATAGGGATTCAGTTGTCTGAAAAAACGCGTTTATTTCGGGCTGAAAAACACGTTTTTAAAAGTGTGCTGTTACTGCCCCATAACTTACATGGGGGTGACCAAACTTGCAGAAACATGTTTATTTCTGCTGAAAAACACGTTTTGACACTTTCTGCACACTGGGGTTAAGAGCTGAGTGTGTGGGCTCTTCTGAGTCTTGCAGTTACATAGGGATTCAGTTGTCTGAAAAAACGCGTTTATTTCGGGCTGAAAAACACGTTTTCAAAAGTGTTCTGTTACTGCCCCATAACTTACATGGGGTTGACCAAACTTGCAGAAACATGTTTATTTCTGCTGAAAATCACGTTTTGACACTTTCTGCACACTGGGGTTAAGAGCTGAGTGTGTGGGCTCTACTGAGTCTTGCAGTTACATAGGGATTCAGTTGTCTGAAAAAACGCGTTTATTTCGGGCTGAAAAACACGTTTTCAAAAGTGTGCTGTTACTGCCCCATAACTTACATGGGGTTGACCAAACTTGCAGAAACATGTTTATTTCTGCTGAAAATCACGTTTTGACACTTTCTGCACACTGGGGTTAAGAGCTGAGTGTGTGGGCTCTACTGAGTCTTGCAGTTACATAGGGATTCAGATGTCTGAAAAAACGCGTTTATTTCGGGCTGAAAAACACGTTTTCAAAAGTGTGCTGTTACTGCCCCATAACTTACATGGGGGTGACCAAACTTGCAGAAACATGTTTATTTCTGCTGAAAATCATGTTTTGACACTTTCTGCACACTGGGGTTAAGAGCTGAGTGTGTGGGCTCTTTTGAGCCTTGCAGTTACAAAGGGATTCAGTTGTTTGAAAAAACGCGTTTATTTCGGGCTGAAAAACACGTTTTCAAAAGTGTGCTGTTACTGCCCCATAACTTACATGGGGGTGACCAAACTTGCAGAAACATGTTTATTTCTGCTGAAAAACACGTTTTGACACTTTCTGCACACTGGGGTTAAGAGCTGAGTGTGTGGGCTCTTCTGAGTCTTGCAGTTACATAGGGATTCAGTTGTCTGAAAAAACGCGTTTATTTCAGGCTGAAAAACACGTTTTCAAAAGTGTGCTGTTACTGCCCCATAACTTACATGGGGTTGACCAAACTTGCAGAAACATGTTTATTTCTGCTGAAAATCACGTTTTGACACTTTCTGCACACTGGGGTTAAGAGCTGAGTGTGTGGGCTCTTTTGAGCCTTGCAGTTACATAGGGATTCAGTTGTCTGAAAAAACGCGTTTATTTCGGGCTGAAAAACACGTTTTCAAAAGTGTTCTGTTACTGCCCCATAACTTACATGGGGGTGACCAAACTTGCAGAAACATGTTTATTTCTGCTGAAAAACACGTTTTGACACTTTCTGCACACTGGGGTTAAGAGCTGAGTGTGTGGGCTCTTCTGAGTCTTGCAGTTACATAGGGATTCAGTTGTCTGAAAAAACGCGTTTATTTCGGGCTGAAAAACACGTTTTCAAAAGTGTGCTGTTACTGCCCCATAACTTATATGGGGTTGACCAAACTTGCAGAAACATGTTTATTTCTGCTGAAAATCACGTTTTGAAACTTTCTGCACACTGGGGTTAAGAGCTGAGTGTGTGGGCTCTACTGAGTCTTGCAGTTACATAGGGATTCAGTTGTCTGAAAAAACGCGTTTATTTCGGGCTGAAAAACACGTTTTCAAAAGTGTGCTGTTACTGCCCCATAACTTACATGGGGGTGACCAAACTTGCAGAAACATGTTTATTTCTGCTGAAAAACACGTTTTGACACTTTCTGCACACTGGGGTTAAGAGCTGAGTGTGTGGGCTCTTCTGAGTCTTGCAGTTACATAGGGATTCAGTTGTCTGAAAAAACGCGTTTATTTCGGGCTGAAAAACACGTTTTCAAAAGTGTGCTGTTACTGCCCCATAACTTACATGGGGTTGACCAAACTTGCAGAAACATGTTTATTTCTGCTGAAAATCACGTTTTGACACTTTCTGCACACTGGGGTTAAGAGCTGAGTGTGTGGGCTCTACTGAGTCTTGCAGTTACATAGGGATTCAGTTTTCTGAAAAAACGCGTTTATTTCGGGCTGAAAAACACGTTTTCAAAAGTGTGCTGTTACTTCCCCATAACTTACATGGGGGTGACCAAACTTGCAGAAACATGTTTATTTCTGCTGAAAAACACGTTTTGACACTTTCTGCACACTGGGGTTAAGAGCTGAGTGTGTGGGCTCTTTTGAGCCTTGCAGTTACATAGGGATTCAGTTGTCTGAAAAAACGTGTTTATTTCGGGCTGAAAAACACGTTTTCAAAAGTGTGCTGTTACTGCCCCATAACTTACATGGGGGTGACCAAACTTGCAGAAACATGTTTATTTCTGCTGAAAAACACGTTTTGACACTTTCTGCACACTGGAGTTAAGAGCTGAGTGAGTGGGCTCTTCTGAGTCTTGCAGTTACATAGGGATTCAGTTGTCTGAAAAAACGCGTTTATTTCGGGCTGAAAAACACGTTTTCAAAAGTGAGCTGTTACTGCCCCATAACTTACATGGGGGTGACCAAACTTGCAGAAACATGTTTATTTCTGCTGAAAATCATGTTTTGACACTTTCTGCACACTGGGGTTAAGAGCTGAGTGTATGGGCTCTTCTGAGTCTTGCAGTTACATAGGGATTCAGTTGTCTGAAAAAACGCGTTTATTTCGGGCTGAAAAACACGTTTTCAAAAGTGTGCTGTTACTGCCCCATAACTTACATGGGGGTGACCAAACTTGCAGAAACATGTTTATTTCTGCTGAAAATCATGTTTTGACACTTTCTGCACACTGGGGTTAAGAGCTGAGTGTGTGGGCTCTTCTGAGTCTTGCAGTTACATAGGGATTCAGTTGTCTGAAAAAACGCGTTTATTTCGGGCTGAAAAACACGTTTTCAAAAGTGTGCTGTTACTGCCCCATAACTTACATGGGGGTGACCAAACTTGCAGAAACATGTTTATTTCTGCTGAAAAACACGTTTTGACACTTTCTGCACACTGGGGTTAAGAGCTGAGTGTGTGGGCTCTTCTGAGTCTTGCAGTTACATAGGGATTCAGTTGTCTGAAAAAACGCGTTTATTTCGGGCTGAAAAACACGTTTTCAAAAGTGTGCTGTTACTGCCCCATAACTTACATGGGGTTGACCAAACTTGCAGAAACATGTTTATTTCTGCTGAAAATCATGTTTTGACACTTTCTGCACACTGGGGTTAAGAGCTGAGTGTGTGGGCTCTTCTGAGTCTTGCAGTTACATAGGGATTCAGTTGTCTGAAAAAACGCGTTTATTTCGGGCTGAAAAACACGTTTTCAAAAGTGTGCTGTTACTGCCCCATAACTTACATGGGGGTGACCAAACTTGCAGAAACATGTTTATTTCTGCTGAAAATCATGTTTTGACACTTTCTGCACACTGGGGTTAAGAGCTGAGTGTGTGGGCTCTTTTGAGCCTTGCAGTTACAAAGGGATTCAGTTGTCTGAAAAAACGCGTTTATTTCGGGCTGAAAAACACGTTTTCAAAAGTGTGCTGTTACTGCCCCATAACTTACATGGGGGTGACCAAACTTGCAGAAACATGTTTATTTCTGCTGAAAAACACGTTTTGACACTTTCTGCACACTGGGGTTAAGAGCTGAGTGTGTGGGCTCTTCAGAGTCTTGCAGTTACATAGGGATTCAGTTTTCTGAAAAAACGCATTTATTTCGGGCTGAAAAACACGTTTTCAAAAGTGTGCTGTTACTGCCCCATAACTTACATGGGGTTGACCAAACTTGCAGAAACATGTTTATTTCTGCTGAAAATCACGTTTTGACACTTTCTGCACACTGGGGTTAAGAGCTGAGTGTGTGGGCTCTTTTGAGCCTTGCAGTTACATAGGGATTCAGTTGTCTGAAAAAACGCGTTTATTTCGGGCTGAAAAACACGTTTTCAAAAGTGTTCTGTTACTGCCCCATAACTTACATGGGGGTGACCAAACTTGCAGAAACATGTTTATTTCTGCTGAAAAACACGTTTTGACACTTTCTGCACACTGGGGTTAAGAGCTGAGTGTGTGGGCTCTTCTGAGTCTTGCAGTTACATAGGGATTCAGTTGTCTGAAAAAACGCGTTTATTTCGGGCTGAAAAACACGTTTTCAAAAGTGTGCTGTTACTGCCCCATAACTTACATGGGGTTGACCAAACTTGCAGAAACATGTTTATTTCTGCTGAAAATCACGTTTTGACACTTTCTGCACACTGGGGTTAAGAGCTGAGTGTGTGGGCTCTACTGAGTCTTGCAGTTACATAGGGATTCAGTTGTCTGAAAAAACGCGTTTATTTCGGGCTGAAAAACACGTTTTCAAAAGTGTGCTGTTACTGCCCCATAACTTACATGGGGGTGACCAAACTTGCAGAAACATGTTTATTTCTGCTGAAAAACACGTTTTGACACTTTCTGCACACTGGAGTTAAGAGCTGAGTGTGTGGGCTCTTCTGAGTCTTGCAGTTACATAGGGATTCAGTTGTCTGAAAAAACGCGTTTATTTCGGGCTGAAAAACACGTTTTCAAAACTGTGCTGTTACTGCCCCATAACTTACATGGGGGTGACCAAACTTGCAGAAACATGTTTATTTCTGCTGAAAAACACGTTTTGACACTTTCTGCACACTGGGGTTAAGAGCTGAGTGTGTGGGCTCTTCTGAGTCTTGCAGTTACATAGGGATTCAGTTGTCTGAAAAAACGCGTTTATTTCGGGCTGAAAAACACGTTTTCAAAAGTGTGCTGTTACTGCCCCATAACTTACATGGGGTTGACCAAACTTGCAGAAACATGTTTATTTCTGCTGAAAATCATGTTTTGACACTTTCTGCACACTGGGGTTAAGAGCTGAGTGTGTGGGCTCTTCTGAGTCTTGCAGTTACATAGGGATTCAGTTGTCTGAAAAAACGCGTTTATTTCGGGCTGAAAAACACGTTTTCAAAAGTGTGCTGTTACTGCCCCATAACTTACATGGGGGTGACCAAACTTGCAGAAACATGTTTATTTCTGCTGAAAATCATGTTTTGACACTTTCTGCACACTGGGGTTAAGAGCTGAGTGTGTGGGCTCTTTTGAGCCTTGCAGTTACAAAGGGATTCAGTTGTCTGAAAAAACGCGTTTATTTCGGGCTGAAAAACACGTTTTCAAAAGTGTGCTGTTACTGCCCCATAACTTACATGGGGGTGACCAAACTTGCAGAAACATGTTTATTTCTGCTGAAAAACACGTTTTGACACTTTCTGCACACTGGGGTTAAGAGCTGAGTGTGTGGGCTCTTCAGAGTCTTGCAGTTACATAGGGATTCAGTTTTCTGAAAAAACGCATTTATTTCGGGCTGAAAAACACGTTTTCAAAAGTGTGCTGTTACTGCCCCATAACTTACATGGGGTTGACCAAACTTGCAGAAACATGTTTATTTCTGCTGAAAATCACGTTTTGACACTTTCTGCACACTGGGGTTAAGAGCTGAGTGTGTGGGCTCTTTTGAGCCTTGCAGTTACATAGGGATTCAGTTGTCTGAAAAAACGCGTTTATTTCGGGCTGAAAAACACGTTTTCAAAAGTGTTCTGTTACTGCCCCATAACTTACATGGGGGTGACCAAACTTGCAGAAACATGTTTATTTCTGCTGAAAAACACGTTTTGACACTTTCTGCACACTGGGGTTAAGAGCTGAGTGTGTGGGCTCTTCTGAGTCTTGCAGTTACATAGGGATTCAGTTGTCTGAAAAAACGCGTTTATTTCGGGCTGAAAAACACGTTTTCAAAAGTGTGCTGTTACTGCCCCATAACTTACATGGGGTTGACCAAACTTGCAGAAACATGTTTATTTCTGCTGAAAATCACGTTTTGACACTTTCTGCACACTGGGGTTAAGAGCTGAGTGTGTGGGCTCTACTGAGTCTTGCAGTTACATAGGGATTCAGTTGTCTGAAAAAACGCGTTTATTTCGGGCTGAAAAACACGTTTTCAAAAGTGTGCTGTTACTGCCCCATAACTTACATGGGGGTGACCAAACTTGCAGAAACATGTTTATTTCTGCTGAAAAACACGTTTTGACACTTTCTGCACACTGGGGTTAAGAGCTGAGTGTGTGGGCTCTTCTGAGTCTTGCAGTTACATAGGGATTCAGTTGTCTGAAAAAACGCGTTTATTTCGGGCTGAAAAACACGTTTTCAAAAGTGTGCTGTTACTGCCCCATAACTTACATGGGGTTGACCAAACTTGCAGAAACATGTTTATTTCTGCTGAAAATCACGTTTTGACACTTTCTGCACACTGGGGTTAAGAGCTGAGTGTGTGGGCTCTACTGAGTCTTGCAGTTACATAGGGATTCAGTTTTCTGAAAAAACGCGTTTATTTCGGGCTGAAAAACACGTTTTCAAAAGTGTGCTGTTACTTCCCCATAACTTACATGGGGGTGACCAAACTTGCAGAAACATGTTTATTTCTGCTGAAAAACACGTTTTGACACTTTCTGCACACTGGGGTTAAGAGCTGAGTGTGTGGGCTCTTCTGAGTCTTGCAGTTACATAGGGATTCAGTTGTCTGAAAAAACGCGTTTATTTCGGGCTGAAAAACACGTTTTCAAAAGTGTGCTGTTACTGCCCCATAACTTACATGGGGTTGACCAAACTTGCAGAAACATGTTTATTTCTGCTGAAAATCACGTTTTGACACTTTCTGCACACTGGGGTTAAGAGCTGAGTGTGTGGGCTCTACTGAGTCTTGCAGTTACATAGGGATTCAGATGTCTGAAAAAACGCGTTTATTTCGGGCTGAAAAACACGTTTTCAAAAGTGTGCTGTTACTGCCCCATAACTTACATGGGGGTGACCAAACTTGCAGAAACATGTTTATTTCTGCTGAAAATCATGTTTTGACACTTTCTGCACACTGGGGTTAAGAGCTGAGTGTGTGGGCTCTTTTGAGCCTTGCAGTTACAAAGGGATTCAGTTGTTTGAAAAAACGCGTTTATTTCGGGCTGAAAAACACGTTTTCAAAAGTGTGCTGTTACTGCCCCATAACTTACATGGGGGTGACCAAACTTGCAGAAACATGTTTATTTCTGCTGAAAAACACGTTTTGACACTTTCTGCACACTGGGGTTAAGAGCTGAGTGTGTGGGCTCTTCTGAGTCTTGCAGTTACATAGGGATTCAGTTGTCTGAAAAAACGCGTTTATTTCAGGCTGAAAAACACGTTTTCAAAAGTGTGCTGTTACTGCCCCATAACTTACATGGGGTTGACCAAACTTGCAGAAACATGTTTATTTCTGCTGAAAATCACGTTTTGACACTTTCTGCACACTGGGGTTAAGAGCTGAGTGTGTGGGCTCTACTGAGTCTTGCAGTTACATAGGGATTCAGTTGTCTGAAAAAACGCGTTTATTTCGGGCTGAAAAACACGTTTTCAAAAGTGTGCTGTTACTGCCCCATAACTTACATGGGGGTGACCAAACTTGCAGAAACATGTTTATTTCTGCTGAAAAACACGTTTTGACACTTTCTGCACACTGGAGTTAAGAGCTGAGTGTGTGGGCTCTTCTGAGTCTTGCAGTTACATAGGGATTCAGTTGTCTGAAAAAACGCGTTTATTTCGGGCTGAAAAACACGTTTTCAAAAGTGTGCTGTTACTGCCCCATAACTTACATGGGGGTGACCAAACTTGCAGAAACATGTTTATTTCTGCTGAAAAACACGTTTTGACACTTTCTGCACACTGGGGTTAAGAGCTGAGTGTGTGGGCTCTTCTGAGTCTTGCAGTTACATAGCGATTCAGTTGTCTGAAAAAACGCGTTTATTTCGGGCTGAAAAACACGTTTTCAAAAGTGTGCTGTTACTGCCCCATAACTTACATGGGGTTGACCAAACTTGCAGAAACATGTTTATTTCTGCTGAAAATCACGTTTTGACACTTTCTGCACACTGGGGTTAAGAGCTGAGTGTGTGGGCTCTACTGAGTCTTGCAGTTACATAGGGATTCAGTTTTCTGAAAAAACGCGTTTATTTCGGGCTGAAAAACACGTTTTCAAAAGTGTGCTGTTACTGCCCCATAACTTACATGGGGTTGACCAAACTTGCAGAAACATGTTTATTTCTGCTGAAAATCACGTTTTGACACTTTCTGCACACTGGGGTTAAGAGCTGAGTGTGTGGGCTCTACTGAGTCTTGCAGTTACATAGGGATTCAGTTGTCTGAAAAAACGCGTTTATTTCGGGCTGAAAAACACGTTTTCAAAAGTGTGCTGTTACTGCCCCATAACTTACATGGGGGTGACCAAACTTGCAGAAACATGTTTATTTCTGCTGAAAATCATGTTTTGACACTTTCTGCACACTGGGGTTAAGAGCTGAGTGTGTGGGCTCTTTTGAGCCTTGCAGTTACAAAGGGATTCAGTTGTTTGAAAAAACGCGTTTATTTCGGGCTGAAAAACACGTTTTCAAAAGTGTGCTGTTACTGCCCCATAACTTACATGGGGGTGACCAAACTTGCAGAAACATGTTTATTTCTGCTGAAAAACACGTTTTGACACTTTCTGCACACTGGGGTTAAGAGCTGAGTGTGTGGGCTCTTCTGAGTCTTGCAGTTACATAGGGATTCAGTTGTCTGAAAAAACGCGTTTATTTCAGGCTGAAAAACACGTTTTCAAAAGTGTGCTGATACTGCCCCATAACTTACATGGGGTTGACCAAACTTGCAGAAACATGTTTATTTCTGCTGAAAATCACGTTTTGACACTTTCTGCACACTGGGGTTAAGAGCTGAGTGTGTGGGCTCTACTGAGTCTTGCAGTTACATAGGGATTCAGTTGTCTGAAAAAACGCGTTTATTTCGGGCTGAAAAACACGTTTTCAAAAGTGTGCTGTTACTGCCCCATAACTTACATGGGGGTGACCAAACTTGCAGAAACATGTTTATTTCTGCTGAAAAACACGTTTTGACACTTTCTGCACACTGGAGTTAAGAGCTGAGTGTGTGGGCTCTTCTGAGTCTTGCAGTTACATAGGGATTCAGTTGTCTGAAAAAACGCGTTTATTTCGGGCTGAAAAACACGTTTTCAAAAGTGTGCTGTTACTGCCCCATAACTTACATGGGGGTGACCAAACTTGCAGAAAAATGTTTATTTCTGCTGAAAAACACGTTTTGACACTTTCTGCACACTGGGGTTAAGAGCTGAGTGTGTGGGCTCTTCTGAGTCTTGCAGTTACATAGCGATTCAGTTGTCTGAAAAAACGCGTTTATTTCGGGCTGAAAAACACGTTTTCAAAAGTGTGCTGTTACTGCCCCATAACTTACATGGGGTTGACCAAACTTGCAGAAACATGTTTATTTCTGCTGAAAATCACGTTTTGACACTTTCTGCACACTGGGGTTAAGAGCTGAGTGTGTGGGCTCTACTGAGTCTTGCAGTTACATAGGGATTCAGTTTTCTGAAAAAACGCGTTTATTTCGGGCTGAAAAACACGTTTTCAAAAGTGTGCTGTTACTGCCCCATAACTTACATGGGGTTGACCAAACTTGCAGAAACATGTTTATTTCTGCTGAAAATCACGTTTTGACACTTTCTGCACACTGGGGTTAAGAGCTGAGTGTGTGGGCTCTACTGAGTCTTGCAGTTACATAGGGATTCAGTTGTCTGAAAAAACGCGTTTATTTCGGGCTGAAAAACACGTTTTCAAAAGTGTGCTGTTACTGCCCCATAACTTACATGGGGGTGACCAAACTTGCAGAAACATGTTTATTTCTGCTGAAAAACACGTTTTGACACTTTCTGCACACTGGGGTTAAGAGCTGAGTGTGTGGGCTCTTCTGAGTCTTGCAGTTACATAGGGATTCAGTTGTCTGAAAAAACGCGTTTATTTCGGGCTGAAAAACACGTTTTCAAAAGTGTTCTGTTACTGCCCCATAACTTACATGGGGTTGACCAAACTTGCAGAAACATGTTTATTTCTGCTGAAAATCACGTTTTGACACTTTCTGCACACTGGGGTTAAGAGCTGAGTGTGTGGGCTCTACTGAGTCTTGCAGTTACATAGGGATTCAGTTGTCTGAAAAAACGCGTTTATTTCGGGCTGAAAAACACGTTTTCAAAAGTGTGCTGTTACTGCCCCATAACTTACATGGGGTTGACCAAACTTGCAGAAACATGTTTATTTCTGCTGAAAATCACGTTTTGACACTTTCTGCACACTGGGGTTAAGAGCTGAGTGTGTGGGCTCTACTGAGTCTTGCAGTTACATAGGGATTCAGTTGTCTGAAAAAACGCGTTTATTTCGGGCTGAAAAACACGTTTTCAAAAGTGTGCTGTTACTGCCCCATAACTTACATGGGGGTGACCAAACTTGCAGAAACATGTTTATTTCTGCTGAAAAACACGTTTTGACACTTTCTGCACACTGGGGTTAAGAGCTGAGTGTGTGGGCTCTTCTGAGTCTTGCAGTTACATAGGGATTCAGTTGTCTGAAAAAACGCGTTTATTTCGGGCTGAAAAACACGTTTTCAAAAGTGTGCTGTTACTGCCCCATAACTTACATGGGGTTGACCAAACTTGCAGAAACATGTTTATTTCTGCTGAAAATCACGTTTTGACACTTTCTGCACACTGGGGTTAAGAGCTGAGTGTGTGGGCTCTACTGAGTCTTGCAGTTACATAGGGATTCAGTTGTCTGAAAAAACGCGTTTATTTCGGGCTGAAAAACACGTTTTCAAAAGTGTGCTGTTACTGCCCCATAACTTACATGGGGGTGACCAAACTTGCAGAAACATGTTTATTTCTGCTGAAAATCATGTTTTGACACTTTCTGCACACTGGGGTTAAGAGCTGAGTGTGTGGACTCTTCTGAGTCTTGCAGTTACATAGGGATTCAGTTGTCTGAAAAAACGCGTTTATTTCGGGCTGAAAAACACGTTTTCAAAAGTGTGCTGTTACTGCCCCATAACTTACATGGGGGTGACCAAACTTGCAGAAACATGTTTATTTCTGCTGAAAATCATGTTTTGACACTTTCTGCACACTGGGGTTAAGAGCTGAGTGTGTGGGCTCTTTTGAGCCTTGCAGTTACAAAGGGATTCAGTTGTCTGAAAAAAACGCGTTTATTTCGGGCTGAAAAACACGTTTTCAAAAGTGTGCTGTTACTGCCCCATAACTTACATGGGGGTGACCAAACTTGCAGAAACATGTTTATTTCTGCTGAAAAACACGTTTTGACACTTTCTGCACACTGGGGTTAAGAGCTGAGTGTGTGGGCTCTTCTGAGTCTTGCAGTTACATAGGGATTCAGTTGTCTGAAAAAACGCGTTTATTTCAGGCTGAAAAACACGTTTTCAAAAGTGTGCTGTTACTGCCCCATAACTTACATGGGGTTGACCAAACTTGCAGAAACATGTTTATTTCTGCTGAAAATCACGTTTTGACACTTTCTGCACACTGGGGTTAAGAGCTGAGTGTGTGGGCTCTTTTGAGCCTTGCAGTTACATAGGGATTCAGTTGTCTGAAAAAACGCGTTTATTTCGGGCTGAAAAACACGTTTTCAAAAGTGTTCTGTTACTGCCCCATAACTTACATGGGGGTGACCAAACTTGCAGAAACATGTTTATTTCTGCTGAAAAACACGTTTTGACACTTTCTGCACACTGGGGTTAAGAGCTGAGTGTGTGGGCTCTTCTGAGTCTTGCAGTTACATAGGGATTCAGTTGTCTGAAAAAACGCGTTTATTTCGGGCTGAAAAACACGTTTTCAAAAGTGTGCTGTTACTGCCCCATAACTTACATGGGGGTGACCAAACTTGCAGAAACATGTTTATTTCTGCTGAAAATCACGTTTTGACACTTTCTGCACACTGGGGTTAAGAGCTGAGTGTGTGGGCTCTACTGAGTCTTGCAGTTACATAGGGATTCAGTTGTCTGAAAAAACGCGTTTATTTCGGGCTGAAAAACACGTTTTCAAAAGTGTGCTGTTACTGCCCCATAACTTACATGGGGGTGACCAAACTTGCAGAAACATGTTTATTTCTGCTGAAAATCATGTTTTGACACTTTCTGCACACTGGGGTTAAGAGCTGAGTGTGTGGGCTCTTCTGAGTCTTGCAGTTACATAGGGATTCAGTTGTCTGAAAAAACGCGTTTATTTCGGGCTGAAAAACACGTTTTCAAAAGTGTGCTGTTACTGCCCCATAACTTACATGGGGGTGACCAAACTTGCAGAAACATGTTTATTTCTGCTGAAAATCATGTTTTGACACTTTCTGCACACTGGGGTTAAGAGCTGAGTGTGTGGGCTCTTTTGAGCCTTGCAGTTACATAGGGATTCAGTTGTCTGAAAAAACGCGTTTATTTCGGGCTGAAAAACACGTTTTCAAAAGTGTGCTGTTACTGCCCCATAACTTACATGGGGTTGACCAAACTTGCAGAAACATGTTTATTTCTGCTGAAAATCACGTTTTGACACTTTCTGCACACTGGGGTTAAGAGCTGAGTGTGTGGGCTCTACTGAGTCTTGCAGTTACATAGGGATTCAGTTGTCTGAAAAAACGCGTTTATTTCGGGCTGAAAAACACGTTTTCAAAAGTGTGCTGTTACTGCCCCATAACTTACATGGGGGTGACCAAACTTGCAGAAACATGTTTATTTCTGCTGAAAAACACGTTTTGACACTTTCTGCACACTGGGGTTAAGAGCTGAGTGTGTGGGCTCTTCTGAGTCTTGCAGTTACATAGGGATTCAGTTGTCTGAAAAAACGCGTTTATTTCGGGCTGAAAAACACGTTTTCAAAAGTGTGCTGTTACTGCCCCATAACTTACATGGGGTTGACCAAACTTGCAGAAACATGTTTATTTCTGCTGAAAATCACGTTTTGACACTTTCTGCACACTGGGGTTAAGAGCTGAGTGTGTGGGCTCTACTGAGTCTTGCAGTTACATAGGGATTCAGTTGTCTGAAAAAACGCGTTTATTTCGGGCTGAAAAACACGTTTTCAAAAGTGTGCTGTTACTGCCCCATAACTTACATGGGGGTGACCAAACTTGCAGAAACATGTTTATTTCTGCTGAAAATCATGTTTTGACACTTTCTGCACACTGGGGTTAAGAGCTGAGTGTGTGGGCTCTTCTGAGTCTTGCAGTTACATAGGGATTCAGTTGTCTGAAAAAACGCGTTTATTTCGGGCTGAAAAACACGTTTTCAAAAGTGTGCTGTTACTGCCCCATAACTTACATGGGGGTGACCAAACTTGCAGAAACATGTTTATTTCTGCTGAAAATCATGTTTTGACACTTTCTGCACACTGGGGTTAAGAGCTGAGTGTGTGGGCTCTTTTGAGCCTTGCAGTTACAAAGGGATTCAGTTGTCTGAAAAAAACGCGTTTATTTCGGGCTGAAAAACACGTTTTCAAAAGTGTGCTGTTACTGCCCCATAACTTACATGGGGGTGACCAAACTTGCAGAAACATGTTTATTTCTGCTGAAAAACACGTTTTGACACTTTCTGCACACTGGGGTTAAGAGCTGAGTGTGTGGGCTCTTCTGAGTCTTGCAGTTACATAGGGATTCAGTTGTCTGAAAAAACGCGTTTATTTCAGGCTGAAAAACACGTTTTCAAAAGTGTGCTGTTACTGCCCCATAACTTACATGGGGTTGACCAAACTTGCAGAAACATGTTTATTTCTGCTGAAAATCACGTTTTGACACTTTCTGCACACTGGGGTTAAGAGCTGAGTGTGTGGGCTCTTTTGAGCCTTGCAGTTACATAGGGATTCAGTTGTCTGAAAAAACGCGTTTATTTCGGGCTGAAAAACACGTTTTCAAAAGTGTTCTGTTACTGCCCCATAACTTACATGGGGGTGACCAAACTTGCAGAAACATGTTTATTTCTGCTGAAAAACACGTTTTGACACTTTCTGCACACTGGGGTTAAGAGCTGAGTGTGTGGGCTCTTCTGAGTCTTGCAGTTACATAGGGATTCAGTTGTCTGAAAAAACGCGTTTATTTCGGGCTGAAAAACACGTTTTCAAAAGTGTGCTGTTACTGCCCCATAACTTACATGGGGGTGACCAAACTTGCAGAAACATGTTTATTTCTGCTGAAAATCACGTTTTGACACTTTCTGCACACTGGGGTTAAGAGCTGAGTGTGTGGGCTCTACTGAGTCTTGCAGTTACATAGGGATTCAGTTGTCTGAAAAAACGCGTTTATTTCGGGCTGAAAAACACGTTTTCAAAAGTGTGCTGTTACTGCCCCATAACTTACATGGGGGTGACCAAACTTGCAGAAACATGTTTATTTCTGCTGAAAATCATGTTTTGACACTTTCTGCACACTGGGGTTAAGAGCTGAGTGTGTGGGCTCTTCTGAGTCTTGCAGTTACATAGGGATTCAGTTGTCTGAAAAAACGCGTTTATTTCGGGCTGAAAAACACGTTTTCAAAAGTGTGCTGTTACTGCCCCATAACTTACATGGGGGTGACCAAACTTGCAGAAACATGTTTATTTCTGCTGAAAATCATGTTTTGACACTTTCTGCACACTGGGGTTAAGAGCTGAGTGTGTGGGCTCTTTTGAGCCTTGCAGTTACAAAGGGATTCAGTTGTCTGAAAAAACGCGTTTATTTCGGGCTGAAAAACACGTTTTCAAAAGTGTGCTGTTACTGCCCCATAACTTACATGGGGGTGACCAAACTTGCAGAAACATGTTTATTTCTGCTGAAAAACACGTTTTGACACTTTCTGCACACTGGGGTTAAGAGCTGAGTGTGTGGGCTCTTCTGAGTCTTGCAGTTACATAGGGATTCAGTTGTCTGAAAAAACGCGTTTATTTCAGGCTGAAAAACACGTTTTCAAAAGTGTGCTGTTACTGCCCCATAACTTACATGGGGTTGACCAAACTTGCAGAAACATGTTTATTTCTGCTGAAAATCACGTTTTGACACTTTCTGCGAACTGGGGTTAAGAGCTGAGTGTGTGGGCTCTTTTGAGCCTTGCAGTTACATAGGGATTCAGTTGTCTGAAAAAACGTGTTTATTTCGGGCTGAAAAACACGTTTTCAAAAGTGTTCTGTTACTGCCCCATAACTTACATGGGGGTGACCAAACTTGCAGAAACATGTTTATTTCTGCTGAAAAACACGTTTTGACACTTTCTGCACACTGGGGTTAAGAGCTGAGTGTGTGGGCTCTTCTGAGTCTTGCAGTTACATAGGGATTCAGTTGTCTGAAAAAACGCGTTTATTTCGGGCTGAAAAACACGTTTTCAAAAGTGTGCTGTTACTGCCCCATAACTTACATGGGGTTGACCAAACTTGCAGAAACATGTTTATTTCTGCTGAAAATCACGTTTTGACACTTTCTGCACACTGGGGTTAAGAGCTGAGTGTGTGGGCTCTTTTGAGCCTTGCAGTTACATAGGGATTCAGTTGTCTGAAAAAACGCGTTTATTTCGGGCTGAAAAACACGTTTTCAAAAGTGTTCTGTTACTGCCCCATAACTTACATGGGGGTGACCAAACTTGCAGAAACATGTTTATTTCTGCTGAAAAACACGTTTTGACACTTTCTGCACACTGGGGTTAAGAGCTGAGTGTGTGGGCTCTTCTGAGTCTTGCAGTTACATAGGGATTCAGTTGTCTGAAAAAACGCATTTATTTCGGGCTGAAAAACACGTTTTCAAAAGTGTGCTGTTACTGCCCCATAACTTACATGGGGGTGACCAAACTTGCAGAAACATGTTTATTTCTGCTGAAAAACACGTTTTGACACTTTCTGCACACTGGGGTTAAGAGCTGAGTGTGTGGGCTCTTCTGAGTCTTGCAGTTACATAGGGATTCAGTTGTCTGAAAAAACGCATTTATTTCGGGCTGAAAAACACGTTTTCAAAAGTGTGCTGTTACTGCCCCATAACTTACATGGGGTTGACCAAACTTGCAGAAACATGTTTATTTCTGCTGAAAATCACGTTTTGACACTTTCTGCACACTGGGGTTAAGAGCTGAGTGTGTGGGCTCTTTTGAGCCTTGCAGTTACATAGGGATTCAGTTGTCTGAAAAAACGCGTTTATTTCGGGCTGAAAAACACGTTTTCAAAAGTGTTCTGTTACTGCCCCATAACTTACATGGGGGTGACCAAACTTGCAGAAACATGTTTATTTCTGCTGAAAAACACGTTTTGACACTTTCTGCACACTGGGGTTAAGAGCTGAGTGTGTGGGCTCTTCTGAGTCTTGCAGTTACATAGGGATTCAGTTGTCTGAAAAAACGCGTTTATTTCGGGCTGAAAAACACGTTTTCAAAAGTGTGCTGTTACTGCCCCATAACTTACATGGGGTTGACCAAACTTGCAGAAACATGTTTATTTCTGCTGAAAATCACGTTTTGACACTTTCTGCACACTGGGGTTAAGAGCTGAGTGTGTGGGCTCTACTGAGTCTTGCAGTTACATAGGGATTCAGTTTTCTGAAAAAACGCGTTTATTTCGGGCTGAAAAACACGTTTTCAAAAGTGTGCTGTTACTTCCCCATAACTTACATGGGGGTGACCAAACTTGCAGAAACATGTTTATTTCTGCTGAAAAACACGTTTTGACACTTTCTGCACACTGGGGTTAAGAGCTGAGTGTGTGGGCTCTTCTGAGTCTTGCAGTTACATAGGGATTCAGTTGTCTGAAAAAACGCGTTTATTTCGGGCTGAAAAACACGTTTTCAAAAGTGTGCTGTGACTGCCCCATAACTTACATGGGGTTGACCAAACTTGCAGAAACATGTTTATTTCTGCTGAAAATCACGTTTTGACACTTTCTGCACACTGGGGTTAAGAGCTGAGTGTGTGGGCTCTACTGAGTCTTGCAGTTACATAGGGATTCAGTTGTCTGAAAAAACGCGTTTATTTCGGGCTGAAAAACACGTTTTCAAAAGTGTGCTGTTACTGCCCCATAACTTACATGGGGGTGACCAAACTTGCAGAAACATGTTTATTTCTGCTGAAAAACACGTTTTGACACTTTCTGCACACTGGGGTTAAGAGCTGAGTGTGTGGGCTCTTCTGAGTCTTGCAGTTACATAGGGATTCAGTTGTCTGAAAAAACGCGTTTATTTCGGGCTGAAAAACACGTTTTCAAAAGTGTGCTGTTACTGCCCCATAACTTACATGGGGTTGACCAAACTTGCAGAGACATGTTTATTTCTGCTGAAAATCACGTTTTGACACTTTCTGCACACTGGGGTTAAGAGCTGAGTGTGTGGGCTCTTTTGAGCCTTGCAGTTACATAGGGATTCAGTTGTCTGAAAAAACGCGTTTATTTCGGGCTGAAAAACACGTTTTCAAAAGTGTTCTGTTACTGCCCCATAACTTACATGGGGGTGACCAAACTTGCAGAAACATGTTTATTTCTGCTGAAAATCACGTTTTGACACTTTCTGCACACTGGGGTTAAGAGCTGAGTGTGTGGGCTCTTTTGAGTCTTGCAGTTACATAGGGATTCAGTTGTCTGAAAAAACGCGTTTATTTCTTGCTGAAAAACACGTTTTCAAAAGTGTGCTGTTACTGCCCCATAACTTACATGGGGTTGACCAAACTTGCAGAAACATGTTTATTTCTGCTGAAAATCACGTTTTGACACTTTCTGCACACTGGGGTTAAGAGCTGAGTGTGTGGGCTCTGCTGAGTCTTGCAGTTACATAGGGATTCAGTTGTCTGAAAAAACGCGTTTATTTCGGGCTGAAAAACACGTTTTCAAAAGTGTGCTGTTACTGCCCCATAACTTACATGGGGGTGACCAAACTTGCAGAAACATGTTTATTTCTGCTGAAAATCATGTTTTGACACTTTCTGCACACTGGGGTTAAGAGCTGAGTGTGTGGGCTCTTCTGAGTCTTGCAGTTACATAGGGATTCAGTTGTCTGAAAAAACGCGTTTATTTCGGGCTGAAAAACACGTTTTCAAAAGTGTGCTGTTACTGCCCCATAACTTACATGGGGGTGACCAAACTTGCAGAAACATGTTTATTTCTGCTGAAAATCATGTTTTGACACTTTCTGCACACTGGGGTTAAGAGCTGAGTGTGTGGGCTCTTTTGAGCCTTGCAGTTACAAAGGGATTCAGTTGTCTGAAAAAACGCGTTTATTTCGGGCTGAAAAACACGTTTTCAAAAGTGTGCTGTTACTGCCCCATAACTTACATGGGGGTGACCAAACTTGCAGAAACATGTTTATTTCTGCTGAAAAACACGTTTTGACACTTTCTGCACACTGGGGTTAAGAGCTGAGTGTGTGGGCTCTTCTGAGTCTTGCAGTTACATAGGGATTCAGTTGTCTGAAAAAACGCGTTTATTTCAGGCTGAAAAACACGTTTTCAAAAGTGTGCTGTTACTGCCCCATAACTTACATGGGGTTGACCAAACTTGCAGAAACATGTTTATTTCTGCTGAAAATCACGTTTTGACACTTTCTGCACTCTGGGGTTAAGAGCTGAGTGTGTGGGCTCTTTTGAGCCTTGCAGTTACATAGGGATTCAGTTGTCTGAAAAAACGCGTTTATTTCGGGCTGAAAAACACGTTTTCAAAAGTGTTCTGTTACTGCCCCATAACTTACATGGGGGTGACCAAACTTGCAGAAACATGTTTATTTCTGCTGAAAAACACGTTTTGACACTTTCTGCACACTGGGGTTAAGAGCTGAGTGTGTGGGCTCTTCTGAGTCTTGCAGTTACATAGGGATTCAGTTGTCTGAAAAAACGCGTTTATTTCGGGCTGAAAAACACGTTTTCAAAAGTGTGCTGTTACTGCCCCATAACTTACATGGGGGTGACCAAACTTGCAGAAACATGTTTATTTCTGCTGAAAATCACGTTTTGACACTTTCTGCACACTGGGGTTAAGAGCTGAGTGTGTGGGCTCTACTGAGTCTTGCAGTTACATAGGGATTCAGTTGTCTGAAAAAACGCGTTTATTTCGGGCTGAAAAACACGTTTTCAAAAGTGTGCTGTTACTGCCCCATAACTTACATGGGGGTGACCAAACTTGCAGAAACATGTTTATTTCTGCTGAAAATCATGTTTTGACACTTTCTGCACACTGGGGTTAAGAGCTGAGTGTGTGGGCTCTTCTGAGCCTTGCAGTTACAAAGGGATTCAGTTGTCTGAAAAAACGCGTTTATTTCGGGCTGAAAAACACGTTTTCAAAAGTGTGCTGTTACTGCCCCATAACTTACATGGGGGTGACCAAACTTGCAGAAACATGTTTATTTCTGCTGAAAAACACGTTTTGACACTTTCTGCACACTGGGGTTAAGAGCTGAGTGTGTGGGCTCTTCTGAGTCTTGCAGTTACATAGGGATTCAGTTGTCTGAAAAAACGCGTTTATTTCAGGCTGAAAAACACGTTTTCAAAAATGTGCTGTTACTGCCCCATAACTTACATGGGGTTGACCAAACTTGCAGAAACATGTTTATTTCTGCTGAAAATCACGTTTTGACACTTTCTGCACACTGGGGTTAAGAGCTGAGTGTGTGGGCTCTTCTGAGTCTTGCAGTTACATAGGGATTCAGTTGTCTGAAAAAACGCGTTTATTTCGGGCTGAAAAACACGTTTTCAAAAGTGCGCTGTTACTGCCCCATAACTTACATGGGGTTGACCAAACTTGCAGAAACATGTTTATTTCTGCTGAAAATCATGTTTTGACACTTTCTGCACACTGGGGTTAAGAGCTGAGTGTGTGGGCTCTTTTGAGCCTTGCAGTTACATAGGGATTCAGTTGTCTGAAAAAACGCGTTTATTTCGGGCTGAAAAACACGTTTTCAAAAGTGTTCTGTTACTGCCCCATAACTTACATGGGGGTGACCAAACTTGCAGAAACATGTTTATTTCTGCTGAAAAACACGTTTTGACACTTTCTGCACACTGGGGTTAAGAGCTGAGTGTGTGGGCTCTTCTGAGTCTTGCAGTTACATAGGGATTCAGTTGTCTGAAAAAACGCGTTTATTTCGGGCTGAAAAACACGTTTTCAAAAGTGTGCTGTTACTGCCCCATAACTTACATGGGGTTGACCAAACTTGCAGAAACATGTTTATTTCTGCTGAAAATCACGTTTTGACACTTTCTGCACACTGGGGTTAAGAGCTGAGTGTGTGGGCTCTACTGAGTCTTGCAGTTACATAGGGATTCAGTTGTCTGAAAAAACGCGTTTATTTCGGGCTGAAAAACACGTTTTCAAAAGTGTGCTGTTACTGCCCCATAACTTACATGGGGGTGACCAAACTTGCAGAAACATGTTTATTTCTGCTGAAAAACACGTTTTGACACTTTCTGCACACTGGGGTTAAGAGCTGAGTGTGTGGGCTCTTCTGAGTCTTGCAGTTACATAGGGATTCAGTTGTCTGAAAAAACGCGTTTATTTCGGGCTGAAAAACACGTTTTCAAAAGTGTGCTGTTACTGCCCCATAACTTACATGGGGTTGACCAAACTTGCAGAAACATGTTTATTTCTGCTGAAAATCACGTTTTGACACTTTCTGCACACTGGGGTTAAGAGCTGAGTGTGTGGGCTCTTTTGAGCCTTGCAGTTACATAGGGATTCAGTTGTCTGAAAAAACGCGTTTATTTCGGGCTGAAAAACACGTTTTCAAAAGTGTTCTGTTACTGCCCCATAACTTACATGGGGGTGACCAAACTTGCAGAAACATGTTTATTTCTGCTGAAAAACACGTTTTGACACTTTCTGCACACTGGGGTTAAGAGCTGAGTGTGTGGGCTCTTCTGAGTCTTGCAGTTACATAGGGATTCAGTTGTCTGAAAAAACGCGTTTATTTCTTGCTGAAAAACACGTTTTCAAAAGTGTGCTGTTACTGCCCCATAACTTACATGGGGTTGACCAAACTTGCAGAAACATGTTTATTTCTGCTGAAAATCACGTTTTGACACCTTCTGCACACTGGGGTTAAGAGCTGAGTGTGTGGGCTCTACTGAGTCTTGCAGTTACATAGGGATTCAGTTGTCTGAAAAAACGCGTTTATTTCGGGCTGAAAAACACGTTTTCAAAAGTGTGCTGTTACTGCCCCATAACTTACATGGGGGTGACCAAACTTGCAGAAACATGTTTATTTCTGCTGAAAATCATGTTTTGACACTTTCTGCACACTGGGGTTAAGAGCTGAGTGTGTGGGCTCTTCTGAGTCTTGCAGTTACATAGGGATTCAGTTGTCTGAAAAAACGCGTTTATTTCGGGCTGAAAAACACGTTTTCAAAAGTGTGCTGTTACTGCCCCATAACTTACATGGGGGTGACCAAACTTGCAGAAACATGTTTATTTCTGCTGAAAATCATGTTTTGACACTTTCTGCACACTGGGGTTAAGAGCTGAGTGTGTGGGCTCTTTTGAGCCTTGCAGTTACAAAGGGATTCAGTTGTCTGAAAAAACGCGTTTATTTCGGGCTGAAAAACACGTTTTCAAAAGTGTGCTGTTACTGCCCCATAACTTACATGGGGGTGACCAAACTTGCAGAAACATGTTTATTTCTGCTGAAAAACACGTTTTGACACTTTCTGCACACTGGGGTTAAGAGCTGAGTGTGTGGGCTCTTCTGAGTCTTGCAGTTACATAGGGATTCAGTTGTCTGAAAAAACGCGTTTATTTCAGGCTGAAAAACACGTTTTTAAAAGTGTGCTGTTACTGCCCCATAACTTACATGGGGTTGACCAAACTTGCAGAAACATGTTTATTTCTGCTGAAAATCACGTTTTGACACTTTCTGCACACTGGGGTTAAGAGCTGAGTGTGTGGGCTCTACTGAGTCTTGCAGTTACATAGGGATTCAGTTTTCTGAAAAAACGCGTTTATTTCGGGCTGAAAAACACGTTTTCAAAAGTGTGCTGTTACTTCCCCATAACTTACATGGGGGTGACCAAACTTGCAGAAACATGTTTATTTCTGCTGAAAAACACGTTTTGACACTTTCTGCACACTGGGGTTAAGAGCTGAGTGTGTGGGCTCTTCTGAGTCTTGCAGTTACATAGGGATTCAGTTGTCTGAAAAAACGCGTTTATTTCGGGCTGAAAAACACGTTTTCAAAAGTGTGCTGTTACTGCCCCATAACTTACATGGGGTTGACCAAACTTGCAGAAACATGTTTATTTCTGCTGAAAATCACGTTTTGACACTTTCTGCACACTGGGGTTAAGAGCTGAGTGTGTGGGCTCTACTGAGTCTTGCAGTTACATAGGGATTCAGTTGTCTGAAAAAACGCGTTTATTTCGGGCTGAAAAACACGTTTTCAAAAGTGTGCTGTTACTGCCCCATAACTTACATGGGGGTGACCAAACTTGCAGAAACATGTTTATTTCTGCTGAAAAACACGTTTTGACACTTTCTGCACACTGGGGTTAAGAGCTGAGTGTGTGGGCTCTTCTGAGTCTTGCAGTTACATAGGGATTCAGTTGTCTGAAAAAACGCGTTTATTTCGGGCTGAAAAACACGTTTTCAAAAGTGTGCTGTTACTGCCCCATAACTTACATGGGGTTGACCAAACTTGCAGAAACATGTTTATTTCTGCTGAAAATCACGTTTTGACACTTTCTGCACACTGGGGTTAAGAGCTGAGTGTGTGGGCTCTTTTGAGCCTTGCAGTTACATAGGGATTCAGTTGTCTGAAAAAACGCGTTTATTTCGGGCTGAAAAACACGTTTTCAAAAGTGTTCTGTTACTGCCCCATAACTTACATGGGGGTGACCAAACTTGCAGAAACATGTTTATTTCTGCTGAAAAACACGTTTTGACACTTTCTGCACACTGGGGTTAAGAGCTGAGTGTGTGGGCTCTTCTGAGTCTTGCAGTTACATAGGGATTCAGTTGTCTGAAAAAACGCGTTTATTTCTTGCTGAAAAACACGTTTTCAAAAGTGTGCTGTTACTGCCCCATAACTTACATGGGGTTGACCAAACTTGCAGAAACATGTTTATTTCTGCTGAAAATCATGTTTTGACACTTTCTGCACACTGGGGTTAAGAGCTGAGTGTGTGGGCTCTTCTGAGTCTTGCAGTTACATAGGGATTCAGTTGTCTGAAAAAACGCGTTTATTTCGGGCTGAAAAACACGTTTTCAAAAGTGTGCTGTTACTGCCCCATAACTTACATGGGGGTGACCAAACTTGCAGAAACATGTTTATTTCTGCTGAAAATCATGTTTTGACACTTTCTGCACACTGGGGTTAAGAGCTGAGTGTGTGGGCTCTTTTGAGCCTTGCAGTTACAAAGGGATTCAGTTGTCTGAAAAAACGCGTTTATTTCGGGCTGAAAAACACGTTTTCAAAAGTGTGCTGTTACTGCCCCATAACTTACATGGGGGTGACCAAACTTGCAGAAACATGTTTATTTCTGCTGAAAAACACGTTTTGACACTTTCTGCACACTGGGGTTAAGAGCTGAGTGTGTGGGCTCTTCTGAGTCTTGCAGTTACATAGGGATTCAGTTGTCTGAAAAAACGCGTTTATTTCAGGCTGAAAAACACGTTTTTAAAAGTGTGCTGTTACTGCCCCATAACTTACATGGGGTTGACCAAACTTGCAGAAACATGTTTATTTCTGCTGAAAATCACGTTTTGACACTTTCTGCACACTGGGGTTAAGAGCTGAGTGTGTGGGCTCTTTTGAGCCTTGCAGTTACATAGGGATTCAGTTGTCTGAAAAAACGCGTTTATTTCGGGCTGAAAAACACGTTTTCAAAAGTGTTCTGTTACTGCCCCATAACTTACATGGGGGTGACCAAACTTGCAGAAACATGTTTATTTCTGCTGAAAAACACGTTTTGACACTTTCTGCACACTGGGGTTAAGAGCTGAGTGTGTGGGCTCTTCTGAGTCTTGCAGTTACATAGGGATTCAGTTGTCTGAAAAAACGCGTTTATTTCGGGCTGAAAAACACGTTTTCAAAAGTGTGCTGTTACTGCCCCATAACTTACATGGGGGTGACCAAACTTGCAGAAACATGTTTATTTCTGCTGAAAAACACGTTTTGACACTTTCTGCACACTGGGGTTAAGAGCTGAGTGTGTGGGCTCTTCTGAGTCTTGCAGTTACATAGGGATTCAGTTGTCTGAAAAAACGCGTTTATTTCAGGCTGAAAAACACGTTTTCAAAAGTGTGCTGTTACTGCCCCATAACTTACATGGGGTTGACCAAACTTGCAGAAACATGTTTATTTCTGCTGAAAATCACGTTTTGACACTTTCTGCACACTGGGGTTAAGAGCTGAGTGTGTGGGCTCTTTTGAGCCTTGCAGTTACATAGGGATTCAGTTGTCTGAAAAAACGCGTTTATTTCGGGCTGAAAAACACGTTTTCAAAAGTGTGCTGTTACTGCCCCATAACTTACATGGGGGTGACCAAACTTGCAGAAACATGTTTATTTCTGCTGAAAATCATGTTTTGACACTTTCTGCACACTGGGGTTAAGAGCTGAGTGTGTGGGCTCTTTTGAGCCTTGCAGTTACAAAGGGATTCAGTTGTCTGAAAAAACGCGTTTATTTCGGGCTGAAAAACACGTTTTCAAAAGTGTGCTGTTACTGCCCCATAACTTACATGGGGTTGACCAAACTTGCAGAAACATGTTTATTTCTGCTGAAAATCACGTTTTGACACTTTCTGCACACTGGGGTTAAGAGCTGAGTGTGTGGGCTCTTTTGAGCCTTGCAGTTACATAGGGATTCAGTTGTCTGAAAAAACGCGTTTATTTCGGGCTGAAAAACACGTTTTCAAAAGTGTTCTGTTACTGCCCCATAACTTACATGGGGGTGACCAAACTTGCAGAAACATGTTTATTTCTGCTGAAAAACACGTTTTGACACTTTCTGCACACTGGGGTTAAGAGCTGAGTGTGTGGGCTCTTCTGAGTCTTGCAGTTACATAGGGATTCAGTTGTCTGAAAAAACGCGTTTATTTCGGGCTGAAAAACACGTTTTCAAAAGTGTGCTGTTACTGCCCCATAATTTACATGGGGGTGACCAAACTTGCAGAAACATGTTTATTTCTGCTGAAAAACACGTTTTGACACTTTCTGCACACTGGGGTTAAGAGCTGAGTGTGTGGGCTCTTCTGAGTCTTACAGTTACATAGGGATTCAGTTGTCTGAAAAAACGCGTTTATTTCGGGCTGAAAAACACGTTTTCAAAAGTGTGCTGTTACTGCCCCATAACTTACATGGGGGTGACCAAACTTGCAGAAACATGTTTATTTCTGCTGAAAAACACGTTTTGACACTTTCTGCACACTGGGGTTAAGAGCTGAGTGTGTGGGCTCTTCTGAGTCTTGCAGTTACATAGGGATTCAGTTGTCTGAAAAAACGCGTTTATTTCGGGCTGAAAAACACGTTTTCAAAAGTGTGCTGTTACTGCCCCATAACTTACATGGGGTTGACCAAACTTGCAGAAACATGTTTATTTCTGCTGAAAATCACGTTTTGACACTTTCTGCACACTGGGGTTAAGAGCTGAGTGTGTGGGCTCTTTTGAGCCTTGCAGTTACATAGGGATTCAGTTGTCTGAAAAAACGCGTTTATTTCGGGCTGAAAAACACGTTTTCAAAAGTGTTCTGTTACTGCCCCATAACTTACATGGGGGTGACCAAACTTGCAGAAACATGTTTATTTCTGCTGAAAAACACGTTTTGACACTTTCTGCACACTGGGGTTAAGAGCTGAGTGTGTGGGCTCTTCTGAGTCTTGCAGTTACATAGGGATTCAGTTGTCTGAAAAAACGCGTTTATTTCTTGCTGAAAAACACGTTTTCAAAAGTGTGCTGTTACTGCCCCATAACTTACATGGGGTTGACCAAACTTGCAGAAACATGTTTATTTCTGCTGAAAATCATGTTTTGACACTTTCTGCACACTGGGGTTAAGAGCTGAGTGTGTGGGCTCTTCTGAGTCTTGCAGTTACATAGGGATTCAGTTGTCTGAAAAAACGCGTTTATTTCGGGCTGAAAAACACGTTTTCAAAAGTGTGCTGTTACTGCCCCATAACTTACATGGGGGTGACCAAACTTGCAGAAACATGTTTATTTCTGCTGAAAATCATGTTTTGACACTTTCTGCACACTGGGGTTAAGAGCTGAGTGTGTGGGCTCTTTTGAGCCTTGCAGTTACAAAGGGATTCAGTTGTCTGAAAAAACGCGTTTATTTCGGGCTGAAAAACACGTTTTCAAAAGTGTGCTGTTACTGCCCCATAACTTACATGGGGGTGACCAAACTTGCAGAAACATGTTTATTTCTGCTGAAAAACACGTTTTGACACTTTCTGCACACTGGGGTTAAGAGCTGAGTGTGTGGGCTCTTCTGAGTCTTGCAGTTACATAGGGATTCAGTTGTCTGAAAAAACGCGTTTATTTCAGGCTGAAAAACACGTTTTTAAAAGTGTGCTGTTACTGCCCCATAACTTACATGGGGTTGACCAAACTTGCAGAAACATGTTTATTTCTGCTGAAAATCACGTTTTGACACTTTCTGCACACTGGGGTTAAGAGCTGAGTGTGTGGGCTCTTTTGAGCCTTGCAGTTACATAGGGATTCAGTTGTCTGAAAAAACGCGTTTATTTCGGGCTGAAAAACACGTTTTCAAAAGTGTTCTGTTACTGCCCCATAACTTACATGGGGGTGACCAAACTTGCAGAAACATGTTTATTTCTGCTGAAAAACACGTTTTGACACTTTCTGCACACTGGGGTTAAGAGCTGAGTGTGTGGGCTCTTCTGAGTCTTGCAGTTACATAGGGATTCAGTTGTCTGAAAAAACGCGTTTATTTCGGGCTGAAAAACACGTTTTCAAAAGTGTGCTGTTACTGCCCCATAACTTACATGGGGGTGACCAAACTTGCAGAAACATGTTTATTTCTGCTGAAAAACACGTTTTGACACTTTCTGCACACTGGGGTTAAGAGCTGAGTGTGTGGGCTCTTCTGAGTCTTGCAGTTACATAGGGATTCAGTTGTCTGAAAAAACGCGTTTATTTCAGGCTGAAAAACACGTTTTCAAAAGTGTGCTGTTACTGCCCCATAACTTACATGGGGTTGACCAAACTTGCAGAAACATGTTTATTTCTGCTGAAAATCACGTTTTGACACTTTCTGCACACTGGGGTTAAGAGCTGAGTGTGTGGGCTCTTTTGAGCCTTGCAGTTACATAGGGATTCAGTTGTCTGAAAAAACGCGTTTATTTCGGGCTGAAAAACACGTTTTCAAAAGTGTGCTGTTACTGCCCCATAACTTACATGGGGGTGACCAAACTTGCAGAAACATGTTTATTTCTGCTGAAAATCATGTTTTGACACTTTCTGCACACTGGGGTTAAGAGCTGAGTGTGTGGGCTCTTTTGAGCCTTGCAGTTACAAAGGGATTCAGTTGTCTGAAAAAACGCGTTTATTTCGGGCTGAAAAACACGTTTTCAAAAGTGTGCTGTTACTGCCCCATAACTTACATGGGGTTGACCAAACTTGCAGAAACATGTTTATTTCTGCTGAAAATCACGTTTTGACACTTTCTGCACACTGGGGTTAAGAGCTGAGTGTGTGGGCTCTTTTGAGCCTTGCAGTTACATAGGGATTCAGTTGTCTGAAAAAACGCGTTTATTTCGGGCTGAA
Source organism: Lepisosteus platostomus (assembly GCF_059453375.1). Taxonomy (NCBI): domain Eukaryota; kingdom Metazoa; phylum Chordata; class Actinopteri; order Semionotiformes; family Lepisosteidae; genus Lepisosteus; species Lepisosteus platostomus. The sequence continues at coordinate 43,140,706 of NC_142612.1, read as the reverse complement.
AAACACGTTTTCAAAAGTGTTCTGTTACTGCCCCATAACTTACATGGGGGTGACCAAACTTGCAGAAACATGTTTATTTCTGCTGAAAAACACGTTTTGACACTTTCTGCACACTGGGGTTAAGAGCTGAGTGTGTGGGCTCTTCTGAGTCTTGCAGTTACATAGGGATTCAGTTGTCTGAAAAAACGCGTTTATTTCGGGCTGAAAAACACGTTTTCAAAAGTGTGCTGTTACTGCCCCATAACTTACATGGGGGTGACCAAACTTGCAGAAACATGTTTATTTCTGCTGAAAAACACGTTTTGACACTTTCTGCACACTGGGGTTAAGAGCTGAGTGTGTGGGCTCTTCTGAGTCTTACAGTTACATAGGGATTCAGTTGTCTGAAAAAACGCGTTTATTTCAGGCTGAAAAACACGTTTTTAAAAGTGTGCTGTTACTGCCCCATAACTTACATGGGGTTGACCAAACTTGCAGAAACATGTTTATTTCTGCTGAAAATCACGTTTTGACACTTTCTGCACACTGGGGTTAAGAGCTGAGTGTGTGGGCTCTTTTGAGCCTTGCAGTTACATAGGGATTCAGTTGTCTGAAAAAACGCGTTTATTTCGGGCTGAAAAACACGTTTTCAAAAGTGTTCTGTTACTGCCCCATAACTTACATGGGGGTGACCAAACTTGCAGAAACATGTTTATTTCTGCTGAAAAACACGTTTTGACACTTTCTGCACACTGGGGTTAAGAGCTGAGTGTGTGGGCTCTACTGAGTCTTGCAGTTACATAGGGATTCAGTTGTCTGAAAAAACGCGTTTATTTCGGGCTGAAAAACACGTTTTCAAAAGTGTGCTGTTACTGCCCCATAACTTACATGGGGGTGACCAAACTTGCAGAAACATGTTTATTTCTGCTGAAAAACACGTTTTGACACTTTCTGCACACTGGGGTTAAGAGCTGAGTGTGTGGGCTCTTCTGAGTCTTGCAGTTACATAGGGATTCAGTTGTCTGAAAAAACGCGTTTATTTCAGGCTGAAAAACACGTTTTCAAAAGTGTGCTGTTACTGCCCCATAACTTACATGGGGTTGACCAAACTTGCAGAAACATGTTTATTTCTGCTGAAAATCACGTTTTGACACTTTCTGCACACTGGGGTTAAGAGCTGAGTGTGTGGGCTCTTTTGAGCCTTGCAGTTACATAGGGATTCAGTTGTCTGAAAAAACGCGTTTATTTCAGGCTGAAAAACACGTTTTTAAAAGTGTGCTGTTACTGCCCCATAACTTACATGGGGTTGACCAAACTTGCAGAAACATGTTTATTTCTGCTGAAAATCACGTTTTGACACTTTCTGCACACTGGGGTTAAGAGCTGAGTGTGTGGGCTCTTTTGAGCCTTGCAGTTACATAGGGATTCAGTTGTCTGAAAAAACGCGTTTATTTCGGGCTGAAAAACACGTTTTCAAAAGTGTTCTGTTACTGCCCCATAACTTACATGGGGGTGACCAAACTTGCAGAAACATGTTTATTTCTGCTGAAAAACACGTTTTGACACTTTCTGCACACTGGGGTTAAGAGCTGAGTGTGTGGGCTCTTCTGAGTCTTGCAGTTACATAGGGATTCAGTTGTCTGAAAAAACGCGTTTATTTCGGGCTGAAAAACACGTTTTCAAAAGTGTGCTGTTACTGCCCCATAACTTACATGGGGGTGACCAAACTTGCAGAAACATGTTTATTTCTGCTGAAAAACACGTTTTGACACTTTCTGCACACTGGGGTTAAGAGCTGAGTGTGTGGGCTCTTCTGAGTCTTGCAGTTACATAGGGATTCAGTTGTCTGAAAAAACGCGTTTATTTCAGGCTGAAAAACACGTTTTCAAAAGTGTGCTGTTACTGCCCCATAACTTACATGGGGTTGACCAAACTTGCAGAAACATGTTTATTTCTGCTGAAAATCACGTTTTGACACTTTCTGCACACTGGGGTTAAGAGCTGAGTGTGTGGGCTCTTTTGAGCCTTGCAGTTACATAGGGATTCAGTTGTCTGAAAAAACGCGTTTATTTCGGGCTGAAAAACACGTTTTCAAAAGTGTGCTGTTACTGCCCCATAACTTACATGGGGGTGACCAAACTTGCAGAAACATGTTTATTTCTGCTGAAAATCATGTTTTGACACTTTCTGCACACTGGGGTTAAGAGCTGAGTGTGTGGGCTCTTTTGAGCCTTGCAGTTACAAAGGGATTCAGTTGTCTGAAAAAACGCGTTTATTTCGGGCTGAAAAACACGTTTTCAAAAGTGTGCTGTTACTGCCCCATAACTTACATGGGGTTGACCAAACTTGCAGAAAAATGTTTATTTCTGCTGAAAATCACGTTTTGACACTTTCTGCACACTGGGGTTAAGAGCTGAGTGTGTGGGCTCTTTTGAGCCTTGCAGTTACATAGGGATTCAGTTGTCTGAAAAAACGCGTTTATTTCGGGCTGAAAAACACGTTTTCAAAAGTGTTCTGTTACTGCCCCATAACTTACATGGGGGTGACCAAACTTGCAGAAACATGTTTATTTCTGCTGAAAAACACGTTTTGACACTTTCTGCACACTGGGGTTAAGAGCTGAGTGTGTGGGCTCTTCTGAGTCTTGCAGTTACATAGGGATTCAGTTGTCTGAAAAAACGCGTTTATTTCGGGCTGAAAAACACGTTTTCAAAAGTGTGCTGTTACTGCCCCATAACTTACATGGGGGTGACCAAACTTGCAGAAACATGTTTATTTCTGCTGAAAAACACGTTTTGACACTTTCTGCACACTGGGGTTAAGAGCTGAGTGTGTGGGCTCTTCTGAGTCTTACAGTTACATAGGGATTCAGTTGTCTGAAAAAACGCGTTTATTTCAGGCTGAAAAACACGTTTTTAAAAGTGTGCTGTTACTGCCCCATAACTTACATGGGGTTGACCAAACTTGCAGAAACATGTTTATTTCTGCTGAAAATCACGTTTTGACACTTTCTGCACACTGGGGTTAAGAGCTGAGTGTGTGGGCTCTTTTGAGCCTTGCAGTTACATAGGGATTCAGTTGTCTGAAAAAACGCGTTTATTTCGGGCTGAAAAACACGTTTTCAAAAGTGTTCTGTTACTGCCCCATAACTTACATGGGGGTGACCAAACTTGCAGAAACATGTTTATTTCTGCTGAAAAACACGTTTTGACACTTTCTGCACACTGGGGTTAAGAGCTGAGTGTGTGGGCTCTACTGAGTCTTGCAGTTACATAGGGATTCAGTTGTCTGAAAAAACGCGTTTATTTCGGGCTGAAAAACACGTTTTCAAAAGTGTGCTGTTACTGCCCCATAACTTACATGGGGGTGACCAAACTTGCAGAAACATGTTTATTTCTGCTGAAAAACACGTTTTGACACTTTCTGCACACTGGGGTTAAGAGCTGAGTGTGTGGGCTCTTCTGAGTCTTGCAGTTACATAGGGATTCAGTTGTCTGAAAAAACGCGTTTATTTCAGGCTGAAAAACACGTTTTCAAAAGTGTGCTGTTACTGCCCCATAACTTACATGGGGTTGACCAAACTTGCAGAAACATGTTTATTTCTGCTGAAAATCACGTTTTGACACTTTCTGCACACTGGGGTTAAGAGCTGAGTGTGTGGGCTCTTTTGAGCCTTGCAGTTACATAGGGATTCAGTTGTCTGAAAAAACGCGTTTATTTCGGGCTGAAAAACACGTTTTCAAAAGTGTTCTGTTACTGCCCCATAACTTACATGGGGGTGACCAAACTTGCAGAAACATGTTTATTTCTGCTGAAAAACACGTTTTGACACTTTCTGCACACTGGGGTTAAGAGCTGAGTGTGTGGGCTCTTCTGAGTCTTGCAGTTACATAGGGATTCAGTTGTCTGAAAAAACGCGTTTATTTCGGGCTGAAAAACACGTTTTCAAAAGTGTGCTGTTACTGCCCCATAACTTACATGGGGTTGACCAAACTTGCAGAAACATGTTTATTTCTGCTGAAAATCACGTTTTGACACTTTCTGCACACTGGGGTTAAGAGCTGAGTGTGTGGGCTCTTTTGAGCCTTGCAGTTACATAGGGATTCAGTTGTCTGAAAAAACGCGTTTATTTCGGGCTGGAAAAAACACGTTTTCAAAAGTGTTCTGTTACTGCCCCATAACTTACATGGGGGTGACCAAACTTGCAGAAACATGTTTATTTCTGCTGAAAAACACGTTTTGACACTTTCTGCACACTGGGGTTAAGAGCTGAGTGTGTGGGCTCTTCTGAGTCTTGCAGTTACATAGGGATTCAGTTGTCTGAAAAAACGCATTTATTTCGGGCTGAAAAACACGTTTTCAAAAGTGTGCTGTTACTGCCCCATAACTTACATGGGGGTGACCAAACTTGCAGAAACATGTTTATTTCTGCTGAAAAACACGTTTTGACACTTTCTGCACACTGGGGTTAAGAGCTGAGTGTGTGGGCTCTTCTGAGTCTTGCAGTTACATAGGGATTCAGTTGTCTGAAAAAACGCATTTATTTCGGGCTGAAAAACACGTTTTCAAAAGTGTGCTGTTACTGCCCCATAACTTACATGGGGTTGACCAAACTTGCAGAAACATGTTTATTTCTGCTGAAAATCACGTTTTGACACTTTCTGCACACTGGGGTTAAGAGCTGAGTGTGTGGGCTCTTTTGAGCCTTGCAGTTACATAGGGATTCAGTTGTCTGAAAAAACGCGTTTATTTCGGGCTGAAAAACACGTTTTCAAAAGTGTTCTGTTACTGCCCCATAACTTACATGGGGGTGACCAAACTTGCAGAAACGTTTATTTCTGCTGAAAAACACGTTTTGACACTTTCTGCACACTGGGGTTAAGAGCTGAGTGTGTGGGCTCTTCTGAGTCTTGCAGTTACATAGGGATTCAGTTGTCTGAAAAAACGCGTTTATTTCGGGCTGAAAAACACGTTTTCAAAAGTGTGCTGTTACTGCCCCATAACTTACATGGGGGTGACCAAACTTGCAGAAACATGTTTATTTCTGCTGAAAAACACGTTTTGACACTTTCTGCACACTGGAGTTAAGAGCTGAGTGTGTGGGCTCTTCTGAGTCTTGCAGTTACATAGGGATTCAGTTGTCTGAAAAAACGCGTTTATTTCGGGCTGAAAAACACGTTTTCAAAAGTGTGCTGTTACTGCCCCATAACTTACATGGGGGTGACCAAACTTGCAGAAACATGTTTATTTCTGCTGAAAAACACGTTTTGACACTTTCTGCACACTGGGGTTAAGAGCTGAGTGTGTGGGCTCTTCTGAGTCTTGCAGTTACATAGGGATTCAGTTGTCTGAAAAAACGCGTTTATTTCGGGCTGAAAAACACGTTTTCAAAAGTGTGCTGTTACTGCCCCATAACTTACATGGGGTTGACCAAACTTGCAGAAACATGTTTATTTCTGCTGAAAATCACGTTTTGACACTTTCTGCACACTGGGGTTAAGAGCTGAGTGTGTGGGCTCTACTGAGTCTTGCAGTTACATAGGGATTCAGTTTTCTGAAAAAACGCGTTTATTTCGGGCTGAAAAACACGTTTTCAAAAGTGTGCTGTTACTTCCCCATAACTTACATGGGGGTGACCAAACTTGCAGAAACATGTTTATTTCTGCTGAAAAACACGTTTTGACACTTTCTGCACACTGGGGTTAAGAGCTGAGTGTGTGGGCTCTTCTGAGTCTTGCAGTTACATAGGGATTCAGTTGTCTGAAAAAACGCGTTTATTTCGGGCTGAAAAACACGTTTTCAAAAGTGTGCTGTTACTGCCCCATAACTTACATGGGGGTGACCAAACTTGCAGAAACATGTTTATTTCTGCTGAAAAACACGTTTTGACACTTTCTGCACACTGGGGTTAAGAGCTGAGTGTGTGGGCTCTTCTGAGTCTTGCAGTTACATAGGGATTCAGTTGTCTGAAAAAACGCGTTTATTTCGGGCTGAAAAACACGTTTTCAAAAGTGTGCTGTTACTGCCCCATAACTTACATGGGGTTGACCAAACTTGCAGAAACATGTTTATTTCTGCTGAAAATCACGTTTTGACACTTTCTGCACACTGGGGTTAAGAGCTGAGTGTGTGGGCTCTTTTGAGCCTTGCAGTTACATAGGGATTCAGTTGTCTGAAAAAACGCGTTTATTTCGGGCTGAAAAACACGTTTTCAAAAGTGTTCTGTTACTGCCCCATAACTTACATGGGGGTGACCAAACTTGCAGAAACATGTTTATTTCTGCTGAAAAACACGTTTTGACACTTTCTGCACACTGGGGTTAAGAGCTGAGTGTGTGGGCTCTTCTGAGTCTTGCAGTTACATAGGGATTCAGTTGTCTGAAAAAACGCGTTTATTTCTTGCTGAAAAACACGTTTTCAAAAGTGTGCTGTTACTGCCCCATAACTTACATGGGGTTGACCAAACTTGCAGAAACATGTTTATTTCTGCTGAAAATCACGTTTTGACACTTTCTGCACACTGGGGTTAAGAGCTGAGTGTGTGGGCTCTACTGAGTCTTGCAGTTACATAGGGATTCAGTTGTCTGAAAAAACGCGTTTATTTCGGGCTGAAAAACACGTTTTCAAAAGTGTGCTGTTACTGCCCCATAACTTACATGGGGGTGACCAAACTTGCAGAAACATGTTTATTTCTGCTGAAAATCATGTTTTGACACTTTCTGCACACTGGGGTTAAGAGCTGAGTGTGTGGGCTCTTCTGAGTCTTGCAGTTACATAGGGATTCAGTTGTCTGAAAAAACGCGTTTATTTCGGGCTGAAAAACACGTTTTCAAAAGTGTGCTGTTACTGCCCCATAACTTACATGGGGGTGACCAAACTTGCAGAAACATGTTTATTTCTGCTGAAAATCATGTTTTGACACTTTCTGCACACTGGGGTTAAGAGCTGAGTGTGTGGGCTCTTTTGAGCCTTGCAGTTACAAAGGGATTCAGTTGTCTGAAAAAACGCGTTTATTTCGGGCTGAAAAACACGTTTTCAAAAGTGTGCTGTTACTGCCCCATAACTTACATGGGGGTGACCAAACTTGCAGAAACATGTTTATTTCTGCTGAAAAACACGTTTTGACACTTTCTGCACACTGGGGTTAAGAGCTGAGTGTGTGGGCTCTTCTGAGTCTTGCAGTTACATAGGGATTCAGTTGTCTGAAAAAACGCGTTTATTTCAGGCTGAAAAACACGTTTTTAAAAGTGTGCTGTTACTGCCCCATAACTTACATGGGGTTGACCAAACTTGCAGAAACATGTTTATTTCTGCTGAAAATCACGTTTTGACACTTTCTGCACACTGGGGTTAAGAGCTGAGTGTGTGGGCTCTACTGAGTCTTGCAGTTACATAGGGATTCAGTTTTCTGAAAAAACGCGTTTATTTCGGGCTGAAAAACACGTTTTCAAAAGTGTGCTGTTACTTCCCCATAACTTACATGGGGGTGACCAAACTTGCAGAAACATGTTTATTTCTGCTGAAAAACACGTTTTGACACTTTCTGCACACTGGGGTTAAGAGCTGAGTGTGTGGGCTCTTCTGAGTCTTGCAGTTACATAGGGATTCAGTTGTCTGAAAAAACGCGTTTATTTCGGGGTGAAAAACACGTTTTCAAAAGTGTGCTGTTACTGCCCCATAACTTACATGGGGTTGACCAAACTTGCAGAAACATGTTTATTTCTGCTGAAAATCACGTTTTGACACTTTCTGCACACTGGGGTTAAGAGCTGAGTGTGTGGGCTCTACTGAGTCTTGCAGTTACATAGGGATTCAGTTGTCTGAAAAAACGCGTTTATTTCGGGCTGAAAAACACGTTTTCAAAAGTGTGCTGTTACTGCCCCATAACTTACATGGGGGTGACCAAACTTGCAGAAACATGTTTATTTCTGCTGAAAATCATGTTTTGACACTTTCTGCACACTGGGGTTAAGAGCTGAGTGTGTGGGCTCTTCTGAGTCTTGCAGTTACATAGGGATTCAGTTGTCTGAAAAAACGCGTTTATTTCGGGCTGAAAAACACGTTTTCAAAAGTGTGCTGTTACTGCCCCATAACTTACATGGGGGTGACCAAACTTGCAGAAACATGTTTATTTCTGCTGAAAATCATGTTTTGACACTTTCTGCACACTGGGGTTAAGAGCTGAGTGTGTGGGCTCTTTTGAGCCTTGCAGTTACAAAGGGATTCAGTTGTCTGAAAAAACGCGTTTATTTCGGGCTGAAAAACACGTTTTCAAAAGTGTGCTGTTACTGCCCCATAACTTACATGGGGGTGACCAAACTTGCAGAAACATGTTTATTTCTGCTGAAAAACACGTTTTGACACTTTCTGCACACTGGGGTTAAGAGCTGAGTGTGTGGGCTCTTCTGAGTCTTGCAGTTACATAGGGATTCAGTTGTCTGAAAAAACGCGTTTATTTCAGGCTGAAAAACACGTTTTTAAAAGTGTGCTGTTACTGCCCCATAACTTACATGGGGTTGACCAAACTTGCAGAAACATGTTTATTTCTGCTGAAAATCACGTTTTGACACTTTCTGCACACTGGGGTTAAGAGCTGAGTGTGTGGGCTCTACTGAGTCTTGCAGTTACATAGGGATTCAGTTTTCTGAAAAAACGCGTTTATTTCGGGCTGAAAAACACGTTTTCAAAAGTGTGCTGTTACTTCCCCATAACTTACATGGGGGTGACCAAACTTGCAGAAACATGTTTATTTCTGCTGAAAAACACGTTTTGACACTTTCTGCACACTGGGGTTAAGAGCTGAGTGTGTGGGCTCTTCTGAGTCTTGCAGTTACATAGGGATTCAGTTGTCTGAAAAAACGCGTTTATTTCGGGGTGAAAAACACGTTTTCAAAAGTGTGCTGTTACTGCCCCATAACTTACATGGGGTTGACCAAACTTGCAGAAACATGTTTATTTCTGCTGAAAATCACGTTTTGACACTTTCTGCACACTGGGGTTAAGAGCTGAGTGTGTGGGCTCTACTGAGTCTTGCAGTTACATAGGGATTCAGTTGTCTGAAAAAACGCGTTTATTTCGGGCTGAAAAACACGTTTTCAAAAGTGTGCTGTTACTGCCCCATAACTTACATGGGGGTGACCAAACTTGCAGAAACATGTTTATTTCTGCTGAAAAACACGTTTTGACACTTTCTGCACACTGGGGTTAAGAGCTGAGTGTGTGGGCTCTTCTGAGTCTTGCAGTTACATAGGGATTCAGTTGTCTGAAAAAACGCGTTTATTTCGGGCTGAAAAACACGTTTTCAAAAGTGTGCTGTTACTGCCCCATAACTTACATGGGGTTGACCAAACTTGCAGAAACATGTTTATTTCTGCTGAAAATCACGTTTTGACACTTTCTGCACACTGGGGTTAAGAGCTGAGTGTGTGGGCTCTACTGAGTCTTGCAGTTACATAGGGATTCAGTTGTCTGAAAAAACGCGTTTATTTCGGGCTGAAAAACACGTTTTCAAAAGTGTGCTGTTACTGCCCCATAACTTACATGGGGGTGACCAAACTTGCAGAAACATGTTTATTTCTGCTGAAAAACATGTTTTGACACTTTCTGCACACTGGGGTTAAGAGCTGAGTGTGTGGGCTCTTTTGAGCCTTGCAGTTACAAAGGGATTCAGTTGTCTGAAAAAACGCGTTTATTTCGGGCTGAAAAACACGTTTTCAAAAGTGTGCTGTTACTGCCCCATAACTTACATGGGGGTGACCAAACTTGCAGAAACATGTTTATTTCTGCTGAAAAACACGTTTTGACACTTTCTGCACACTGGGGTTAAGAGCTGAGTGTGTGGGCTCTTCTGAGTCTTGCAGTTACATAGGGATTCAGTTGTCTGAAAAAACGCGTTTATTTCAGGCTGAAAAACACGTTTTTAAAAGTGTGCTGTTACTGCCCCATAACTTACATGGGGTTGACCAAACTTGCAGAAACATGTTTATTTCTGCTGAAAAACACGTTTTGACACTTTCTGCACACTGGGGTTAAGAGCTGAGTGTGTGGGCTCTTCTGAGTCTTACAGTTACATAGGGATTCAGTTGTCTGAAAAAACGCGTTTATTTCAGGCTGAAAAACACGTTTTTAAAAGTGTGCTGTTACTGCCCCATAACTTACATGGGGTTGACCAAACTTGCAGAAACATGTTTATTTCTGCTGAAAATCACGTTTTGACACTTTCTGCACACTGGGGTTAAGAGCTGAGTGTGTGGGCTCTTTTGAGCCTTGCAGTTACATAGGGATTCAGTTGTCTGAAAAAACGCGTTTATTTCGGGCTGAAAAACACGTTTTCAAAAGTGTTCTGTTACTGCCCCATAACTTACATGGGGGTGACCAAACTTGCAGAAACATGTTTATTTCTGCTGAAAAACACGTTTTGACACTTTCTGCACACTGGGGTTAAGAGCTGAGTGTGTGGGCTCTTCTGAGTCTTGCAGTTACATAGGGATTCAGTTGTCTGAAAAAACGCGTTTATTTCGGGCTGAAAAACACGTTTTCAAAAGTGTGCTGTTACTGCCCCATAACTTACATGGGGGTGACCAAACTTGCAGAAACATGTTTATTTCTGCTGAAAAACACGTTTTGACACTTTCTGCACACTGGGGTTAAGAGCTGAGTGTGTGGGCTCTTCTGAGTCTTGCAGTTACATAGGGATTCAGTTGTCTGAAAAAACGCGTTTATTTCAGGCTGAAAAACACGTTTTCAAAAGTGTGCTGTTACTGCCCCATAACTTACATGGGGTTGACCAAACTTGCAGAAACATGTTTATTTCTGCTGAAAATCACGTTTTGACACTTTCTGCACACTGGGGTTAAGAGCTGAGTGTGTGGGCTCTTTTGAGCCTTGCAGTTACATAGGGATTCAGTTGTCTGAAAAAACGCGTTTATTTCGGGCTGAAAAACACGTTTTCAAAAGTGTTCTGTTACTGCCCCATAACTTACATGGGGGTGACCAAACTTGCAGAAACATGTTTATTTCTGCTGAAAAACACGTTTTGACACTTTCTGCACACTGGGGTTAAGAGCTGAGTGTGTGGGCTCTTCTGAGTCTTGCAGTTACATAGGGATTCAGTTGTCTGAAAAAACGCGTTTATTTCTTGCTGAAAAACACGTTTTCAAAAGTGTGCTGTTACTGCCCCATAACTTACATGGGGTTGACCAAACTTGCAGAAACATGTTTATTTCTGCTGAAAATCACGTTTTGACACTTTCTGCACACTGGGGTTAAGAGCTGAGTGTGTGGGCTCTACTGAGTCTTGCAGTTACATAGGGATTCAGTTGTCTGAAAAAACGCGTTTATTTCGGGCTGAAAAACACGTTTTCAAAAGTGTGCTGTTACTGCCCCATAACTTACATGGGGGTGACCAAACTTGCAGAAACATGTTTATTTCTGCTGAAAATCATGTTTTGACACTTTCTGCACACTGGGGTTAAGAGCTGAGTGTGTGGGCTCTTCTGAGTCTTGCAGTTACATAGGGATTCAGTTGTCTGAAAAAACGCGTTTATTTCGGGCTGAAAAACACGTTTTCAAAAGTGTGCTGTTACTGCCCCATAACTTACATGGGGGTGACCAAACTTGCAGAAACATGTTTATTTCTGCTGAAAATCATGTTTTGACACTTTCTGCACACTGGGGTTAAGAGCTGAGTGTGTGGGCTCTTTTGAGCCTTGCAGTTACAAAGGGATTCAGTTGTCTGAAAAAACGCGTTTATTTCGGGCTGAAAAACACGTTTTCAAAAGTGTGCTGTTACTGCCCCATAACTTACATGGGGGTGACCAAACTTGCAGAAACATGTTTATTTCTGCTGAAAAACACGTTTTGACACTTTCTGCACACTGGGGTTAAGAGCTGAGTGTGTGGGCTCTTCTGAGTCTTGCAGTTACATAGGGATTCAGTTGTCTGAAAAAACGCGTTTATTTCAGGCTGAAAAACACGTTTTTAAAAGTGTGCTGTTACTGCCCCATAACTTACATGGGGTTGACCAAACTTGCAGAAACATGTTTATTTCTGCTGAAAATCACGTTTTGACACTTTCTGCACACTGGGGTTAAGAGCTGAGTGTGTGGGCTCTACTGAGTCTTGCAGTTACATAGGGATTCAGTTTTCTGAAAAAACGCGTTTATTTCGGGCTGAAAAACACGTTTTCAAAAGTGTGCTGTTACTTCCCCATAACTTACATGGGGGTGACCAAACTTGCAGAAACATGTTTATTTCTGCTGAAAAACACGTTTTGACACTTTCTGCACACTGGGGTTAAGAGCTGAGTGTGTGGGCTCTTCTGAGTCTTGCAGTTACATAGGGATTCAGTTGTCTGAAAAAACGCGTTTATTTCGGGGTGAAAAACACGTTTTCAAAAGTGTGCTGTTACTGCCCCATAACTTACATGGGGTTGACCAAACTTGCAGAAACATGTTTATTTCTGCTGAAAATCACGTTTTGACACTTTCTGCACACTGGGGTTAAGAGCTGAGTGTGTGGGCTCTACTGAGTCTTGCAGTTACATAGGGATTCAGTTGTCTGAAAAAACGCGTTTATTTCGGGCTGAAAAACACGTTTTCAAAAGTGTGCTGTTACTGCCCCATAACTTACATGGGGGTGACCAAACTTGCAGAAACATGTTTATTTCTGCTGAAAAACACGTTTTGACACTTTCTGCACACTGGGGTTAAGAGCTGAGTGTGTGGGCTCTTCTGAGTCTTGCAGTTACATAGGGATTCAGTTGTCTGAAAAAACGCGTTTATTTCGGGCTGAAAAACACGTTTTCAAAAGTGTGCTGTTACTGCCCCATAACTTACATGGGGTTGACCAAACTTGCAGAAACATGTTTATTTCTGCTGAAAATCACGTTTTGACACTTTCTGCACACTGGGGTTAAGAGCTGAGTGTGTGGGCTCTACTGAGTCTTGCAGTTACATAGGGATTCAGTTGTCTGAAAAAACGCGTTTATTTCGGGCTGAAAAACACGTTTTCAAAAGTGTGCTGTTACTGCCCCATAACTTACATGGGGGTGACCAAACTTGCAGAAACATGTTTATTTCTGCTGAAAAACATGTTTTGACACTTTCTGCACACTGGGGTTAAGAGCTGAGTGTGTGGGCTCTTTTGAGCCTTGCAGTTACAAAGGGATTCAGTTGTCTGAAAAAACGCGTTTATTTCGGGCTGAAAAACACGTTTTCAAAAGTGTGCTGTTACTGCCCCATAACTTACATGGGGGTGACCAAACTTGCAGAAACATGTTTATTTCTGCTGAAAAACACGTTTTGACACTTTCTGCACACTGGGGTTAAGAGCTGAGTGTGTGGGCTCTTCTGAGTCTTGCAGTTACATAGGGATTCAGTTGTCTGAAAAAACGCGTTTATTTCAGGCTGAAAAACACGTTTTTAAAAGTGTGCTGTTACTGCCCCATAACTTACATGGGGTTGACCAAACTTGCAGAAACATGTTTATTTCTGCTGAAAAACACGTTTTGACACTTTCTGCACACTGGGGTTAAGAGCTGAGTGTGTGGGCTCTTCTGAGTCTTACAGTTACATAGGGATTCAGTTGTCTGAAAAAACGCGTTTATTTCAGGCTGAAAAACACGTTTTTAAAAGTGTGCTGTTACTGCCCCATAACTTACATGGGGTTGACCAAACTTGCAGAAACATGTTTATTTCTGCTGAAAATCACGTTTTGACACTTTCTGCACACTGGGGTTAAGAGCTGAGTGTGTGGGCTCTTTTGAGCCTTGCAGTTACATAGGGATTCAGTTGTCTGAAAAAACGCGTTTATTTCGGGCTGAAAAACACGTTTTCAAAAGTGTTCTGTTACTGCCCCATAACTTACATGGGGGTGACCAAACTTGCAGAAACATGTTTATTTCTGCTGAAAAACACGTTTTGACACTTTCTGCACACTGGGGTTAAGAGCTGAGTGTGTGGGCTCTTCTGAGTCTTGCAGTTACATAGGGATTCAGTTGTCTGAAAAAACGCGTTTATTTCGGGCTGAAAAACACGTTTTCAAAAGTGTGCTGTTACTGCCCCATAACTTACATGGGGGTGACCAAACTTGCAGAAACATGTTTATTTCTGCTGAAAAACACGTTTTGACACTTTCTGCACACTGGGGTTAAGAGCTGAGTGTGTGGGCTCTTCTGAGTCTTGCAGTTACATAGGGATTCAGTTGTCTGAAAAAACGCGTTTATTTCAGGCTGAAAAACACGTTTTCAAAAGTGTGCTGTTACTGCCCCATAACTTACATGGGGTTGACCAAACTTGCAGAAACATGTTTATTTCTGCTGAAAATCACGTTTTGACACTTTCTGCACACTGGGGTTAAGAGCTGAGTGTGTGGGCTCTTTTGAGCCTTGCAGTTACATAGGGATTCAGTTGTCTGAAAAAACGCGTTTATTTCGGGCTGAAAAACACGTTTTCAAAAGTGTTCTGTTACTGCCCCATAACTTACATGGGGGTGACCAAACTTGCAGAAACATGTTTATTTCTGCTGAAAAACACGTTTTGACACTTTCTGCACACTGGGGTTAAGAGCTGAGTGTGTGGGCTCTTCTGAGTCTTGCAGTTACATAGGGATTCAGTTGTCTGAAAAAACGCGTTTATTTCTTGCTGAAAAACACGTTTTCAAAAGTGTGCTGTTACTGCCCCATAACTTACATGGGGTTGACCAAACTTGCAGAAACATGTTTATTTCTGCTGAAAATCACGTTTTGACACTTTCTGCACACTGGGGTTAAGAGCTGAGTGTGTGGGCTCTACTGAGTCTTGCAGTTACATAGGGATTCAGTTGTCTGAAAAAACGCGTTTATTTCGGGCTGAAAAACACGTTTTCAAAAGTGTGCTGTTACTGCCCCATAACTTACATGGGGGTGACCAAACTTGCAGAAACATGTTTATTTCTGCTGAAAATCATGTTTTGACACTTTCTGCACACTGGGGTTAAGAGCTGAGTGTGTGGGCTCTTCTGAGTCTTGCAGTTACATAGGGATTCAGTTGTCTGAAAAAACGCGTTTATTTCGGGCTGAAAAACACGTTTTCAAAAGTGTGCTGTTACTGCCCCATAACTTACATGGGGGTGACCAAACTTGCAGAAACATGTTTATTTCTGCTGAAAATCATGTTTTGACACTTTCTGCACACTGGGGTTAAGAGCTGAGTGTGTGGGCTCTTTTGAGCCTTGCAGTTACAAAGGGCTTCAGTTGTCTGAAAAAACGCGTTTATTTCGGGCTGAAAAACACGTTTTCAAAAGTGTGCTGTTACTGCCCCATAACTTACATGGGGGTGACCAAACTTGCAGAAACATGTTTATTTCTGCTGAAAAACACGTTTTGACACTTTCTGCACACTGGGGTTAAGAGCTGAGTGTGTGGGCTCTTCTGAGTCTTGCAGTTACATAGGGATTCAGTTGTCTGAAAAAACGCGTTTATTTCAGGCTGAAAAACACGTTTTTAAAAGTGTGCTGTTACTGCCCCATAACTTACATGGGGTTGACCAAACTTGCAGAAACATGTTTATTTCTGCTGAAAATCACGTTTTGACACTTTCTGCACACTGGGGTTAAGAGCTGAGTGTGTGGGCTCTACTGAGTCTTGCAGTTACATAGGGATTCAGTTTTCTGAAAAACGCGTTTATTTCGGGCTGAAAAACACGTTTTCAAAAGTGTGCTGTTACTTCCCCATAACTTACATGGGGGTGACCAAACTTGCAGAAACATGTTTATTTCTGCTGAAAAACACGTTTTGACACTTTCTGCACACTGGGGTTAAGAGCTGAGTGTGTGGGCTCTTCTGAGTCTTGCAGTTACATAGGGATTCAGTTGTCTGAAAAAACGCGTTTATTTCGGGCTGAAAAACACGTTTTCAAAAGTGTGCTGTTACTGCCCCATAACTTACATGGGGTTGACCAAACTTGCAGAAACATGTTTATTTCTGCTGAAAATCACGTTTTGACACTTTCTGCACACTGGGGTTAAGAGCTGAGTGTGTGGGCTCTACTGAGTCTTGCAGTTACATAGGGATTCAGTTGTCTGAAAAAACGCGTTTATTTCGGGCTGAAAAACACGTTTTCAAAAGTGTGCTGTTACTGCCCCATAACTTACATGGGGGTGACCAAACTTGCAGAAACATGTTTATTTCTGCTGAAAAACACGTTTTGACACTTTCTGCACACTGGGGTTAAGAGCTGAGTGTGTGGGCTCTTCTGAGTCTTGCAGTTACATAGGGATTCAGTTGTCTGAAAAAACGCGTTTATTTCGGGCTGAAAAACACGTTTTCAAAAGTGTGCTGTTACTGCCCCATAACTTACATGGGGTTGACCAAACTTGCAGAAACATGTTTATTTCTGCTGAAAATCACGTTTTGACACTTTCTGCACACTGGGGTTAAGAGCTGAGTGTGTGGGCTCTTTTGAGCCTTGCAGTTACATAGGGATTCAGTTGTCTGAAAAAACGCGTTTATTTCGGGCTGAAAAACACGTTTTCAAAAGTGTTCTGTTACTGCCCCATAACTTACATGGGGGTGACCAAACTTGCAGAAACATGTTTATTTCTGCTGAAAAACACGTTTTGACACTTTCTGCACACTGGGGTTAAGAGCTGAGTGTGTGGGCTCTTCTGAGTCTTGCAGTTACATAGGGATTCAGTTGTCTGAAAAAACGCGTTTATTTCTTGCTGAAAAACACGTTTTCAAAAGTGTGCTGTTACTGCCCCATAACTTACATGGGGTTGACCAAACTTGCAGAAACATGTTTATTTCTGCTGAAAATCACGTTTTGACACTTTCTGCACACTGGGGTTAAGAGCTGAGTGTGTGGGCTCTACTGAGTCTTGCAGTTACATAGGGATTCAGTTGTCTGAAAAAACGCGTTTATTTCGGGCTGAAAAACACGTTTTCAAAAGTGTGCTGTTACTGCCCCATAACTTACATGGGGGTGACCAAACTTGCAGAAACATGTTTATTTCTGCTGAAAATCATGTTTTGACACTTTCTGCACACTGGGGTTAAGAGCTGAGTGTGTGGGCTCTTCTGAGTCTTGCAGTTACATAGGGATTCAGTTGTCTGAAAAAACGCGTTTATTTCGGGCTGAAAAACACGTTTTCAAAAGTGTGCTGTTACTGCCCCATAACTTACATGGGGGTGACCAAACTTGCAGAAACATGTTTATTTCTGCTGAAAATCATGTTTTGACACTTTCTGCACACTGGGGTTAAGAGCTGAGTGTGTGGGCTCTTTTGAGCCTTGCAGTTACAAAGGGATTCAGTTGTCTGAAAAAACGCGTTTATTTCGGGCTGAAAAACACGTTTTCAAAAGTGTGCTGTTACTGCCCCATAACTTACATGGGGGTGACCAAACTTGCAGAAACATGTTTATTTCTGCTGAAAAACACGTTTTGACACTTTCTGCACACTGGGGTTAAGAGCTGAGTGTGTGGGCTCTTCTGAGTCTTGCAGTTACATAGGGATTCAGTTGTCTGAAAAAACGCGTTATTTCAGGCTGAAAAACACGTTTTTAAAAGTGTGCTGTTACTGCCCCATAACTTACATGGGGTTGACCAAACTTGCAGAAACATGTTTATTTCTGCTGAAAATCACGTTTTGACACTTTCTGCACACTGGGGTTAAGAGCTGAGTGTGTGGGCTCTTTTGAGCCTTGCAGTTACATAGGGATTCAGTTGTCTGAAAAAACGCGTTTATTTCGGGCTGAAAAACACGTTTTCAAAAGTGTTCTGTTACTGCCCCATAACTTACATGGGGGTGACCAAACTTGCAGAAACATGTTTATTTCTGCTGAAAAACACGTTTTGACACTTTCTGCACACTGGGGTTAAGAGCTGAGTGTGTGGGCTCTTCTGAGTCTTGCAGTTACATAGGGATTCAGTTGTCTGAAAAAACGCGTTTATTTCGGGCTGAAAAACACGTTTTCAAAAGTGTGCTGTTACTGCCCCATAACTTACATGGGGTTGACCAAACTTGCAGAAACATGTTTATTTCTGCTGAAAATCACGTTTTGACACTTTCTGCACACTGGGGTTAAGAGCTGAGTGTGTGGGCTCTACTGAGTCTTGCAGTTACATAGGGATTCAGTTGTCTGAAAAAACGCGTTTATTTCGGGCTGAAAAACACGTTTTCAAAAGTGTGCTGTTACTGCCCCATAACTTACATGGGGGTGACCAAACTTGCAGAAACATGTTTATTTCTGCTGAAAATCATGTTTTGACACTTTCTGCACACTGGGGTTAAGAGCTGAGTGTGTGGGCTCTTCTGAGTCTTGCAGTTACATAGGGATTCAGTTGTCTGAAAAAACGCGTTTATTTCGGGCTGAAAAACACGTTTTCAAAAGTGTGCTGTTACTGCCCCATAACTTACATGGGGGTGACCAAACTTGCAGAAACATGTTTATTTCTGCTGAAAATCATGTTTTGACACTTTCTGCACACTGGGGTTAAGAGCTGAGTGTGTGGGCTCTTTTGAGCCTTGCAGTTACAAAGGGATTCAGTTGTCTGAAAAAACGCGTTTATTTCGGGCTGAAAAACACGTTTTCAAAAGTGTGCTGTTACTGCCCCATAACTTACATGGGGGTGACCAAACTTGCAGAAACATGTTTATTTCTGCTGAAAAACACGTTTTGACACTTTCTGCACACTGGGGTTAAGAGCTGAGTGTGTGGGCTCTTCTGAGTCTTGCAGTTACATAGGGATTCAGTTGTCTGAAAAAACGCGTTATTTCAGGCTGAAAAACACGTTTTTAAAAGTGTGCTGTTACTGCCCCATAACTTACATGGGGTTGACCAAACTTGCAGAAACATGTTTATTTCTGCTGAAAATCACGTTTTGACACTTTCTGCACACTGGGGTTAAGAGCTGAGTGTGTGGGCTCTTTTGAGCCTTGCAGTTACATAGGGATTCAGTTGTCTGAAAAAACGCGTTATTTCAGGCTGAAAAACACGTTTTTAAAAGTGTGCTGTTACTGCCCCATAACTTACATGGGGGTGACCAAACTTGCAGAAACATGTTTATTTCTGCTGAAAAACACGTTTTGACACTTTCTGCACACTGGGGTTAAGAGCTGAGTGTGTGGGCTCTTCTGAGTCTTGCAGTTACATAGGGATTCAGTTGTCTGAAAAAACGCGTTTATTTCGGGCTGAAAAACACGTTTTCAAAAGTGTGCTGTTACTGCCCCATAACTTACATGGGGGTGACCAAACTTGCAGAAACATGTTTATTTCTGCTGAAAATCATGTTTTGACACTTTCTGCACACTGGGGTTAAGAGCTGAGTGTGTGGGCTCTTCTGAGTCTTGCAGTTACATAGGGATTCAGTTGTCTGAAAAAACGCGTTTATTTCGGGCTGAAAAACACGTTTTCAAAAGTGTGCTGTTACTGCCCCATAACTTACATGGGGGTGACCAAACTTGCAGAAACATGTTTATTTCTGCTGAAAATCATGTTTTGACACTTTCTGCACACTGGGGTTAAGAGCTGAGTGTGTGGGCTCTTTTGAGCCTTGCAGTTACAAAGGGATTCAGTTGTCTGAAAAAACGCGTTTATTTCGGGCTGAAAAACACGTTTTCAAAAGTGTGCTGTTACTGCCCCATAACTTACATGGGGGTGACCAAACTTGCAGAAACATGTTTATTTCTGCTGAAAAACACGTTTTGACACTTTCTGCACACTGGGGTTAAGAGCTGAGTGTGTGGGCTCTTCTGAGTCTTGCAGTTACATAGGGATTCAGTTGTCTGAAAAAACGCGTTATTTCAGGCTGAAAAACACGTTTTTAAAAGTGTGCTGTTACTGCCCCATAACTTACATGGGGTTGACCAAACTTGCAGAAACATGTTTATTTCTGCTGAAAATCACGTTTTGACACTTTCTGCACACTGGGGTTAAGAGCTGAGTGTGTGGGCTCTTTTGAGCCTTGCAGTTACATAGGGATTCAGTTGTCTGAAAAAACGCGTTTATTTCGGGCTGAAAAACACGTTTTCAAAAGTGTTCTGTTACTGCCCCATAACTTACATGGGGGTGACCAAACTTGCAGAAACATGTTTATTTCTGCTGAAAAACACGTTTTGACACTTTCTGCACACTGGGGTTAAGAGCTGAGTGTGTGGGCTCTTCTGAGTCTTGCAGTTACATAGGGATTCAGTTGTCTGAAAAAACGCGTTTATTTCGGGCTGAAAAACACGTTTTCAAAAGTGTGCTGTTACTGCCCCATAACTTACATGGGGGTGACCAAACTTGCAGAAACATGTTTATTTCTGCTGAAAAACACGTTTTGACACTTTCTGCACACTGGGGTTAAGAGCTGAGTGTGTGGGCTCTTCTGAGTCTTGCAGTTACATAGGGATTCAGTTGTCTGAAAAAACGCGTTTATTTCAGGCTGAAAAACACGTTTTCAAAAGTGTGCTGTTACTGCCCCATAACTTACATGGGGTTGACCAAACTTGCAGAAACATGTTTATTTCTGCTGAAAATCACGTTTTGACACTTTCTGCACACTGGGGTTAAGAGCTGAGTGTGTGGGCTCTTTTGAGCCTTGCAGTTACATAGGGATTCAGTTGTCTGAAAAAACGCGTTTATTTCGGGCTGAAAAACACGTTTTCAAAAGTGTTCTGTTACTGCCCCATAACTTACATGGGGGTGACCAAACTTGCAGAAACATGTTTATTTCTGCTGAAAAACACGTTTTGACACTTTCTGCACACTGGGGTTAAGAGCTGAGTGTGTGGGCTCTTCTGAGTCTTGCAGTTACATAGGGATTCAGTTGTCTGAAAAAACGCGTTTATTTCGGGCTGAAAAACACGTTTTCAAAAGTGTGCTGTTACTGCCCCATAACTTACATGGGGTTGACCAAACTTGCAGAAACATGTTTATTTCTGCTGAAAATCACGTTTTGACACTTTCTGCACACTGGGGTTAAGAGCTGAGTGTGTGGGCTCTTTTGAGCCTTGCAGTTACATAGGGATTCAGTTGTCTGAAAAAACGCGTTTATTTCGGGCTGAAAAACACGTTTTCAAAAGTGTTCTGTTACTGCCCCATAACTTACATGGGGGTGACCAAACTTGCAGAAACATGTTTATTTCTGCTGAAAAACACGTTTTGACACTTTCTGCACACTGGGGTTAAGAGCTGAGTGTGTGGGCTCTTCTGAGTCTTGCAGTTACATAGGGATTCAGTTGTCTGAAAAAACGCATTTATTTCGGGCTGAAAAACACGTTTTCAAAAGTGTGCTGTTACTGCCCCATAACTTACATGGGGTTGACCAAACTTGCAGAAACATGTTTATTTCTGCTGAAAATCACGTTTTGACACTTTCTGCACACTGGGGTTAAGAGCTGAGTGTGTGGGCTCTTTTGAGCCTTGCAGTTACATAGGGATTCAGTTGTCTGAAAAAACGCGTTTATTTCGGGCTGAAAAACACGTTTTCAAAAGTGTTCTGTTACTGCCCCATAACTTACATGGGGGTGACCAAACTTGCAGAAACATGTTTATTTCTGCTGAAAAACACGTTTTGACACTTTCTGCACACTGGGGTTAAGAGCTGAGTGTGTGGGCTCTTCTGAGTCTTGCAGTTACATAGGGATTCAGTTGTCTGAAAAAACGCGTTTATTTCGGGCTGAAAAACACGTTTTCAAAAGTGTGCTGTTACTGCCCCATAACTTACATGGGGTTGACCAAACTTGCAGAAACATGTTTATTTCTGCTGAAAATCACGTTTTGACACTTTCTGCACACTGGGGTTAAGAGCTGAGTGTGTGGGCTCTACTGAGTCTTGCAGTTACATAGGGATTCAGTTGTCTGAAAAAACGCGTTTATTTCGGGCTGAAAAACACGTTTTCAAAAGTGTGCTGTTACTGCCCCATAACTTACATGGGGGTGACCAAACTTGCAGAAACATGTTTATTTCTGCTGAAAAACACGTTTTGACACTTTCTGCACACTGGAGTTAAGAGCTGAGTGTGTGGGCTCTTCTGAGTCTTGCAGTTACATAGGGATTCAGTTGTCTGAAAAAACGCGTTTATTTCGGGCTGAAAAACACGTTTTCAAAAGTGTGCTGTTACTGCCCCATAACTTACATGGGGGTGACCAAACTTGCAGAAACATGTTTATTTCTGCTGAAAAACACGTTTTGACACTTTCTGCACACTGGGGTTAAGAGCTGAGTGTGTGGGCTCTTCTGAGTCTTGCAGTTACATAGGGATTCAGTTGTCTGAAAAAACGCGTTTATTTCGGGCTGAAAAACACGTTTTCAAAAGTGTGCTGTTACTGCCCCATAACTTACATGGGGTTGACCAAACTTGCAGAAACATGTTTATTTCTGCTGAAAATCACGTTTTGACACTTTCTGCACACTGGGGTTAAGAGCTGAGTGTGTGGGCTCTTTTGAGCCTTGCAGTTACATAGGGATTCAGTTGTCTGAAAAAACGCGTTTATTTCGGGCTGAAAAACACGTTTTCAAAAGTGTTCTGTTACTGCCCCATAACTTACATGGGGGTGACCAAACTTGCAGAAACATGTTTATTTCTGCTGAAAAACACGTTTTGACACTTTCTGCACACTGGGGTTAAGAGCTGAGTGTGTGGGCTCTTCTGAGTCTTGCAGTTACATAGGGATTCAGTTGTCTGAAAAAACGCATTTATTTCGGGCTGAAAAACACGTTTTCAAAAGTGTGCTGTTACTGCCCCATAACTTACATGGGGGTGACCAAACTTGCAGAAACATGTTTATTTCTGCTGAAAAACACGTTTTGACACTTTCTGCACACTGGGGTTAAGAGCTGAGTGTGTGGGCTCTTCTGAGTCTTGCAGTTACATAGGGATTCAGTTGTCTGAAAAAACGCATTTATTTCGGGCTGAAAAACACGTTTTCAAAAGTGTGCTGTTACTGCCCCATAACTTACATGGGGTTGACCAAACTTGCAGAAACATGTTTATTTCTGCTGAAAATCACGTTTTGACACTTTCTGCACACTGGGGTTAAGAGCTGAGTGTGTGGGCTCTTTTGAGCCTTGCAGTTACATAGGGATTCAGTTGTCTGAAAAAACGCGTTTATTTCGGGCTGAAAAACACGTTTTCAAAAGTGTTCTGTTACTGCCCCATAACTTACATGGGGGTGACCAAACTTGCAGAAACATGTTTATTTCTGCTGAAAAACACGTTTTGACACTTTCTGCACACTGGGGTTAAGAGCTGAGTGTGTGGGCTCTTCTGAGTCTTGCAGTTACATAGGGATTCAGTTGTCTGAAAAAACGCGTTTATTTCGGGCTGAAAAACACGTTTTCAAAAGTGTGCTGTTACTGCCCCATAACTTACATGGGGTTGACCAAACTTGCAGAAACATGTTTATTTCTGCTGAAAATCACGTTTTGACACTTTCTGCACACTGGGGTTAAGAGCTGAGTGTGTGGGCTCTACTGAGTCTTGCAGTTACATAGGGATTCAGTTGTCTGAAAAAACGCGTTTATTTCGGGCTGAAAAACACGTTTTCAAAAGTGTGCTGTTACTGCCCCATAACTTACATGGGGGTGACCAAACTTGCAGAAACATGTTTATTTCTGCTGAAAAACACGTTTTGACACTTTCTGCACACTGGAGTTAAGAGCTGAGTGTGTGGGCTCTTCTGAGTCTTGCAGTTACATAGGGATTCAGTTGTCTGAAAAAACGCGTTTATTTCGGGCTGAAAAACACGTTTTCAAAAGTGTGCTGTTACTGCCCCATAACTTACATGGGGCTGACCAAACTTGCAGAAACATGTTTATTTCTGCTGAAAAACACGTTTTGACACTTTCTGCACACTGGGGTTAAGAGCTGAGTGTGTGGGCTCTTCTGAGTCTTGCAGTTACATAGGGATTCAGTTGTCTGAAAAAACGCGTTTATTTCGGGCTGAAAAACACGTTTTCAAAAGTGTGCTGTTACTGCCCCATAACTTACATGGGGTTGACCAAACTTGCAGAAACATGTTTATTTCTGCTGAAAATCACGTTTTGACACTTTCTGCACACTGGGGTTAAGAGCTGAGTGTGTGGGCTCTACTGAGTCTTGCAGTTACATAGGGATTCAGTTTTCTGAAAAAACGCGTTTATTTCGGGCTGAAAAACACGTTTTCAAAAGTGTGCTGTTACTTCCCCATAACTTACATGGGGGTGACCAAACTTGCAGAAACATGTTTATTTCTGCTGAAAAACACGTTTTGACACTTTCTGCACACTGGGGTTAAGAGCTGAGTGTGTGGGCTCTTCTGAGTCTTGCAGTTACATAGGGATTCAGTTGTCTGAAAAAACGCGTTTATTTCGGGCTGAAAAACACGTTTTCAAAAGTGTGCTGTTACTGCCCCATAACTTACATGGGGGTGACCAAACTTGCAGAAACATGTTTATTTCTGCTGAAAAACACGTTTTGACACTTTCTGCACACTGGGGTTAAGAGCTGAGTGTGTGGGCTCTTCTGAGTCTTGCAGTTACATAGGGATTCAGTTGTCTGAAAAAACGCGTTTATTTCGGGCTGAAAAACACGTTTTCAAAAGTGTGCTGTTACTGCCCCATAACTTACATGGGGTTGACCAAACTTGCAGAAACATGTTTATTTCTGCTGAAAATCACGTTTTGACACTTTCTGCACACTGGGGTTAAGAGCTGAGTGTGTGGGCTCTTTTGAGCCTTGCAGTTACATAGGGATTCAGTTGTCTGAAAAAACGCGTTTATTTCGGGCTGAAAAACACGTTTTCAAAAGTGTTCTGTTACTGCCCCATAACTTACATGGGGGTGACCAAACTTGCAGAAACATGTTTATTTCTGCTGAAAAACACGTTTTGACACTTTCTGCACACTGGGGTTAAGAGCTGAGTGTGTGGGCTCTTCTGAGTCTTGCAGTTACATAGGGATTCAGTTGTCTGAAAAAACGCGTTTATTTCTTGCTGAAAAACACGTTTTCAAAAGTGTGCTGTTACTGCCCCATAACTTACATGGGGTTGACCAAACTTGCAGAAACATGTTTATTTCTGCTGAAAATCACGTTTTGACACTTTCTGCACACTGGGGTTAAGAGCTGAGTGTGTGGGCTCTACTGAGTCTTGCAGTTACATAGGGATTCAGTTGTCTGAAAAAACGCGTTTATTTCGGGCTGAAAAACACGTTTTCAAAAGTGTGCTGTTACTGCCCCATAACTTACATGGGGGTGACCAAACTTGCAGAAACATGTTTATTTCTGCTGAAAATCATGTTTTGACACTTTCTGCACACTGGGGTTAAGAGCTGAGTGTGTGGGCTCTTTTGAGCCTTGCAGTTACAAAGGGATTCAGTTGTCTGAAAAAACGCGTTTATTTCGGGCTGAAAAACACGTTTTCAAAAGTGTGCTGTTACTGCCCCATAACTTACATGGGGGTGACCAAACTTGCAGAAACATGTTTATTTCTGCTGAAAAACACGTTTTGACACTTTCTGCACACTGGGGTTAAGAGCTGAGTGTGTGGGCTCTTCTGAGTCTTGCAGTTACATAGGGATTCAGTTGTCTGAAAAAACGCGTTTATTTCAGGCTGAAAAACACGTTTTTAAAAGTGTGCTGTTACTGCCCCATAACTTACATGGGGTTGACCAAACTTGCAGAAACATGTTTATTTCTGCTGAAAATCACGTTTTGACACTTTCTGCACACTGGGGTTAAGAGCTGAGTGTGTGGGCTCTACTGAGTCTTGCAGTTACATAGGGATTCAGTTTTCTGAAAAAACGCGTTTATTTCGGGCTGAAAAACACGTTTTCAAAAGTGTGCTGTTACTTCCCCATAACTTACATGGGGGTGACCAAACTTGCAGAAACATGTTTATTTCTGCTGAAAAACACGTTTTGACACTTTCTGCACACTGGGGTTAAGAGCTGAGTGTGTGGGCTCTTCTGAGTCTTGCAGTTACATAGGGATTCAGTTGTCTGAAAAAACGCGTTTATTTCGGGCTGAAAAACACGTTTTCAAAAGTGTGCTGTTACTGCCCCATAACTTACATGGGGTTGACCAAACTTGCAGAAACATGTTTATTTCTGCTGAAAATCACGTTTTGACACTTTCTGCACACTGGGGTTAAGAGCTGAGTGTGTGGGCTCTACTGAGTCTTGCAGTTACATAGGGATTCAGTTGTCTGAAAAAACGCGTTTATTTCGGGCTGAAAAACACGTTTTCAAAAGTGTGCTGTTACTGCCCCATAACTTACATGGGGGTGACCAAACTTGCAGAAACATGTTTATTTCTGCTGAAAAACACGTTTTGACACTTTCTGCACACTGGGGTTAAGAGCTGAGTGTGTGGGCTCTTCTGAGTCTTGCAGTTACATAGGGATTCAGTTGTCTGAAAAAACGCGTTTATTTCGGGCTGAAAAACACGTTTTCAAAAGTGTGCTGTTACTGCCCCATAACTTACATGGGGTTGACCAAACTTGCAGAAACATGTTTATTTCTGCTGAAAATCACGTTTTGACACTTTCTGCACACTGGGGTTAAGAGCTGAGTGTGTGGGCTCTTTTGAGCCTTGCAGTTACATAGGGATTCAGTTGTCTGAAAAAACGCGTTTATTTCGGGCTGAAAAACACGTTTTCAAAAGTGTTCTGTTACTGCCCCATAACTTACATGGGGGTGACCAAACTTGCAGAAACATGTTTATTTCTGCTGAAAAACACGTTTTGACACTTTCTGCACACTGGGGTTAAGAGCTGAGTGTGTGGGCTCTTCTGAGTCTTGCAGTTACATAGGGATTCAGTTGTCTGAAAAAACGCGTTTATTTCTTGCTGAAAAACACGTTTTCAAAAGTGTGCTGTTACTGCCCCATAACTTACATGGGGTTGACCAAACTTGCAGAAACATGTTTATTTCTGCTGAAAATCACGTTTTGACACTTTCTGCACACTGGGGTTAAGAGCTGAGTGTGTGGGCTCTACTGAGTCTTGCAGTTACATAGGGATTCAGTTGTCTGAAAAAACGCGTTTATTTCGGGCTGAAAAACACGTTTTCAAAAGTGTGCTGTTACTGCCCCATAACTTACATGGGGGTGACCAAACTTGCAGAAACATGTTTATTTCTGCTGAAAATCATGTTTTGACACTTTCTGCACACTGGGGTTAAGAGCTGAGTGTGTGGGCTCTTCTGAGTCTTGCAGTTACATAGGGATTCAGTTGTCTGAAAAAACGCGTTTATTTCGGGCTGAAAAACACGTTTTCAAAAGTGTGCTGTTACTGCCCCATAACTTACATGGGGGTGACCAAACTTGCAGAAACATGTTTATTTCTGCTGAAAATCATGTTTTGACACTTTCTGCACACTGGGGTTAAGAGCTGAGTGTGTGGGCTCTTTTGAGCCTTGCAGTTACAAAGGGATTCAGTTGTCTG
Source organism: Lepisosteus platostomus (assembly GCF_059453375.1). Classification (NCBI taxonomy): domain Eukaryota; kingdom Metazoa; phylum Chordata; class Actinopteri; order Semionotiformes; family Lepisosteidae; genus Lepisosteus; species Lepisosteus platostomus. The sequence continues at coordinate 43,113,339 of NC_142612.1, read as the reverse complement.
AAAAAACGCGTTTATTTCGGGCTGAAAAACACGTTTTCAAAAGTGTGCTGTTACTGCCCCATAACTTACATGGGGGTGACCAAACTTGCAGAAACATGTTTATTTCTGCTGAAAAACACGTTTTGACACTTTCTGCACACTGGGGTTAAGAGCTGAGTGTGTGGGCTCTTCTGAGTCTTGCAGTTACATAGGGATTCAGTTGTCTGAAAAAACGCGTTTATTTCAGGCTGAAAAACACGTTTTTAAAAGTGTGCTGTTACTGCCCCATAACTTACATGGGGTTGACCAAACTTGCAGAAACATGTTTATTTCTGCTGAAAATCACGTTTTGACACTTTCTGCACACTGGGGTTAAGAGCTGAGTGTGTGGGCTCTTTTGAGCCTTGCAGTTACATAGGGATTCAGTTGTCTGAAAAAACGCGTTTATTTCGGGCTGAAAAACACGTTTTCAAAAGTGTTCTGTTACTGCCCCATAACTTACATGGGGGTGACCAAACTTGCAGAAACATGTTTATTTCTGCTGAAAAACACGTTTTGACACTTTCTGCACACTGGGGTTAAGAGCTGAGTGTGTGGGCTCTTCTGAGTCTTGCAGTTACATAGGGATTCAGTTGTCTGAAAAAACGCGTTTATTTCGGGCTGAAAAACACGTTTTCAAAAGTGTGCTGTTACTGCCCCATAACTTACATGGGGGTGACCAAACTTGCAGAAACATGTTTATTTCTGCTGAAAATCACGTTTTGACACTTTCTGCACACTGGGGTTAAGAGCTGAGTGTGTGGGCTCTACTGAGTCTTGCAGTTACATAGGGATTCAGTTGTCTAAAAAAAAGCATTTATTTCGGGCTGAAAAACACGTTTTCAAAAGTGTGCTGTTACTGCCCCATAACTTACATGGGGGTGACCAAACTTGCAGAAACATGTTTATTTCTGCTGAAAATCATGTTTTGACACTTTCTGCACACTGGGGTTAAGAGCTGAGTGTGTGGGCTCTTCTGAGTCTTGCAGTTACATAGGGATTCAGTTGTCTGAAAAAACGCGTTTATTTCGGGCTGAAAAACACGTTTTCAAAAGTGTGCTGTTACTGCCCCATAACTTACATGGGGGTGACCAAACTTGCAGAAACATGTTTATTTCTGCTGAAAATCATGTTTTGACACTTTCTGCACACTGGGGTTAAGAGCTGAGTGTGTGGGCTCTTTTGAGCCTTGCAGTTACAAAGGGATTCAGTTGTCTGAAAAAACGCGTTTATTTCGGGCTGAAAAACACGTTTTCAAAAGTGTGCTGTTACTGCCCCATAACTTACATGGGGTTGACCAAACTTGCAGAAACATGTTTATTTCTGCTGAAAATCACGTTTTGACACTTTCTGCACACTGGGGTTAAGAGCTGAGTGTGTGGGCTCTTTTGAGCCTTGCAGTTACATAGGGATTCAGTTGTCTGAAAAAACGCGTTTATTTCGGGCTGAAAAACACGTTTTCAAAAGTGTTCTGTTATTGCCCCATAACTTACATGGGGGTGACCAAACTTGCAGAAACATGTTTATTTCTGCTGAAAAACACGTTTTGACACTTTCTGCACACTGGGGTTAAGAGCTGAGTGTGTGGGCTCTTTTGAGCCTTGCAGTTACATAGGGATTCAGTTGTCTGAAAAAACGTGTTTATTTCGGGCTGAAAAACACGTTTTCAAAAGTGTGCTGTTACTGCCCCATAACTTACATGGGGGTGACCAAACTTGCAGAAACATGTTTATTTCTGCTGAAAAACACGTTTTGACACTTTCTGCACACTGGAGTTAAGAGCTGAGTGTGTGGGCTCTTCTGAGTCTTGCAGTTACATAGGGATTCAGTTGTCTGAAAAAACGCGATTATTTCGGGCTGAAAAACACGTTTTCAAAAGTGTGCTGTTACTGCCCCATAACTTACATGGGGGTGACCAAACTTGCAGAAACATGTTTATTTCTGCTGAAAATCATGTTTTGACACTTTCTGCACACTGGGGTTAAGAGCTGAGTGTGTGGGCTCTTCTGAGTCTTGCAGTTACATAGGGATTCAGTTGTCTGAAAAAACGCGTTTATTTCGGGCTGAAAAACACGTTTTCAAAAGTGTGCTGTTACTGCCCCATAACTTACATGGGGGTGACCAAACTTGCAGAAACATGTTTATTTCTGCTGAAAATCATGTTTTGACACTTTCTGCACACTGGGGTTAAGAGCTGAGTGTGTGGGCTCTTCTGAGTCTTGCAGTTACATAGTGATTCAGTTGTCTGAAAAAACGCGTTTATTTCGGGCTGAAAAACACGTTTTCAAAAGTGTGCTGTTACTGCCCCATAACTTACATGGGGGTGACCAAACTTGCAGAAACATGTTTATTTCTGCTGAAAATCATGTTTTGACAGTTTCTGCACACTGGGGTTAAGAGCTGAGTGTGTGGGCTCTTTTGAGCCTTGCAGTTACAAAGGGATTCAGTTGTCTGAAAAAACGCGTTTATTTCGGGCTGAAAAACACGTTTTCAAAAGTGTGCTGTTACTGCCCCATAACTTACATGGGGGTGACCAAACTTGCAGAAACATGTTTATTTCTGCTGAAAAACACGTTTTGACACTTTCTGCACACTGGGGTTAAGAGCTGAGTGTGTGGGCTCTTCTGAGTCTTGCAGTTACATAGGGATTCAGTTGTCTGAAAAAACGCGTTGATTTCGGGCTGAAAAACACGTTTTCAAAAGTGTGCTGTTACTGCCCCATAACTTACATGGGGTTGACCAAACTTGCAGAAACATGTTTATTTCTGCTGAAAATCAGGTTTTGACACTTTCTGCACACTGGGGTTAAGAGCTGAGTGTGTGGGCTCTTCTGAGTCTTGCAGTTACATAGGGATTCAGTTGTCTGAAAAAACGCGTTTATTTCGGGCTGAAAAACACGTTTTCAAAAGTGTGCTGTTACTGCCCCATAACTTACATGGGGGTGACCAAACTTGCAGAAACATGTTTATTTCTGCTGAAAATCATGTTTTGACACTTTCTGCACACTGGGGTTAAGAGCTGAGTGTGTGGGCTCTTTTGAGCCTTGCAGTTACAAAGGGATTCAGTTGTCTGAAAAAACGCGTTTATTTCGGGCTGAAAAACACGTTTTCAAAAGTGTGCTGTTACTGCCCCATAACTTACATGGGGGTGACCAAACTTGCAGAAACATGTTTATTTCTGCTGAAAAACACGTTTTTACACTTTCTGCACACTGGGGTTAAGAGCTGAGTGTGTGGGCTCTTCTGAGTCTTGCAGTTACATAGGGATTCAGTTGTCTGAAAAAACGCATTTATTTCGGGCTGAAAAACACGTTTTCAAAAGTGTGCTGTTACTGCCCCATAACTTACATGGGGTTGACCAAACTTGCAGAAACATGTTTATTTCTGCTGAAAATCACGTTTTGACACTTTCTGCACACTGGGGTTAAGAGCTGAGTGTGTGGGCTCTTTTGAGCCTTGCAGTTACATAGGGATTCAGTTGTCTGAAAAAACGCGTTTATTTCGGGCTGAAAAACACGTTTTCAAAAGTGTTCTGTTACTGCCCCATAACTTACATGGGGGTGACCAAACTTGCAGAAACATGTTTATTTCTGCTGAAAAACACGTTTTGACACTTTCTGCACACTGGGGTTAAGAGCTGAGTGTGTGGGCTCTTCTGAGTCTTGCAGTTACATAGGGATTCAGTTGTCTGAAAAAACGCGTTTATTTCGGGCTGAAAAACACGTTTTCAAAAGTGTGCTGTTACTGCCCCATAACTTACATGGGGTTGACCAAACTTGCAGAAACATGTTTATTTCTGCTGAAAATCACGTTTTGACACTTTCTGCACACTGGGGTTAAGAGCTGAGTGTGTGGGCTCTACTGAGTCTTGCAGTTACATAGGGATTCAGTTGTCTGAAAAAACGCGTTTATTTCGGGCTGAAAAACACGTTTTCAAAAGTGTGCTTTTACTGCCCCATAACTTACATGGGGGTGACCAAACTTGCAGAAACATGTTTATTTCTGCTGAAAAACACGTTTTGACACTTTCTGCACACTGGGGTTAAGAGCTGAGTGTGTGGGCTCTTCTGAGTCTTGCAGTTACATAGGGATTCAGTTGTCTGAAAAAACGCGTTTATTTCGGGCTGAAAAACACGTTTTCAAAAGTGTGCTGTTACTGCCCCATAACTTACATGGGGTTGACCAAACTTGCAGAAACATGTTTATTTCTGCTGAAAATCACGTTTTGACACTTTCTGCACACTGGGGTTAAGAGCTGAGTGTGTGGGCTCTACTGAGTCTTGCAGTTACATAGGGATTCAGTTGTCTGAAAAAACGCGTTTATTTCGGGCTGAAAAACACGTTTTCAAAAGTGTGCTTTTACTGCCCCATAACTTACATGGGGGTGACCAAACTTGCAGAAACATGTTTATTTCTGCTGAAAAACACGTTTTGACACTTTCTGCACACTGGAGTTAAGAGCTGAGTGTGTGGGCTCTTCTGAGTCTTGCAGTTACATAGGGATTCAGTTGTCTGAAAAAACGCGTTTATTTCGGGCTGAAAAACACGTTTTCAAAAGTGTGCTGTTACTGCCCCATAACTTACATGGGGGTGACCAAACTTGCAGAAACATGTTTATTTCTGCTGAAAAACACGTTTTGACACTTTCTGCACACTGGGGTTAAGAGCTGAGTGTGTGGGCTCTTCTGAGTCTTGCAGTTACATAGGGATTCAGTTGTCTGAAAAAACGCGTTTATTTCGGGCTGAAAAACACGTTTTCAAAAGTGTGCTGTTACTGCCCCATAACTTACATGGGGTTGACCAAACTTGCAGAAACATGTTTATTTCTGCTGAAAATCACGTTTTGACACTTTCTGCACACTGGGGTTAAGAGCTGAGTGTGTGGGCTCTACTGAGTCTTGCAGTTACATAGGGATTCAGTTTTCTGAAAAAACGCGTTTATTTCGGGCTGAAAAACACGTTTTCAAAAGTGTGCTGTTACTTCCCCATAACTTACATGGGGGTGACCAAACTTGCAGAAACATGTTTATTTCTGCTGAAAAACACGTTTTGACACTTTCTGCACACTGGGGTTAAGAGCTGAGTGTGTGGGCTCCTCTGAGTCTTGCAGTTACATAGGGATTCAGTTGTCTGAAAAAACGAGTTTATTTCGGGCTGAAAAACACGTTTTCAAAAGTGTGCTGTTACTGCCCCATAACTTACATGGGGTTGACCAAACTTGCAGAAACATGTTTATTTCTGCTGAAAATCACGTTTTGACACTTTCTGCACACTGGGGTTAAGAGCTGAGTGTGTGGGCTCTACTGAGTCTTGCAGTTACATAGGGATTCAGTTGTCTGAAAAAACGCGTTTATTTCGGGCTGAAAAACACGTTTTCAAAAGTGTGCTGTTCTGCCCCATAACTTACATGGGGGTGACCAAACTTGCAGAAACATGTTTATTTCTGCTGAAAAACACGTTTTGACACTTTCTGCACACTGGGGTTAAGAGCTGAGTGTGTGGGCTCTTCTGAGTCTTGCAGTTACATAGGGATTCAGTTGTCTGAAAAAACGCGTTTATTTCGGGCTGAAAAACACGTTTTCAAAAGTGTGCTGTTACTGCCCCATAACTTACATGGGGTTGACCAAACTTGCAGAAACATGTTTATTTCTGCTGAAAATCACGTTTTGACACTTTCTGCACACTGGGGTTAAGAGCTGAGTGTGTGGGCTCTTTTGAGCCTTGCAGTTACATAGGGATTCAGTTGTCTGAAAAAACGCGTTTATTTCGGGCTGAAAAACACGTTTTCAAAAGTGTTCTGTTACTGCCCCATAACTTACATGGGGGTGACCAAACTTGCAGAAACATGTTTATTTCTGCTGAAAAACACGTTTTGACACTTTCTGCACACTGGGGTTAAGAGCTGAGTGTGTGGGCTCTTCTGAGTCTTGCAGTTACATAGGGATTCAGTTGTCTGAAAAAACGCGTTTATTTCTTGCTGAAAAACACGTTTTCAAAAGTGTGCTGTTACTGCCCCATAACTTACATGGGGTTGACCAAACTTGCAGAAACATGTTTATTTCTGCTGAAAATCACGTTTTGACACTTTCTGCACACTGGGGTTAAGAGCTGAGTGTGTGGGCTCTACTGAGTCTTGCAGTTACATAGGGATTCAGTTGTCTGAAAAAACGCGTTTATTTCGGGCTGAAAAACACGTTTTCAAAAGTGTGCTGTTACTGCCCCATAACTTACATGGGGGTGACCAAACTTGCAGAAACATGTTTATTTCTGCTGAAAATCATGTTTTGACACTTTCTGCACACTGGGGTTAAGAGCTGAGTGTGTGGGCTCTTCTGAGTCTTGCAGTTACATAGGGATTCAGTTGTCTGAAAAAACGCGTTTATTTCGGGCTGAAAAACACGTTTTCAAAAGTGTGCTGTTACTGCCCCATAACTTACATGGGGGTGACCAAACTTGCAGAAACATGTTTATTTCTGCTGAAAATCATGTTTTGACACTTTCTGCACACTGGGGTTAAGAGCTGAGTGTGTGGGCTCTTTTGAGCCTTGCAGTTACAAAGGGATTCAGTTGTCTGAAAAAACGCGTTTATTTCGGGCTGAAAAACACGTTTTCAAAAGTGTGCTGTTACTGCCCCATAACTTACATGGGGGTGACCAAACTTGCAGAAACATGTTTATTTCTGCTGAAAAACACGTTTTGACACTTTCTGCACACTGGGGTTAAGAGCTGAGTGTGTGGGCTCTTCTGAGTCTTGCAGTTACATAGGGATTCAGTTGTCTGAAAAAACGCGTTTATTTCAGGCTGAAAAACACGTTTTCAAAAGTGTGCTGTTACTGCCCCATAACTTACATGGGGTTGACCAAACTTGCAGAAACATGTTTATTTCTGCTGAAAATCACGTTTTGACACTTTCTGCACACTGGGGTTAAGAGCTGAGTGTGTGGGCTCTTTTGAGCCTTGCAGTTACATAGGGATTCAGTTGTCTGAAAAAACGCGTTTATTTCGGGCTGAAAAACACGTTTTCAAAAGTGTTCTGTTACTGCCCCATAACTTACATGGGGGTGACCAAACTTGCAGAAACATGTTTATTTCTGCTGAAAAACACGTTTTGACACTTTCTGCACACTGGGGTTAAGAGCTGAGTGTGTGGGCTCTTCTGAGTCTTGCAGTTACATAGGGATTCAGTTGTCTGAAAAAACGCGTTTATTTCGGGCTGAAAAACACGTTTTCAAAAGTGTGCTGTTACTGCCCCATAACTTACATGGGGTTGACCAAACTTGCAGAAACATGTTTATTTCTGCTGAAAATCACGTTTTGACACTTTCTGCACACTGGGGTTAAGAGCTGAGTGTGTGGGCTCTTTTGAGCCTTGCAGTTACATAGGGATTCAGTTGTCTGAAAAAACGCGTTTATTTCGGGCTGAAAAACACGTTTTCAAAAGTGTTCTGTTACTGCCCCATAACTTACATGGGGGTGACCAAACTTGCAGAAACATGTTTATTTCTGCTGAAAAACACGTTTTGACACTTTCTGCACACTGGGGTTAAGAGCTGAGTGTGTGGGCTCTTCTGAGTCTTGCAGTTACATAGGGATTCAGTTGTCTGAAAAAACGCGTTTATTTCGGGCTGAAAAACACGTTTTCAAAAGTGTGCTGTTACTGCCCCATAACTTACATGGGGTTGACCAAACTTGCAGAAACATGTTTATTTCTGCTGAAAATCACGTTTTGACACTTTCTGCACACTGGGGTTAAGAGCTGAGTGTGTGGGCTCTACTGAGTCTTGCAGTTACATAGGGATTCAGTTGTCTGAAAAAACGCGTTTATTTCGGGCTGAAAAACACATTTTCAAAAGTGTGCTGTTACTTCCCCATAACTTACATGGGGGTGACCAAACTTGCAGAAACATGTTTATTTCTGCTGAAAAACACGTTTTGACACTTTCTGCACACTGGGGTTAAGAGCTGAGTGTGTGGGCTCTTTTGAGCCTTGCAGTTACATAGGGATTCAGTTGTCTGAAAAAACGCGTTTATTTCGGGCTGAAAAACACGTTTTCAAAAGTGTGCTGTTACTGCACCATAACTTACATGGGGGTGACCAAACTTGCAGAAACATGTTTATTTCTGCTGAAAAACACGTTTTGACACTTTCTGCACACTGGGGTTAAGAGCTGAGTGTGTGGGCTCTTTTGAGCCTTGCAGTTACATAGGGATTCAGTTGTCTGAAAAAACGTGTTTATTTCGGGCTGAAAAACACGTTTTCAAAAGTGTGCTGTTACTGCACCATAACTTACATGGGGGTGACCAAACTTGCAGAAACATGTTTATTTCTGCTGAAAAACACGTTTTGACACTTTCTGCACACTGGAGTTAAGAGCTGAGTGTGTGGGCTCTTCTGAGTCTTGCAGTTACATAGGGATTCAGTTGTCTGAAAAAACGCGTTTATTTCGGGCTGAAAAACACGTTTTCAAAAGTGTGCTGTTACTGCCCCATAACTTACATGGGGTTGACCAAACTTGCAGAAACATGTTTATTTCTGCTGAAAATCACGTTTTGACACTTTCTGCACACTGGGGTTAAGAGCTGAGTGTGTGGGCTCTTTTGAGCCTTGCAGTTACATAGGGATTCAGTTGTCTGAAAAAACGCGTTTATTTCGGGCTGAAAAACACGTTTTCAAAAGTGTTCTGTTACTGCCCCATAACTTACATGGGGGTGACCAAACTTGCAGAAACATGTTTATTTCTGCTGAAAAACACGTTTTGACACTTTCTGCACACTGGGGTTAAGAGCTGAGTGTGTGGGCTCTTCTGAGTCTTGCAGTTACATAGGGATTCAGTTGTCTGAAAAAACGCGTTTATTTCTTGCTGAAAAACACGTTTTCAAAAGTGTGCTGTTACTGCCCCATAACTTACATGGGGTTGACCAAACTTGCAGAAACATGTTTATTTCTGCTGAAAATCACGTTTTGACACTTTCTGCACACTGGGGTTAAGAGCTGAGTGTGTGGGCTCTACTGAGTCTTGCAGTTACATAGGGATTCAGTTGTCTGAAAAAACGCGTTTATTTCGGGCTGAAAAACACGTTTTCAAAAGTGTGCTGTTACTGCCCCATAACTTACATGGGGTTGACCAAACTTGCAGAAACATGTTTATTTCTGCTGAAAATCACGTTTTGACACTTTCTGCACACTGGGGTTAAGAGCTGAGTGTGTGGGCTCTACTGAGTCTTGCAGTTACATAGGGATTCAGTTGTCTGAAAAAACGCGTTTATTTCGGGCTGAAAAACACGTTTTCAAAAGTGTGCTGTTCTGCCCCATAACTTACATGGGGGTGACCAAACTTGCAGAAACATGTTTATTTCTGCTGAAAAACACGTTTTGACACTTTCTGCACACTGGGGTTAAGAGCTGAGTGTGTGGGCTCTTCTGAGTCTTGCAGTTACATAGGGATTCAGTTGTCTGAAAAAACGCGTTTATTTCGGGCTGAAAAACACGTTTTCAAAAGTGTGCTGTTACTGCCCCATAACTTACATGGGGTTGACCAAACTTGCAGAAACATGTTTATTTCTGCTGAAAATCACGTTTTGACACTTTCTGCACACTGGGGTTAAGAGCTGAGTGTGTGGGCTCTTTTGAGCCTTGCAGTTACATAGGGATTCAGTTGTCTGAAAAAACGCGTTTATTTCGGGCTGAAAAACACGTTTTCAAAAGTGTTCTGTTACTGCCCCATAACTTACATGGGGGTGACCAAACTTGCAGAAACATGTTTATTTCTGCTGAAAAACACGTTTTGACACTTTCTGCACACTGGGGTTAAGAGCTGAGTGTGTGGGCTCTTCTGAGTCTTGCAGTTACATAGGGATTCAGTTGTCTGAAAAAACGCGTTTATTTCTTGCTGAAAAACACGTTTTCAAAAGTGTGCTGTTACTGCCCCATAACTTACATGGGGTTGACCAAACTTGCAGAAACATGTTTATTTCTGCTGAAAATCACGTTTTGACACTTTCTGCACACTGGGGTTAAGAGCTGAGTGTGTGGGCTCTACTGAGTCTTGCAGTTACATAGGGATTCAGTTGTCTGAAAAAACGCGTTTATTTCGGGCTGAAAAACACGTTTTCAAAAGTGTGCTGTTACTGCCCCATAACTTACATGGGGGTGACCAAACTTGCAGAAACATGTTTATTTCTGCTGAAAATCATGTTTTGACACTTTCTGCACACTGGGGTTAAGAGCTGAGTGTGTGGGCTCTTCTGAGTCTTGCAGTTACATAGGGATTCAGTTGTCTGAAAAAACGCGTTTATTTCGGGCTGAAAAACACGTTTTCAAAAGTGTGCTGTTACTGCCCCATAACTTACATGGGGGTGACCAAACTTGCAGAAACATGTTTATTTCTGCTGAAAATCATGTTTTGACACTTTCTGCACACTGGGGTTAAGAGCTGAGTGTGTGGGCTCTTTTGAGCCTTGCAGTTACAAAGGGATTCAGTTGTCTGAAAAAACGCGTTTATTTCGGGCTGAAAAACACGTTTTCAAAAGTGTGCTGTTACTGCCCCATAACTTACATGGGGGTGACCAAACTTGCAGAAACATGTTTATTTCTGCTGAAAAACACGTTTTGACACTTTCTGCACACTGGGGTTAAGAGCTGAGTGTGTGGGCTCTTCTGAGTCTTGCAGTTACATAGGGATTCAGTTGTCTGAAAAAACGCGTTTATTTCAGGCTGAAAAACACGTTTTCAAAAGTGTGCTGTTACTGCCCCATAACTTACATGGGGTTGACCAAACTTGCAGAAACATGTTTATTTCTGCTGAAAATCACGTTTTGACACTTTCTGCACACTGGGGTTAAGAGCTGAGTGTGTGGGCTCTTTTGAGCCTTGCAGTTACATAGGGATTCAGTTGTCTGAAAAAACGCGTTTATTTCGGGCTGAAAAACACGTTTTCAAAAGTGTTCTGTTACTGCCCCATAACTTACATGGGGGTGACCAAACTTGCAGAAACATGTTTATTTCTGCTGAAAAACACGTTTTGACACTTTCTGCACACTGGGGTTAAGAGCTGAGTGTGTGGGCTCTTCTGAGTCTTGCAGTTACATAGGGATTCAGTTGTCTGAAAAAACGCGTTTATTTCGGGCTGAAAAACACGTTTTCAAAAGTGTGCTGTTACTGCCCCATAACTTACATGGGGTTGACCAAACTTGCAGAAACATGTTTATTTCTGCTGAAAATCACGTTTTGACACTTTCTGCACACTGGGGTTAAGAGCTGAGTGTGTGGGCTCTTTTGAGCCTTGCAGTTACATAGGGATTCAGTTGTCTGAAAAAACGCGTTTATTTCGGGCTGAAAAACACGTTTTCAAAAGTGTTCTGTTACTGCCCCATAACTTACATGGGGGTGACCAAACTTGCAGAAACATGTTTATTTCTGCTGAAAAACACGTTTTGACACTTTCTGCACACTGGGGTTAAGAGCTGAGTGTGTGGGCTCTTCTGAGTCTTGCAGTTACATAGGGATTCAGTTGTCTGAAAAAACGCGTTTATTTCGGGCTGAAAAACACGTTTTCAAAAGTGTGCTGTTACTGCCCCATAACTTACATGGGGTTGACCAAACTTGCAGAAACATGTTTATTTCTGCTGAAAATCACGTTTTGACACTTTCTGCACACTGGGGTTAAGAGCTGAGTGTGTGGGCTCTACTGAGTCTTGCAGTTACATAGGGATTCAGTTGTCTGAAAAAACGCGTTTATTTCGGGCTGAAAAACACGTTTTCAAAAGTGTGCTGTTACTTCCCCATAACTTACATGGGGGTGACCAAACTTGCAGAAACATGTTTATTTCTGCTGAAAAACACGTTTTGACACTTTCTGCACACTGGGGTTAAGAGCTGAGTGTGTGGGCTCTTTTGAGCCTTGCAGTTACATAGGGATTCAGTTGTCTGAAAAAACGCGTTTATTTCGGGCTGAAAAACACGTTTTCAAAAGTGTGCTGTTACTGCACCATAACTTACATGGGGGTGACCAAACTTGCAGAAACATGTTTATTTCTGCTGAAAAACACGTTTTGACACTTTCTGCACACTGGGGTTAAGAGCTGAGTGTGTGGGCTCTTTTGAGCCTTGCAGTTACATAGGGATTCAGTTGTCTGAAAAAACGTGTTTATTTCGGGCTGAAAAACACGTTTTCAAAAGTGTGCTGTTACTGCCCCATAACTTACATGGGGTTGACCAAACTTGCAGAAACATGTTTATTTCTGCTGAAAATCACGTTTTGACACTTTCTGCACACTGGGGTTAAGAGCTGAGTGTGTGGGCTCTTTTGAGCCTTGCAGTTACATAGGGATTCAGTTGTCTGAAAAAACGCGTTTATTTCGGGCTGAAAAACATGTTTTCAAAAGTGTGCTGTTACTGCCCCATAACTTACATGGGGGTGACCAAACTTGCAGAAACATGTTTATTTCTGCTGAAAAACACGGTTTGACACTTTCTGCACACTGGGGTTAAGAGCTGAGTGTGTGGGCTCTTCTGAGTCTTGCAGTTACATAGGGATTCAGTTGTCTGAAAAAACGCGTTTATTTCAGGCTGAAAAACACGTTTTCAAAAGTGTGCTGTTACTGCCCCATAACTTACATGGGGTTGACCAAACTTGCAGAAACATGTTTATTTCTGCTGAAAATCACGTTTTGACACTTTCTGCACACTGGGGTTAAGAGCTGAGTGTGTGGGCTCTTTTGAGCCTTGCAGTTACATAGGGATTCAGTTGTCTGAAAAAACGCGTTTATTTCGGGCTGAAAAACACGTTTTCAAAAATGTTCTGTTACTGCCCCATAACTTACATGGGGGTGACCAAACTTGCAGAAACATGTTTATTTCTGCTGAAAAACACGTTTTGACACTTTCTGCACACTGGGGTTAAGAGCTGAGTGTGTGGGCTCTTCTGAGTCTTGCAGTTACATAGGGATTCAGTTGTCTGAAAAAACGCGTTTATTTCGGGCTGAAAAACACGTTTTCAAAAGTGTGCTGTTACTGCCCCATAACTTACATGGGGTTGACCAAACTTGCAGAAACATGTTTATTTCTGCTGAAAATCACGTTTTGACACTTTCTGCACACTGGGGTTAAGAGCTGAGTGTGTGGGCTCTTTTGAGCCTTGCAGTTACATAGGGATTCAGTTGTCTGAAAAAACGCGTTTATTTCGGGCTGAAAAACACGTTTTCAAAAGTGTTCTGTTACTGCCCCATAACTTACATGGGGGTGACCAAACTTGCAGAAACATGTTTATTTCTGCTGAAAAACACGTTTTGACACTTTCTGCACACTGGGGTTAAGAGCTGAGTGTGTGGGCTCTTCTGAGTCTTGCAGTTACATAGGGATTCAGTTGTCTGAAAAAACGCGTTTATTTCGGGCTGAAAAACACGTTTTCAAAAGTGTGCTGTTACTGCCCCATAACTTACATGGGGTTGACCAAACTTGCAGAAACATGTTTATTTCTGCTGAAAATCACGTTTTGACACTTTCTGCACACTGGGGTTAAGAGCTGAGTGTGTGGGCTCTACTGAGTCTTGCAGTTACATAGGGATTCAGTTGTCTGAAAAAACGCGTTTATTTCGGGCTGAAAAACACGTTTTCAAAAGTGTGCTGTTACTTCCCCATAACTTACATGGGGGTGACCAAACTTGCAGAAACATGTTTATTTCTGCTGAAAAACACGTTTTGACACTTTCTGCACACTGGGGTTAAGAGCTGAGTGTGTGGGCTCTTTTGAGCCTTGCAGTTACATAGGGATTCAGTTGTCTGAAAAAACGCGTTTATTTCGGGCTGAAAAACACGTTTTCAAAAGTGTGCTGTTACTGCACCATAACTTACATGGGGGTGACCAAACTTGCAGAAACATGTTTATTTCTGCTGAAAAACACGTTTTGACACTTTCTGCACACTGGGGTTAAGAGCTGAGTGTGTGGGCTCTTTTGAGCCTTGCAGTTACATAGGGATTCAGTTGTCTGAAAAAACGTGTTTATTTCGGGCTGAAAAACACGTTTTCAAAAGTGTGCTGTTACTGCACCATAACTTACATGGGGGTGACCAAACTTGCAGAAACATGTTTATTTCTGCTGAAAAACACGTTTTGACACTTTCTGCACACTGGAGTTAAGAGCTGAGTGTGTGGGCTCTTCTGAGTCTTGCAGTTACATAGGGATTCAGTTGTCTGAAAAAACGCGTTTATTTCGGGCTGAAAAACACGTTTTCAAAAGTGTGCTGTTACTGCCCCATAACTTACATGGGGTTGACCAAACTTGCAGAAACATGTTTATTTCTGCTGAAAATCACGTTTTGACACTTTCTGCACACTGGGGTTAAGAGCTGAGTGTGTGGGCTCTTTTGAGCCTTGCAGTTACATAGGGATTCAGTTGTCTGAAAAAACGCGTTTATTTCGGGCTGAAAAACACGTTTTCAAAAGTGTGCTGTTACTGCCCCATAACTTACATGGGGGTGACCAAACTTGCAGAAACATGTTTATTTCTGCTGAAAAACACGTTTTGACACTTTCTGCACACTGGGGTTAAGAGCTGAGTGTGTGGGCTCTTCTGAGTCTTGCAGTTACATAGGGATTCAGTTGTCTGAAAAAACGCGTTTATTTCAGGCTGAAAAACACGTTTTCAAAAGTGTGCTGTTACTGCCCCATAACTTACATGGGGTTGACCAAACTTGCAGAAACATGTTTATTTCTGCTGAAAATCACGTTTTGACACTTTCTGCACACTGGGGTTAAGAGCTGAGTGTGTGGGCTCTTTTGAGCCTTGCAGTTACATAGGGATTCAGTTGTCTGAAAAAACGCGTTTATTTCGGGCTGAAAAACACGTTTTCAAAAGTGTTCTGTTACTGCCCCATAACTTACATGGGGGTGACCAAACTTGCAGAAACATGTTTATTTCTGCTGAAAAACACGTTTTGACACTTTCTGCACACTGGGGTTAAGAGCTGAGTGTGTGGGCTCTTCTGAGTCTTGCAGTTACATAGGGATTCAGTTGTCTGAAAAAACGCGTTTATTTCGGGCTGAAAAACACGTTTTCAAAAGTGTGCTGTTACTGCCCCATAACTTACATGGGGTTGACCAAACTTGCAGAAACATGTTTATTTCTGCTGAAAATCACGTTTTGACACTTTCTGCACACTGGGGTTAAGAGCTGAGTGTGTGGGCTCTTTTGAGCCTTGCAGTTACATAGGGATTCAGTTGTCTGAAAAAACGCGTTTATTTCGGGCTGAAAAACACGTTTTCAAAAGTGTTCTGTTACTGCCCCATAACTTACATGGGGGTGACCAAACTTGCAGAAACATGTTTATTTCTGCTGAAAAACACGTTTTGACACTTTCTGCACACTGGGGTTAAGAGCTGAGTGTGTGGGCTCTTCTGAGTCTTGCAGTTACATAGGGATTCAGTTGTCTGAAAAAACGCGTTTATTTCGGGCTGAAAAACACGTTTTCAAAAGTGTGCTGTTACTGCCCCATAACTTACATGGGGTTGACCAAACTTGCAGAAACATGTTTATTTCTGCTGAAAATCACGTTTTGACACTTTCTGCACACTGGGGTTAAGAGCTGAGTGTGTGGGCTCTACTGAGTCTTGCAGTTACATAGGGATTCAGTTGTCTGAAAAAACGCGTTTATTTCGGGCTGAAAAACACGTTTTCAAAAGTGTGCTGTTACTTCCCCATAACTTACATGGGGGTGACCAAACTTGCAGAAACATGTTTATTTCTGCTGAAAAACACGTTTTGACACTTTCTGCACACTGGGGTTAAGAGCTGAGTGTGTGGGCTCTTTTGAGCCTTGCAGTTACATAGGGATTCAGTTGTCTGAAAAAACGCGTTTATTTCGGGCTGAAAAACACGTTTTCAAAAGTGTGCTGTTACTGCACCATAACTTACATGGGGGTGACCAAACTTGCAGAAACATGTTTATTTCTGCTGAAAAACACGTTTTGACACTTTCTGCACACTGGGGTTAAGAGCTGAGTGTGTGGGCTCTTTTGAGCCTTGCAGTTACATAGGGATTCAGTTGTCTGAAAAAACGTGTTTATTTCGGGCTGAAAAACACGTTTTCAAAAGTGTGCTGTTACTGCACCATAACTTACATGGGGGTGACCAAACTTGCAGAAACATGTTTATTTCTGCTGAAAAACACGTTTTGACACTTTCTGCACACTGGAGTTAAGAGCTGAGTGTGTGGGCTCTTCTGAGTCTTGCAGTTACATAGGGATTCAGTTGTCTGAAAAAACGCGTTTATTTCGGGCTGAAAAACACGTTTTCAAAAGTGTGCTGTTACTGCCCCATAACTTACATGGGGTTGACCAAACTTGCAGAAACATGTTTATTTCTGCTGAAAATCACGTTTTGACACTTTCTGCACACTGGGGTTAAGAGCTGAGTGTGTGGGCTCTTTTGAGCCTTGCAGTTACATAGGGATTCAGTTGTCTGAAAAAACGCGTTTATTTCGGGCTGAAAAACACGTTTTCAAAAGTGTTCTGTTACTGCCCCATAACTTACATGGGGGTGACCAAACTTGCAGAAACATGTTTATTTCTGCTGAAAAACACGTTTTGACACTTTCTGCACACTGGGGTTAAGAGCTGAGTGTGTGGGCTCTTCTGAGTCTTGCAGTTACATAGGGATTCAGTTGTCTGAAAAAACGCGTTTATTTCTTGCTGAAAAACACGTTTTCAAAAGTGTGCTGTTACTGCCCCATAACTTACATGGGGTTGACCAAACTTGCAGAAACATGTTTATTTCTGCTGAAAATCACGTTTTGACACTTTCTGCACACTGGGGTTAAGAGCTGAGTGTGTGGGCTCTACTGAGTCTTGCAGTTACATAGGGATTCAGTTGTCTGAAAAAACGCGTTTATTTCGGGCTGAAAAACACGTTTTCAAAAGTGTGCTGTTACTGCCCCATAACTTACATGGGGGTGACCAAACTTGCAGAAACATGTTTATTTCTGCTGAAAATCATGTTTTGACACTTTCTGCACACTGGGGTTAAGAGCTGAGTGTGTGGGCTCTTCTGAGTCTTGCAGTTACATAGGGATTCAGTTGTCTGAAAAAACGCGTTTATTTCGGGCTGAAAAACACGTTTTCAAAAGTGTGCTGTTACTGCCCCATAACTTACATGGGGGTGACCAAACTTGCAGAAACATGTTTATTTCTGCTGAAAAACACGTTTTGACACTTTCTGCACACTGGGGTTAAGAGCTGAGTGTGTGGGCTCTTCTGAGTCTTGCAGTTACATAGGGATTCAGTTGTCTGAAAAAACGCGTTTATTTCAGGCTGAAAAACACGTTTTCAAAAGTGTGCTGTTACTGCCCCATAACTTACATGGGGTTGACCAAACTTGCAGAAACATGTTTATTTCTGCTGAAAATCACGTTTTGACACTTTCTGCACACTGGGGTTAAGAGCTGAGTGTGTGGGCTCTTTTGAGCCTTGCAGTTACATAGGGATTCAGTTGTCTGAAAAAACGCGTTTATTTCGGGCTGAAAAACACGTTTTCAAAAGTGTTCTGTTACTGCCCCATAACTTACATGGGGGTGACCAAACTTGCAGAAACATGTTTATTTCTGCTGAAAAACACGTTTTGACACTTTCTGCACACTGGGGTTAAGAGCTGAGTGTGTGGGCTCTTCTGAGTCTTGCAGTTACATAGGGATTCAGTTGTCTGAAAAAACGCGTTTATTTCGGGCTGAAAAACACGTTTTCAAAAGTGTGCTGTTACTGCCCCATAACTTACATGGGGTTGACCAAACTTGCAGAAACATGTTTATTTCTGCTGAAAATCACGTTTTGACACTTTCTGCACACTGGGGTTAAGAGCTGAGTGTGTGGGCTCTTTTGAGCCTTGCAGTTACATAGGGATTCAGTTGTCTGAAAAAACGTGTTTATTTCGGGCTGAAAAACACGTTTTCAAAAGTGTTCTGTTACTCCCCCATAACTTACATGGGGGTGACCAAACTTGCAGAAACATGTTTATTTCTGCTGAAAAACACGTTTTGACACTTTCTGCACACTGGGGTTAAGAGCTGAGTGTGTGGGCTCTTCTGAGTCTTGCAGTTACATAGGGATTCAGTTGTCTGAAAAAACGCGTTTATTTCGGGCTGAAAAACACGTTTTCAAAAGTGTGCTGTTACTGCCCCATAACTTACATGGGGTTGACCAAACTTGCAGAAACATGTTTATTTCTGCTGAAAATCACGTTTTGACACTTTCTGCACACTGGGGTTAAGAGCTGAGTGTGTGGGCTCTACTGAGTCTTGCAGTTACATAGGGATTCAGTTGTCTGAAAAAACGCGTTTATTTCGGGCTGAAAAACACGTTTTCAAAAGTGTGCTGTTACTTCCCCATAACTTACATGGGGGTGACCAAACTTGCAGAAACATGTTTATTTCTGCTGAAAAACACGTTTTGACACTTTCTGCACACTGGGGTTAAGAGCTGAGTGTGTGGGCTCTTTTGAGCCTTGCAGTTACAAAGGGATTCAGTTGTCTGAAAAAACGCGTTTATTTCGGGCTGAAAAACACGTTTTCAAAAGTGTGCTGTTACTGCCCCATAACTTACATGGGGGTGACCAAACTTGCAGAAACATGTTTATTTCTGCTGAAAAACACGTTTTGACACTTTCTGCACACTGGGGTTAAGAGCTGAGTGTGTGGGCTCTTCTGAGTCTTGCAGTTACATAGGGATTCAGTTGTCTGAAAAAACGCGTTTATTTCGGGCTGAAAAACACGTTTTCAAAAGTGTGCTGTTACTGCCCCATAACTTACATGGGGTTGACCAAACTTGCAGAAACATGTTTATTTCTGCTGAAAATCACGTTTTGACACTTTCTGCACACTGGGGTTAAGAGCTGAGTGTGTGGGCTCTTTTGAGCCTTGCAGTTACATAGGGATTCAGTTGTCTGAAAAAACGCGTTTATTTCGGGCTGAAAAACACGTTTTCAAAAGTGTTCTGTTACTGCCCCATAACTTACATGGGGGTGACCAAACTTGCAGAAACATGTTTATTTCTGCTGAAAAACACGTTTTGACACTTTCTGCACACTGGGGTTAAGAGCTGAGTGTGTGGGCTCTTCTGAGTCTTGCAGTTACATAGGGATTCAGTTGTCTGAAAAAACGCGTTTATTTCGGGCTGAAAAACACGTTTTCAAAAGTGTGCTGTTACTGCCCCATAACTTACATGGGGTTGACCAAACTTGCAGAAACATGTTTATTTCTGCTGAAAATCACGTTTTGACACTTTCTGCACACTGGGGTTAAGAGCTGAGTGTGTGGGCTCTACTGAGTCTTGCAGTTACATAGGGATTCAGTTGTCTGAAAAAACGCGTTTATTTCGGGCTGAAAAACACGTTTTCAAAAGTGTGCTGTTACTTCCCCATAACTTACATGGGGGTGACCAAACTTGCAGAAACATGTTTATTTCTGCTGAAAAACACGTTTTGACACTTTCTGCACACTGGGGTTAAGAGCTGAGTGTGTGGGCTCTTTTGAGCCTTGCAGTTACATAGGGATTCAGTTGTCTGAAAAAACGCGTTTATTTCGGGCTGAAAAACACGTTTTCAAAAGTGTGCTGTTACTGCCCCATAACTTACATGGGGTTGACCAAACTTGCAGAAACATGTTTATTTCTGCTGAAAATCACGTTTTGACACTTTCTGCACACTGGGGTTAAGAGCTGAGTGTGTGGGCTCTTTTGAGCCTTGCAGTTACATAGGGATTCAGTTGTCTGAAAAAACGCGTTTATTTCGGGCTGAAAAACACGTTTTCAAAAGTGTTCTGTTACTGCCCCATAACTTACATGGGGGTGACCAAACTTGCAGAAACATGTTTATTTCTGCTGAAAAACACGTTTTGACACTTTCTGCACAGTGGGGTTAAGAGCTGAGTGTGTGGGCTCTTCTGAGTCTTGCAGTTACATAGGGATTCAGTTGTCTGAAAAAACGCGTTTATTTCTTGCTGAAAAACACGTTTTCAAAAGTGTGCTGTTACTGCCCCATAACTTACATGGGGTTGACCAAACTTGCAGAAACATGTTTATTTCTGCTGAAAATCACGTTTTGACACTTTCTGCACACTGGGGTTAAGAGCTGAGTGTGTGGGCTCTACTGAGTCTTGCAGTTACATAGGGATTCAGTTGTCTGAAAAAACGCGTTTATTTCGGGCTGAAAAACACGTTTTCAAAAGTGTGCTGTTACTGCCCCATAACTTACATGGGGGTGACCAAACTTGCAGAAACATGTTTATTTCTGCTGAAAATCATGTTTTGACACTTTCTGCACACTGGGGTTAAGAGCTGAGTGTGTGGGCTCTTCTGAGTCTTGCAGTTACATAGGGATTCAGTTGTCTGAAAAAACGCGTTTATTTCGGGCTGAAAAACACGTTTTCAAAAGTGTGCTGTTACTGCCCCATAACTTACATGGGGGTGACCAAACTTGCAGAAACATGTTTATTTCTGCTGAAAAACACGTTTTGACACTTTCTGCACACTGGGGTTAAGAGCTGAGTGTGTGGGCTCTTCTGAGTCTTGCAGTTACTTAGGGATTCAGTTGTCTGAAAAAACGCGTTTATTTCAGGCTGAAAAACACGTTTTCAAAAGTGTGCTGTTACTGCCCCATAACTTACATGGGGTTGACCAAACTTGCAGAAACATGTTTATTTCTGCTGAAAATCACGTTTTGACACTTTCTGCACACTGGGGTTAAGAGCTGAGTGTGTGGGCTCTTTTGAGCCTTGCAGTTACATAGGGATTCAGTTGTCTGAAAAAACGCGTTTATTTCGGGCTGAAAAACACGTTTTCAAAAGTGTTCTGTTACTGCCCCATAACTTACATGGGGGTGACCAAACTTGCAGAAACATGTTTATTTCTGCTGAAAAACACGTTTTGACACTTTCTGCACACTGGGGTTAAGAGCTGAGTGTGTGGGCTCTTCTGAGTCTTGCAGTTACATAGGGATTCAGTTGTCTGAAAAAACGCGTTTATTTCGGGCTGAAAAACACGTTTTCAAAAGTGTGCTGTTACTGCCCCATAACTTACATGGGGTTGACCAAACTTGCAGAAACATGTTTATTTCTGCTGAAAATCACGTTTTGACACTTTCTGCACACTGGGGTTAAGAGCTGAGTGTGTGGGCTCTTTTGAGCCTTGCAGTTACATAGGGATTCAGTTGTCTGAAAAAACGCGTTTATTTCGGGCTGAAAAACACGTTTTCAAAAGTGTTCTGTTACTGCCCCATAACTTACATGGGGGTGACCAAACTTGCAGAAACATGTTTATTTCTGCTGAAAAACACGTTTTGACACTTTCTGCACACTGGGGTTAAGAGCTGAGTGTGTGGGCTCTTCTGAGTCTTGCAGTTACATAGGGATTCAGTTGTCTGAAAAAACGCGTTTATTTCGGGCTGAAAAACACGTTTTCAAAAGTGTGCTGTTACTGCCCCATAACTTACATGGGGTTGACCAAACTTGCAGAAACATGTTTATTTCTGCTGAAAATCACGTTTTGACACTTTCTGCACACTGGGGTTAAGAGCTGAGTGTGTGGGCTCTACTGAGTCTTGCAGTTACATAGGGATTCAGTTGTCTGAAAAAACGCGTTTATTTCGGGCTGAAAAACACGTTTTCAAAAGTGTGCTGTTACTTCCCCATAACTTACATGGGGGTGACCAAACTTGCAGAAACATGTTTATTTCTGCTGAAAAACACGTTTTGACACTTTCTGCACACTGGGGTTAAGAGCTGAGTGTGTGGGCTCTTTTGAGCCTTGCAGTTACAAAGGGATTCAGTTGTCTGAAAAAACGCGTTTATTTCGGGCTGAAAAACACGTTTTCAAAAGTGTGCTGTTACTGCCCCATAACTTACATGGGGGTGACCAAACTTGCAGAAACATGTTTATTTCTGCTGAAAAACACGTTTTGACACTTTCTGCACACTGGGGTTAAGAGCTGAGTGTGTGGGCTCTTCTGAGTCTTGCAGTTACATAGGGATTCAGTTGTCTGAAAAAACGCGTTTATTTCAGGCTGAAAAACACGTTTTCAAAAGTGTGCTGTTACTGCCCCATAACTTACATGGGGTTGACCAAACTTGCAGAAACATGTTTATTTCTGCTGAAAATCACGTTTTGACACTTTCTGCACACTGGGGTTAAGAGCTGAGTGTGTGGGCTCTTTTGAGCCTTGCAGTTACATAGGGATTCAGTTGTCTGAAAAAACGCGTTTATTTCGGGCTGAAAAACACGTTTTCAAAAGTGTTCTGTTACTGCCCCATAACTTACATGGGGGTGACCAAACTTGCAGAAACATGTTTATTTCTGCTGAAAAACACGTTTTGACACTTTCTGCACACTGGGGTTAAGAGCTGAGTGTGTGGGCTCTTCTGAGTCTTGCAGTTACATAGGGATTCAGTTGTCTGAAAAAACGCGTTTATTTCGGGCTGAAAAACACGTTTTCAAAAGTGTGCTGTTACTGCCCCATAACTTACATGGGGGTGACCAAACTTGCAGAAACATGTTTATTTCTGCTGAAAATCACGTTTTGACACTTTCTGCACACTGGGGTTAAGAGCTGAGTGTGTGGGCTCTACTGAGTCTTGCAGTTACATAGGGATTCAGTTGTCTGAAAAAACGCGTTTATTTCGGGCTGAAAAACACGTTTTCAAAAGTGTTCTGTTACTGCCCCATAACTTACATGGGGGTGACCAAACTTGCAGAAACATGTTTATTTCTGCTGAAAAACACGTTTTGACACTTTCTGCACACTGGGGTTAAGAGCTGAGTGTGTGGGCTCTTCTGAGTCTTGCAGTTACATAGGGATTCAGTTGTCTGAAAAAACACGTTTATTTCGGGCTGAAAAACACGTTTTCAAAAGTGTGCTGTTACTGCCCCATAACTTACATGGGGTTGACCAAACTTGCAGAAACATGTTTATTTCTGCTGATAATCACGTTTTGACACTTTCTGCACACTGGGGTTAAGAGCTGAGTGTGTGGGCTCTACTGAGTCTTGCAGTTACATAGGGATTCAGTTGTCTGAAAAAACGCGTTTATTTCGGGCTGAAAAACACGTTTTCAAAAGTGTGCTGTTACTTCCCCATAACTTACATGGGGGTGACCAAACTTGCAGAAACATGTTTATTTCTGCTGAAAAACACGTTTTGACACTTTCTGCACACTGGGGTTAAGAGCTGAGTGTGTGGGCTCTTTTGAGCCTTGCAGTTACAAAGGGATTCAGTTGTCTGAAAAAACGCGTTTATTTCGGGCTGAAAAACACGTTTTCAAAAGTGTGCTGTTACTGCCCCATAACTTACATGGGGGTGACCAAACTTGCAGAAACATGTTTATTTCTGCTGAAAAACACGTTTTGACACTTTCTGCACACTGGGGTTAAGAGCTGAGTGTGTGGGCTCTTCTGAGTCTTGCAGTTACATAGGGATTCAGTTGTCTGAAAAAACGCGTTTATTTCAGGCTGAAAAACACGTTTTCAAAAGTGTGCTGTTACTGCCCCATAACTTACATGGGGTTGACCAAACTTGCAGAAACATGTTTATTTCTGCTGAAAATCACGTTTTGACACTTTCTGCACACTGGGGTTAAGAGCTGAGTGTGTGGGCTCTTTTGAGCCTTGCAGTTACATAGGGATTCAGTTGTCTGAAAAAACGCGTTTATTTCGGGCTGAAAAACACGTTTTCAAAAGTGTTCTGTTACTGCCCCATAACTTACATGGGGGTGACCAAACTTGCAGAAACATGTTTATTTCTGCTGAAAAACACGTTTTGACACTTTCTGCACACTGGGGTTAAGAGCTGAGTGTGTGGGCTCTTCTGAGTCTTGCAGTTACATAGGGATTCAGTTGTCTGAAAAAACGCGTTTATTTCGGGCTGAAAAACACGTTTTCAAAAGTGTGCTGTTACTGCCCCATAACTTACATGGGGGTGACCAAACTTGCAGAAACATGTTTATTTCTGCTGAAAATCACGTTTTGACACTTTCTGCACACTGGGGTTAAGAGCTGAGTGTGTGGGCTCTACTGAGTCTTGCAGTTACATAGGGATTCAGTTGTCTGAAAAAACGCGTTTATTTCGGGCTGAAAAACACGTTTTCAAAAGTGTGCTGTTACTGCCCCATAACTTACATGGGGGTGACCAAACTTGCAGAAACATGTTTATTTCTGCTGAAAATCATGTTTTGACACTTTCTGCACACTGGGGTTAAGAGCTGAGTGTGTGGGCTCTACTGAGTCTTGCAGTTACATAGGGATTCAGTTGTCTGAAAAAACGCGTTTATTTCGGGCTGAAAAACACGTTTTCAAAAGTGTTCTGTTACTGCCCCATAACTTACATGGGGGTGACCAAACTTGCAGAAACATGTTTATTTCTGCTGAAAAACACGTTTTGACACTTTCTGCACACTGGGGTTAAGAGCTGAGTGTGTGGGCTCTTCTGAGTCTTGCAGTTACATAGGGATTCAGTTGTCTGAAAAAACACGTTTATTTCGGGCTGAAAAACACGTTTTCAAAAGTGTGCTGTTACTGCCCCATAACTTACATGGGGTTGACCAAACTTGCAGAAACATGTTTATTTCTGCTGAAAATCACGTTTTGACACTTTCTGCACACTGGGGTTAAGAGCTGAGTGTGTGGGCTCTACTGAGTCTTGCAGTTACATAGGGATTCAGTTGTCTGAAAAAACGCGTTTATTTCGGGCTGAAAAACACGTTTTCAAAAGTGTGCTGTTACTTCCCCATAACTTACATGGGGGTGACCAAACTTGCAGAAACATGTTTATTTCTGCTGAAAAACACGTTTTGACACTTTCTGCACACTGGGGTTAAGAGCTGAGTGTGTGGGCTCTTTTGAGCCTTGCAGTTACAAAGGGATTCAGTTGTCTGAAAAAACGCGTTTATTTCGGGCTGAAAAACACGTTTTCAAAAGTGTGCTGTTACTGCCCCATAACTTACATGGGGGTGACCAAACTTGCAGAAACATGTTTATTTCTGCTGAAAAACACGTTTTGACACTTTCTGCACACTGGGGTTAAGAGCTGAGTGTGTGGGCTCTTCTGAGTCTTGCAGTTACATAGGGATTCAGTTGTCTGAAAAAACGCGTTTATTTCAGGCTGAAAAACACGTTTTCAAAAGTGTGCTGTTACTGCCCCATAACTTACATGGGGTTGACCAAACTTGCAGAAACATGTTTATTTCTGCTGAAAATCACGTTTTGACACTTTCTGCACACTGGGGTTAAGAGCTGAGTGTGTGGGCTCTTTTGAGCCTTGCAGTTACATAGGGATTCAGTTGTCTGAAAAAACGCGTTTATTTCGGGCTGAAAAACACGTTTTCAAAAGTGTTCTGTTACTGCCCCATAACTTACATGGGGGTGACCAAACTTGCAGAAACATGTTTATTTCTGCTGAAAAACACGTTTTGACACTTTCTGCACACTGGGGTTAAGAGCTGAGTGTGTGGGCTCTTCTGAGTCTTGCAGTTACATAGGGATTCAGTTGTCTGAAAAAACGCGTTTATTTCGGGCTGAAAAACACGTTTTCAAAAGTGTGCTGTTACTGCCCCATAACTTACATGGGGGTGACCAAACTTGCAGAAACATGTTTATTTCTGCTGAAAATCACGTTTTGACACTTTCTGCACACTGGGGTTAAGAGCTGAGTGTGTGGGCTCTACTGAGTCTTGCAGTTACATAGGGATTCAGTTGTCTGAAAAAACGCGTTTATTTCGGGCTGAAAAACACGTTTTCAAAAGTGTGCTGTTACTGCCCCATAACTTACATGGGGGTGACCAAACTTGCAGAAACATGTTTATTTCTGCTGAAAATCATGTTTTGACACTTTCTGCACACTGGGGTTAAGAGCTGAGTGTGTGGGCTCTTCTGAGTCTTGCAGTTACATAGGGATTCAGTTGTCTGAAAAAACGCGTTTATTTCGGGCTGAAAAACACGTTTTCAAAAGTGTGCTGTTACTGCCCCATAACTTACATGGGGGTGACCAAACTTGCAGAAACATGTTTATTTCTGCTGAAAATCATGTTTTGACACTTTCTGCACACTGGGGTTAAGAGCTGAGTGTGTGGGCTCTTTTGAGCCTTGCAGTTACAAAGGGATTCAGTTGTCTGAAAAAACGCGTTTATTTCGGGCTGAAAAACACGTTTTCAAAAGTGTGCTGTTACTGCCCCATAACTTACATGGGGGTGACCAAACTTGCAGAAACATGTTTATTTCTGCTGAAAAACACGTCTTGACACTTTCTGCACACTGGGGTTAAGAGCTGAGTGTGTGGGCTCTTCTGAGTCTTGCAGTTACATAGGGATTCAGTTGTCTGAAAAAACGCGTTTATTTCAGGCTGAAAAACACGTTTTCAAAAGTGTGCTGTTACTGCCCCATAACTTACATGGGGTTGACCAAACTTGCAGAAACATGTTTATTTCTGCTGAAAATCACGTTTTGACACTTTCTGCACACTGGGGTTAAGAGCTGAGTGTGTGGGCTCTTTTGAGCCTTGCAGTTACATAGGGATTCAGTTGTCTGAAAAAACGCGTTTATTTCGGGCTGAAAAACACGTTTTCAAAAGTGTTCTGTTACTGCCCCATAACTTACATGGGGGTGACCAAACTTGCAGAAACATGTTTATTTCTGCTGAAAAACACGTTTTGACACTTTCTGCACACTGGGGTTAAGAGCTGAGTGTGTGGGCTCTTCTGAGTCTTGCAGTTACATAGGGATTCAGTTGTCTGAAAAAACGCGTTTATTTCGGGCTGAAAAACACGTTTTCAAAAGTGTGCTGTTACTGCCCCATAACTTACATGGGGTTGACCAAACTTGCAGAAACATGTTTATTTCTGCTGAAAATCACGTTTTGACACTTTCTGCACACTGGGGTTAAGAGCTGAGTGTGTGGGCTCTTTTGAGCCTTGCAGTTACATAGGGATTCAGTTGTCTGAAAAAACGCGTTTATTTCGGGCTGAAAAACACGTTTTCAAAAGTGTTCTGTTACTGCCCCATAACTTACATGGGGGTGACCAAACTTGCAGAAACATGTTTATTTCTGCTGAAAAACACGTTTTGACACTTTCTGCACACTGGGGTTAAGAGCTGAGTGTGTGGGCTCTTCTGAGTCTTGCAGTTACATAGGGATTCAGTTGTCTGAAAAAACGCATTTATTTCGGGCTGAAAAACACGTTTTCAAAAGTGTGCTGTTACTGCCCCATAACTTACATGGGGGTGACCAAACTTGCAGAAACATGTTTATTTCTGCTGAAAATCATGTTTTGACACTTTCTGCACACTGGGGTTAAGAGCTGAGTGTGTGGGCTCTTTTGAGCCTTGCAGTTACAAAGGGATTCAGTTGTCTGAAAAAAACGCGTTTATTTCGGGCTGAAAAACACGTTTTCAAAAGTGTGCTGTTACTGCCCCATAACTTACATGGGGGTGACCAAACTTGCAGAAACATGTTTATTTCTGCTGAAAAACACGTTTTGACACTTTCTGCACACTGGGGTTAAGAGCTGAGTGTGTGGGCTCTTCTGAGTCTTGCAGTTACATAGGGATTCAGTTGTCTGAAAAAACGCGTTTATTTCAGGCTGAAAAACACGTTTTCAAAAGTGTGCTGTTACTGCCCCATAACTTACATGGGGTTGACCAAACTTGCAGAAACATGTTTATTTCTGCTGAAAATCACGTTTTGACACTTTCTGCACACTGGGGTTAAGAGCTGAGTGTGTGGGCTCTTTTGAGCCTTGCAGTTACATAGGGATTCAGTTGTCTGAAAAAACGCGTTTATTTCGGGATGAAAAACACGTTTTCAAAAGTGTTCTGTTACTGCCCCATAACTTACATGGGGGTGACCAAACTTGCAGAAACATGTTTATTTCTGCTGAAAAACACGTTTTGACACTTTCTGCACACTGGGGTTAAGAGCTGAGTGTGTGGGCTCTTCTGAGTCTTGCAGTTACATAGGGATTCAGTTGTCTGAAAAAACGCATTTATTTCGGGCTGAAAAACACGTTTTCAAAAGTGTGCTGTTACTGCCCCATAACTTACATGGGGGTGACCAAACTTGCAGAAACATGTTTATTTCTGCTGAAAAACACGTTTTGACACTTTCTGCACACTGGGGTTAAGAGCTGAGTGTGTGGGCTCTTCTGAGTCTTGCAGTTACATAGGGATTCAGTTGTCTGAAAAAACGCATTTATTTCGGGCTGAAAAACACGTTTTCAAAAGTGTGCTGTTACTGCCCCATAACTTACATGGGGTTGACCAAACTTGCAGAAACATGTTTATTTCTGCTGAAAATCACGTTTTGACACTTTCTGCACACTGGGGTTAAGAGCTGAGTGTGTGGGCTCTTTTGAGCCTTGCAGTTACATAGGGATTCAGTTGTCTGAAAAAACGCGTTTATTTCGGGCTGAAAAACACGTTTTCAAAAGTGTGCTGTTACTGCCCCATAACTTACATGGGGGTGACCAAACTTGCAGAAACATGTTTATTTCTGCTGAAAATCATGTTTTGACACTTTCTGCACACTGGGGTTAAGAGCTGAGTGTGTGGGCTCTTTTGAGCCTTGCAGTTACAAAGGGATTCAGTTGTCTGAAAAAACGCGTTTATTTCGGGCTGAAAAACACGTTTTCAAAAGTGTGCTGTTACTGCCCCATAACTTACATGGGGGTGACCAAACTTGCAGAAACATGTTTATTTCTGCTGAAAAACACGTTTTGACACTTTCTGCACACTGGGGTTAAGAGCTGAGTGTGTGGGCTCTTCTGAGTCTTGCAGTTACATAGGGATTCAGTTGTCTGAAAAAACGCGTTTATTTCAGGCTGAAAAACACGTTTTCAAAAGTGTGCTGTTACTGCCCCATAACTTACATGGGGTTGACCAAACTTGCAGAAACATGTTTATTTCTGCTGAAAATCACGTTTTGACACTTTCTGCACACTGGGGTTAAGAGCTGAGTGTGTGGGCTCTTTTGAGCCTTGCAGTTACATAGGGATTCAGTTGTCTGAAAAAACGCGTTTATTTCGGGCTGAAAAACACGTTTTCAAAAGTGTTCTGTTACTGCCCCATAACTTACATGGGGGTGACCAAACTTGCAGAAACATGTTTATTTCTGCTGAAAAACACGTTTTGACACTTTCTGCACACTGGGGTTAAGAGCTGAGTGTGTGGGCTCTTCTGAGTCTTGCAGTTACATAGGGATTCAGTTGTCTGAAAAAACGCGTTTATTTCGGGCTGAAAAACACGTTTTCAAAAGTGTGCTGTTACTGCCCCATAACTTACATGGGGTTGACCAAACTTGCAGAAACATGTTTATTTCTGCTGAAAATCACGTTTTGACACTTTCTGCACACTGGGGTTAAGAGCTGAGTGTGTGGGCTCTTTTGAGCCTTGCAGTTACATAGGGATTCAGTTGTCTGAAAAAACGCGTTTATTTCGGGCTGAAAAACACGTTTTCAAAAGTGTTCTGTTACTGCCCCATAACTTACATGGGGGTGACCAAACTTGCAGAAACATGTTTATTTCTGCTGAAAAACACGTTTTGACACTTTCTGCACACTGGGGTTAAGAGCTGAGTGTGTGGGCTCTTCTGAGTCTTGCAGTTACATAGGGATTCAGTTGTCTGAAAAAACGCGTTTATTTCGGGCTGAAAAACACGTTTTCAAAAGTGTGCTGTTACTGCCCCATAACTTACATGGGGTTGACCAAACTTGCAGAAACATGTTTATTTCTGCTGAAAATCACGTTTTGACACTTTCTGCACACTGGGGTTAAGAGCTGAGTGTGTGGGCTCTACTGAGTCTTGCAGTTACATAGGGATTCAGTTGTCTGAAAAAACGCGTTTATTTCGGGCTGAAAAACACGTTTTCAAAAGTGTGCTGTTACTTCCCCATAACTTACATGGGGGTGACCAAACTTGCAGAAACATGTTTATTTCTGCTGAAAAACACGTTTTGACACTTTCTGCACACTGGGGTTAAGAGCTGAGTGTGTGGGCTCTTTTGAGCCTTGCAGTTACATAGGGATTCAGTTGTCTGAAAAAACGCGTTTATTTCGGGCTGAAAAACACGTTTTCAAAAGTGTGCTGTTACTGCACCATAACTTACATGGGGGTGACCAAACTTGCAGAAACATGTTTATTTCTGCTGAAAAACACGTTTTGACACTTTCTGCACACTGGGGTTAAGAGCTGAGTGTGTGGGCTCTTTTGAGCCTTGCAGTTACATAGGGATTCAGTTGTCTGAAAAAACGTGTTTATTTCGGGCTGAAAAACACGTTTTCAAAAGTGTGCTGTTACTGCACCATAACTTACATGGGGGTGACCAAACTTGCAGAAACATGTTTATTTCTGCTGAAAAACACGTTTTGACACTTTCTGCACACTGGAGTTAAGAGCTGAGTGTGTGGGCTCTTCTGAGTCTTGCAGTTACATAGGGATTCAGTTGTCTGAAAAAAACGCGTTTATTTCGGGCTGAAAAACACGTTTTCAAAAGTGTGCTGTTACTGCCCCATAACTTACATGGGGGTGACCAAACTTGCAGAAACATGTTTATTTCTGCTGAAAAACACGTTTTGACACTTTCTGCACACTGGGGTTAAGAGCTGAGTGTGTGGGCTCTTCTGAGTCTTGCAGTTACATAGGGATTCAGTTGTCTGAAAAAACGCGTTTATTTCAGGCTGAAAAACACGTTTTCAAAAGTGTGCTGTTACTGCCCCATAACTTACATGGGGTTGACCAAACTTGCAGAAACATGTTTATTTCTGCTGAAAATCACGTTTTGACACTTTCTGCACACTGGGGTTAAGAGCTGAGTGTGTGGGCTCTTTTGAGCCTTGCAGTTACATAGGGATTCAGTTGTCTGAAAAAACGCGTTTATTTCGGGATGAAAAACACGTTTTCAAAAGTGTTCTGTTACTGCCCCATAACTTACATGGGGGTGACCAAACTTGCAGAAACATGTTTATTTCTGCTGAAAAACACGTTTTGACACTTTCTGCACACTGGGGTTAAGAGCTGAGTGTGTGGGCTCTTCTGAGTCTTGCAGTTACATAGGGATTCAGTTGTCTGAAAAAACGCATTTATTTCGGGCTGAAAAACACGTTTTCAAAAGTGTGCTGTTACTGCCCCATAACTTACATGGGGGTGACCAAACTTGCAGAAACATGTTTATTTCTGCTGAAAAACACGTTTTGACACTTTCTGCACACTGGGGTTAAGAGCTGAGTGTGTGGGCTCTTCTGAGTCTTGCAGTTACATAGGGATTCAGTTGTCTGAAAAAACGCATTTATTTCGGGCTGAAAAACACGTTTTCAAAAGTGTGCTGTTACTGCCCCATAACTTACATGGGGTTGACCAAACTTGCAGAAACATGTTTATTTCTGCTGAAAATCACGTTTTGACACTTTCTGCACACTGGGGTTAAGAGCTGAGTGTGTGGGCTCTTTTGAGCCTTGCAGTTACATAGGGATTCAGTTGTCTGAAAAAACGCGTTTATTTCGGGCTGAAAAACACGTTTTCAAAAGTGTGCTGTTACTGCCCCATAACTTACATGGGGGTGACCAAACTTGCAGAAACATGTTTATTTCTGCTGAAAATCATGTTTTGACACTTTCTGCACACTGGGGTTAAGAGCTGAGTGTGTGGGCTCTTTTGAGCCTTGCAGTTACAAAGGGATTCAGTTGTCTGAAAAAACGCGTTTATTTCGGGCTGAAAAACACGTTTTCAAAAGTGTGCTGTTACTGCCCCATAACTTACATGGGGGTGACCAAACTTGCAGAAACATGTTTATTTCTGCTGAAAAACACGTTTTGACACTTTCTGCACACTGGGGTTAAGAGCTGAGTGTGTGGGCTCTTCTGAGTCTTGCAGTTACATAGGGATTCAGTTGTCTGAAAAAACGCGTTTATTTCAGGCTGAAAAACACGTTTTCAAAAGTGTGCTGTTACTGCCCCATAACTTACATGGGGTTGACCAAACTTGCAGAAACATGTTTATTTCTGCTGAAAATCACGTTTTGACACTTTCTGCACACTGGGGTTAAGAGCTGAGTGTGTGGGCTCTTTTGAGCCTTGCAGTTACATAGGGATTCAGTTGTCTGAAAAAACGCGTTTATTTCGGGCTGAAAAACACGTTTTCAAAAGTGTTCTGTTACTGCCCCATAACTTACATGGGGGTGACCAAACTTGCAGAAACATGTTTATTTCTGCTGAAAAACACGTTTTGACACTTTCTGCACACTGGGGTTAAGAGCTGAGTGTGTGGGCTCTTCTGAGTCTTGCAGTTACATAGGGATTCAGTTGTCTGAAAAAACGCGTTTATTTCGGGCTGAAAAACACGTTTTCAAAAGTGTGCTGTTACTGCCCCATAACTTACATGGGGTTGACCAAACTTGCAGAAACATGTTTATTTCTGCTGAAAATCACGTTTTGACACTTTCTGCACACTGGGGTTA
This sequence comes from Lepisosteus platostomus, assembly GCF_059453375.1. Classification (NCBI taxonomy): domain Eukaryota; kingdom Metazoa; phylum Chordata; class Actinopteri; order Semionotiformes; family Lepisosteidae; genus Lepisosteus; species Lepisosteus platostomus. The sequence continues at coordinate 43,080,849 of NC_142612.1, read as the reverse complement.
AGAGCTGAGTGTGTGGGCTCTTTTGAGCCTTGCAGTTACATAGGGATTCAGTTGTCTGAAAAAACGCGTTTATTTCGGGCTGAAAAACACGTTTTCAAAAGTGTTCTGTTACTGCCCCATAACTTACATGGGGGTGACCAAACTTGCAGAAACATGTTTATTTCTGCTGAAAAACACGTTTTGACACTTTCTGCACACTGGGGTTAAGAGCTGAGTGTGTGGGCTCTTCTGAGTCTTGCAGTTACATAGGGATTCAGTTGTCTGAAAAAACGCGTTTATTTCGGGCTGAAAAACACGTTTTCAAAAGTGTGCTGTTACTGCCCCATAACTTACATGGGGTTGACCAAACTTGCAGAAACATGTTTATTTCTGCTGAAAATCACGTTTTGACACTTTCTGCACACTGGGGTTAAGAGCTGAGTGTGTGGGCTCTACTGAGTCTTGCAGTTACATAGGGATTCAGTTGTCTGAAAAAACGCGTTTATTTCGGGCTGAAAAACACGTTTTCAAAAGTGTGCTGTTACTTCCCCATAACTTACATGGGGGTGACCAAACTTGCAGAAACATGTTTATTTCTGCTGAAAAACACGTTTTGACACTTTCTGCACACTGGGGTTAAGAGCTGAGTGTGTGGGCTCTTTTGAGCCTTGCAGTTACATAGGGATTCAGTTGTCTGAAAAAACGCGTTTATTTCGGGCTGAAAAACACGTTTTCAAAAGTGTGCTGTTACTGCACCATAACTTACATGGGGGTGACCAAACTTGCAGAAACATGTTTATTTCTGCTGAAAAACACGTTTTGACACTTTCTGCACACTGGGGTTAAGAGCTGAGTGTGTGGGCTCTTTTGAGCCTTGCAGTTACATAGGGATTCAGTTGTCTGAAAAAACGTGTTTATTTCGGGCTGAAAAACACGTTTTCAAAAGTGTGCTGTTACTGCACCATAACTTACATGGGGGTGACCAAACTTGCAGAAACATGTTTATTTCTGCTGAAAAACACGTTTTGACACTTTCTGCACACTGGAGTTAAGAGCTGAGTGTGTGGGCTCTTCTGAGTCTTGCAGTTACATAGGGATTCAGTTGTCTGAAAAAACGCGTTTATTTCGGGCTGAAAAACACGTTTTCAAAAGTGTGCTGTTACTGCCCCATAACTTACATGGGGTTGACCAAACTTGCAGAAACATGTTTATTTCTGCTGAAAATCACGTTTTGACACTTTCTGCACACTGGGGTTAAGAGCTGAGTGTGTGGGCTCTTTTGAGCCTTGCAGTTACATAGGGATTCAGTTGTCTGAAAAAACGCGTTTATTTCGGGCTGAAAAACACGTTTTCAAAAGTGTGCTGTTACTGCCCCATAACTTACATGGGGGTGACCAAACTTGCAGAAACATGTTTATTTCTGCTGAAAAACACGTTTTGACACTTTCTGCACACTGGGGTTAAGAGCTGAGTGTGTGGGCTCTTCTGAGTCTTGCAGTTACATAGGGATTCAGTTGTCTGAAAAAACGCGTTTATTTCAGGCTGAAAAACACGTTTTCAAAAGTGTGCTGTTACTGCCCCATAACTTACATGGGGTTGACCAAACTTGCAGAAACATGTTTATTTCTGCTGAAAATCACGTTTTGACACTTTCTGCACACTGGGGTTAAGAGCTGAGTGTGTGGGCTCTTTTGAGCCTTGCAGTTACATAGGGATTCAGTTGTCTGAAAAAACGCGTTTATTTCGGGCTGAAAAACACGTTTTCAAAAGTGTTCTGTTACTGCCCCATAACTTACATGGGGGTGACCAAACTTGCAGAAACATGTTTATTTCTGCTGAAAAACACGTTTTGACACTTTCTGCACACTGGGGTTAAGAGCTGAGTGTGTGGGCTCTTCTGAGTCTTGCAGTTACATAGGGATTCAGTTGTCTGAAAAAACGCGTTTATTTCGGGCTGAAAAACACGTTTTCAAAAGTGTGCTGTTACTGCCCCATAACTTACATGGGGTTGACCAAACTTGCAGAAACATGTTTATTTCTGCTGAAAATCACGTTTTGACACTTTCTGCACACTGGGGTTAAGAGCTGAGTGTGTGGGCTCTACTGAGTCTTGCAGTTACATAGGGATTCAGTTGTCTGAAAAAACGCGTTTATTTCGGGCTGAAAAACACGTTTTCAAAAGTGTGCTGTTACTTCCCCATAACTTACATGGGGGTGACCAAACTTGCAGAAACATGTTTATTTCTGCTGAAAAACACGTTTTGACACTTTCTGCACACTGGGGTTAAGAGCTGAGTGTGTGGGCTCTTTTGAGCCTTGCAGTTACATAGGGATTCAGTTGTCTGAAAAAACGCGTTTATTTCGGGCTGAAAAACACGTTTTCAAAAGTGTGCTGTTACTGCACCATAACTTACATGGGGGTGACCAAACTTGCAGAAACATGTTTATTTCTGCTGAAAAACACGTTTTGACACTTTCTGCACACTGGGGTTAAGAGCTGAGTGTGTGGGCTCTTTTGAGCCTTGCAGTTACATAGGGATTCAGTTGTCTGAAAAAACGTGTTTATTTCGGGCTGAAAAACACGTTTTCAAAAGTGTGCTGTTACTGCACCATAACTTACATGGGGGTGACCAAACTTGCAGAAACATGTTTATTTCTGCTGAAAAACACGTTTTGACACTTTCTGCACACTGGAGTTAAGAGCTGAGTGTGTGGGCTCTTCTGAGTCTTGCAGTTACATAGGGATTCAGTTGTCTGAAAAAACGCGTTTATTTCGGGCTGAAAAACACGTTTTCAAAAGTGTGCTGTTACTGCCCCATAACTTACATGGGGTTGACCAAACTTGCAGAAACATGTTTATTTCTGCTGAAAATCACGTTTTGACACTTTCTGCACACTGGGGTTAAGAGCTGAGTGTGTGGGCTCTTTTGAGCCTTGCAGTTACATAGGGATTCAGTTGTCTGAAAAAACGCGTTTATTTCGGGCTGAAAAACACGTTTTCAAAAGTGTGCTGTTACTGCCCCATAACTTACATGGGGGTGACCAAACTTGCAGAAACATGTTTATTTCTGCTGAAAAACACGTTTTGACACTTTCTGCACACTGGGGTTAAGAGCTGAGTGTGTGGGCTCTTCTGAGTCTTGCAGTTACATAGGGATTCAGTTGTCTGAAAAAACGCGTTTATTTCTTGCTGAAAAACACGTTTTCAAAAGTGTGCTGTTACTGCCCCATAACTTACATGGGGTTGACCAAACTTGCAGAAACATGTTTATTTCTGCTGAAAATCACGTTTTGACACTTTCTGCACACTGGGGTTAAGAGCTGAGTGTGTGGGCTCTTTTGAGCCTTGCAGTTACATAGGGATTCAGTTGTCTGAAAAAACGCGTTTATTTCGGGCTGAAAAACACGTTTTCAAAAGTGTGCTGTTACTGCCCCATAACTTACATGGGGGTGACCAAACTTGCAGAAACATGTTTATTTCTGCTGAAAAACACGTTTTGACACTTTCTGCACACTGGGGTTAAGAGCTGAGTGTGTGGGCTCTTCTGAGTCTTGCAGTTACATAGGGATTCAGTTGTCTGAAAAAACGCGTTTATTTCAGGCTGAAAAACACGTTTTCAAAAGTGTGCTGTTACTGCCCCATAACTTACATGGGGTTGACCAAACTTGCAGAAACATGTTTATTTCTGCTGAAAATCACGTTTTGACACTTTCTGCACACTGGGGTTAAGAGCTGAGTGTGTGGGCTCTTTTGAGCCTTGCAGTTACATAGGGATTCAGTTGTCTGAAAAAACGCGTTTATTTCGGGCTGAAAAACACGTTTTCAAAAGTGTTCTGTTACTGCCCCATAACTTACATGGGGGTGACCAAACTTGCAGAAACATGTTTATTTCTGCTGAAAAACACGTTTTGACACTTTCTGCACACTGGGGTTAAGAGCTGAGTGTGTGGGCTCTTCTGAGTCTTGCAGTTACATAGGGATTCAGTTGTCTGAAAAAACGCGTTTATTTCGGGCTGAAAAACACGTTTTCAAAAGTGTGCTGTTACTGCCCCATAACTTACATGGGGTTGACCAAACTTGCAGAAACATGTTTATTTCTGCTGAAAATCACGTTTTGACACTTTCTGCACACTGGGGTTAAGAGCTGAGTGTGTGGGCTCTTTTGAGCCTTGCAGTTACATAGGGATTCAGTTGTCTGAAAAAACGCGTTTATTTCGGGCTGAAAAACACGTTTTCAAAAGTGTTCTGTTACTGCCCCATAACTTACATGGGGGTGACCAAACTTGCAGAAACATGTTTATTTCTGCTGAAAATCACGTTTTGACACTTTCTGCACACTGGGGTTAAGAGCTGAGTGTGTGGGCTCTTTTGAGCCTTGCAGTTACATAGGGATTCAGTTGTCTGAAAAAACGCGTTTATTTCGGGCTGAAAAACACGTTTTCAAAAGTGTTCTGTTACTGCCCCATAACTTACATGGGGGTGACCAAACTTGCAGAAACATGTTTATTTCTGCTGAAAAACACATTTTGACACTTTCTGCACACTGGGGTTAAGAGCTGAGTGTGTGGGCTCTTCTGAGTCTTGCAGTTACATAGGGATTCAGTTGTCTGAAAAAACGCGTTTATTTCGGGCTGAAAAACACGTTTTCAAAAGTGTGCTGTTACTGCACCATAACTTACATGGGGGTGACCAAACTTGCAGAAACATGTTTATTTCTGCTGAAAAACACGTTTTGACACTTTCTGCTCACTGGGGTTAAGAGCTGAGTGTGTGGGCTCTTTTGAGCCTTGCAGTTACATAGGGATTCAGTTGTCTGAAAAAACGTGTTTATTTCGGGCTGAAAAACACGTTTTCAAAAGTGTGCTGTTACTGCACCATAACTTACATGGGGGTGACCAAACTTGCAGAAACATGTTTATTTCTGCTGAAAAACACGTTTTGACACTTTCTGCTCACTGGGGTTAAGAGCTGAGTGTGTGGGCTCTTTTGAGCCTTGCAGTTACATAGGGATTCAGTTGTCTGAAAAAACGTGTTTATTTCGGGCTGAAAAACACGTTTTCAAAAGTGTGCTGTTACTGCACCATAACTTACATGGGGGTGACCAAACTTGCAGAAACATGTTTATTTCTGCTGAAAAACACGTTTTGACACTTTCTGCACACTGGAGTTAAGAGCTGAGTGTGTGGGCTCTTCTGAGTCTTGCAGTTACATAGGGATTCAGTTGTCTGAAAAAACGCGTTTATTTCGGGCTGAAAAACACGTTTTCAAAAGTGTGCTGTTACTGCCCCATAACTTACATGGGGTTGACCAAACTTGCAGAAACATGTTTATTTCTGCTGAAAATCACGTTTTGACACTTTCTGCACACTGGGGTTAAGAGCTGAGTGTGTGGGCTCTTTTGAGCCTTGCAGTTACATAGGGATTCAGTTGTCTGAAAAAACGCGTTTATTTCGGGCTGAAAAACACGTTTTCAAAAGTGTTCTGTTACTGCCCCATAACTTACATGGGGGTGACCAAACTTGCAGAAACATGTTTATTTCTGCTGAAAAACACGTTTTGACACTTTCTGCACACTGGGGTTAAGAGCTGAGTGTGTGGGCTCTTCTGAGTCTTGCAGTTACATAGGGATTCAGTTGTCTGAAAAAACGCGTTTATTTCTTGCTGAAAAACACGTTTTCAAAAGTGTGCTGTTACTGCCCCATAACTTACATGGGGTTGACCAAACTTGCAGAAACATGTTTATTTCTGCTGAAAATCACGTTTTGACACTTTCTGCACACTGGGGTTAAGAGCTGAGTGTGTGGGCTCTACTGAGTCTTGCAGTTACATAGGGATTCAGTTGTCTGAAAAAACGCGTTTATTTCGGGCTGAAAAACACGTTTTCAAAAGTGTGCTGTTACTGCCCCATAACTTACATGGGGGTGACCAAACTTGCAGAAACATGTTTATTTCTGCTGAAAATCATGTTTTGACACTTTCTGCACACTGGGGTTAAGAGCTGAGTGTGTGGGCTCTTCTGAGTCTTGCAGTTACATAGGGATTCAGTTGTCTGAAAAAACGCGTTTATTTCGGGCTGAAAAACACGTTTTCAAAAGTGTGCTGTTACTGCCCCATAACTTACATGGGGGTGACCAAACTTGCAGAAACATGTTTATTTCTGCTGAAAAACACGTTTTGACACTTTCTGCACACTGGGGTTAAGAGCTGAGTGTGTGGGCTCTTCTGAGTCTTGCAGTTACATAGGGATTCAGTTGTCTGAAAAAACGCGTTTATTTCAGGCTGAAAAACACGTTTTCAAAAGTGTGCTGTTACTGCCCCATAACTTACATGGGGTTGACCAAACTTGCAGAAACATGTTTATTTCTGCTGAAAATCACGTTTTGACACTTTCTGCACACTGGGGTTAAGAGCTGAGTGTGTGGGCTCTTTTGAGCCTTGCAGTTACATAGGGATTCAGTTGTCTGAAAAAACGCGTTTATTTCGGGCTGAAAAACACGTTTTCAAAAGTGTTCTGTTACTGCCCCATAACTTACATGGGGGTGACCAAACTTGCAGAAACATGTTTATTTCTGCTGAAAAACACATTTTGACACTTTCTGCACACTGGGGTTAAGAGCTGAGTGTGTGGGCTCTTCTGAGTCTTGCAGTTACATAGGGATTCAGTTGTCTGAAAAAACGCGTTTATTTCGGGCTGAAAAACACGTTTTCAAAAGTGTGCTGTTACTGCCCCATAACTTACATGGGGTTGACCAAACTTGCAGAAACATGTTTATTTCTGCTGAAAATCACGTTTTGACACTTTCTGCACACTGGGGTTAAGAGCTGAGTGTGTGGGCTCTTTTGAGCCTTGCAGTTACATAGGGATTCAGTTGTCTGAAAAAACGTGTTTATTTCGGGCTGAAAAACACGTTTTCAAAAGTGTTCTGTTACTCCCCCATAACTTACATGGGGGTGACCAAACTTGCAGAAACATGTTTATTTCTGCTGAAAAACACGTTTTGACACTTTCTGCACACTGGGGTTAAGAGCTGAGTGTGTGGGCTCTTCTGAGTCTTGCAGTTACATAGGGATTCAGTTGTCTGAAAAAACGCGTTTATTTCGGGCTGAAAAACACGTTTTCAAAAGTGTGCTGTTACTGCCCCATAACTTACATGGGGTTGACCAAACTTGCAGAAACATGTTTATTTCTGCTGAAAATCACGTTTTGACACTTTCTGCACACTGGGGTTAAGAGCTGAGTGTGTGGGCTCTACTGAGTCTTGCAGTTACATAGGGATTCAGTTGTCTGAAAAAACGCGTTTATTTCGGGCTGAAAAACACGTTTTCAAAAGTGTGCTGTTACTTCCCCATAACTTACATGGGGGTGACCAAACTTGCAGAAACATGTTTATTTCTGCTGAAAAACACGTTTTGACACTTTCTGCACACTGGGGTTAAGAGCTGAGTGTGTGGGCTCTTTTGAGCCTTGCAGTTACAAAGGGATTCAGTTGTCTGAAAAAACGCGTTTATTTCGGGCTGAAAAACACGTTTTCAAAAGTGTGCTGTTACTGCCCCATAACTTACATGGGGGTGACCAAACTTGCAGAAACATGTTTATTTCTGCTGAAAAACACGTTTTGACACTTTCTGCACACTGGGGTTAAGAGCTGAGTGTGTGGGCTCTTCTGAGTCTTGCAGTTACATAGGGATTCAGTTGTCTGAAAAAACGCGTTTATTTCGGGCTGAAAAACACGTTTTCAAAAGTGTGCTGTTACTGCCCCATAACTTACATGGGGTTGACCAAACTTGCAGAAACATGTTTATTTCTGCTGAAAATCACGTTTTGACACTTTCTGCACACTGGGGTTAAGAGCTGAGTGTGTGGGCTCTTTTGAGCCTTGCAGTTACATAGGGATTCAGTTGTCTGAAAAAACGCGTTTATTTCGGGCTGAAAAACACGTTTTCAAAAGTGTTCTGTTACTGCCCCATAACTTACATGGGGGTGACCAAACTTGCAGAAACATGTTTATTTCTGCTGAAAAACACGTTTTGACACTTTCTGCACACTGGGGTTAAGAGCTGAGTGTGTGGGCTCTTCTGAGTCTTGCAGTTACATAGGGATTCAGTTGTCTGAAAAAACGCGTTTATTTCGGGCTGAAAAACACGTTTTCAAAAGTGTGCTGTTACTGCCCCATAACTTACATGGGGTTGACCAAACTTGCAGAAACATGTTTATTTCTGCTGAAAATCACGTTTTGACACTTTCTGCACACTGGGGTTAAGAGCTGAGTGTGTGGGCTCTACTGAGTCTTGCAGTTACATAGGGATTCAGTTGTCTGAAAAAACGCGTTTATTTCGGGCTGAAAAACACGTTTTCAAAAGTGTGCTGTTACTTCCCCATAACTTACATGGGGGTGACCAAACTTGCAGAAACATGTTTATTTCTGCTGAAAAACACGTTTTGACACTTTCTGCACACTGGGGTTAAGAGCTGAGTGTGTGGGCTCTTTTGAGCCTTGCAGTTACATAGGGATTCAGTTGTCTGAAAAAACGCGTTTATTTCGGGCTGAAAAACACGTTTTCAAAAGTGTGCTGTTACTGCCCCATAACTTACATGGGGTTGACCAAACTTGCAGAAACATGTTTATTTCTGCTGAAAATCACGTTTTGACACTTTCTGCACACTGGGGTTAAGAGCTGAGTGTGTGGGCTCTTTTGAGCCTTGCAGTTACATAGGGATTCAGTTGTCTGAAAAAACGCGTTTATTTCGGGCTGAAAAACACGTTTTCAAAAGTGTTCTGTTACTGCCCCATAACTTACATGGGGGTGACCAAACTTGCAGAAACATGTTTATTTCTGCTGAAAAACACGTTTTGACACTTTCTGCACAGTGGGGTTAAGAGCTGAGTGTGTGGGCTCTTCTGAGTCTTGCAGTTACATAGGGATTCAGTTGTCTGAAAAAACGCGTTTATTTCTTGCTGAAAAACACGTTTTCAAAAGTGTGCTGTTACTGCCCCATAACTTACATGGGGTTGACCAAACTTGCAGAAACATGTTTATTTCTGCTGAAAATCACGTTTTGACACTTTCTGCACACTGGGGTTAAGAGCTGAGTGTGTGGGCTCTACTGAGTCTTGCAGTTACATAGGGATTCAGTTGTCTGAAAAAACGCGTTTATTTCGGGCTGAAAAACACGTTTTCAAAAGTGTGCTGTTACTGCCCCATAACTTACATGGGGGTGACCAAACTTGCAGAAACATGTTTATTTCTGCTGAAAATCATGTTTTGACACTTTCTGCACACTGGGGTTAAGAGCTGAGTGTGTGGGCTCTTCTGAGTCTTGCAGTTACATAGGGATTCAGTTGTCTGAAAAAACGCGTTTATTTCGGGCTGAAAAACACGTTTTCAAAAGTGTGCTGTTACTGCCCCATAACTTACATGGGGGTGACCAAACTTGCAGAAACATGTTTATTTCTGCTGAAAAACACGTTTTGACACTTTCTGCACACTGGGGTTAAGAGCTGAGTGTGTGGGCTCTTCTGAGTCTTGCAGTTACTTAGGGATTCAGTTGTCTGAAAAAACGCGTTTATTTCAGGCTGAAAAACACGTTTTCAAAAGTGTGCTGTTACTGCCCCATAACTTACATGGGGTTGACCAAACTTGCAGAAACATGTTTATTTCTGCTGAAAATCACGTTTTGACACTTTCTGCACACTGGGGTTAAGAGCTGAGTGTGTGGGCTCTTTTGAGCCTTGCAGTTACATAGGGATTCAGTTGTCTGAAAAAACGCGTTTATTTCGGGCTGAAAAACACGTTTTCAAAAGTGTTCTGTTACTGCCCCATAACTTACATGGGGGTGACCAAACTTGCAGAAACATGTTTATTTCTGCTGAAAAACACGTTTTGACACTTTCTGCACACTGGGGTTAAGAGCTGAGTGTGTGGGCTCTTCTGAGTCTTGCAGTTACATAGGGATTCAGTTGTCTGAAAAAACGCGTTTATTTCGGGCTGAAAAACACGTTTTCAAAAGTGTGCTGTTACTGCCCCATAACTTACATGGGGGTGACCAAACTTGCAGAAACATGTTTATTTCTGCTGAAAATCATGTTTTGACACTTTCTGCACACTGGGGTTAAGAGCTGAGTGTGTGGGCTCTTCTGAGTCTTGCAGTTACATAGGGATTCAGTTGTCTGAAAAAACGCGTTTATTTCGGGCTGAAAAACACGTTTTCAAAAGTGTGCTGTTACTGCCCCATAACTTACATGGGGGTGACCAAACTTGCAGAAACATGTTTATTTCTGCTGAAAAACACGTTTTGACACTTTCTGCACACTGGGGTTAAGAGCTGAGTGTGTGGGCTCTTCTGAGTCTTGCAGTTACTTAGGGATTCAGTTGTCTGAAAAAACGCGTTTATTTCAGGCTGAAAAACACGTTTTCAAAAGTGTGCTGTTACTGCCCCATAACTTACATGGGGTTGACCAAACTTGCAGAAACATGTTTATTTCTGCTGAAAATCACGTTTTGACACTTTCTGCACACTGGGGTTAAGAGCTGAGTGTGTGGGCTCTTTTGAGCCTTGCAGTTACATAGGGATTCAGTTGTCTGAAAAAACGCGTTTATTTCGGGCTGAAAAACACGTTTTCAAAAGTGTTCTGTTACTGCCCCATAACTTACATGGGGGTGACCAAACTTGCAGAAACATGTTTATTTCTGCTGAAAAACACGTTTTGACACTTTCTGCACACTGGGGTTAAGAGCTGAGTGTGTGGGCTCTTCTGAGTCTTGCAGTTACATAGGGATTCAGTTGTCTGAAAAAACGCGTTTATTTCGGGCTGAAAAACACGTTTTCAAAAGTGTGCTGTTACTGCCCCATAACTTACATGGGGTTGACCAAACTTGCAGAAACATGTTTATTTCTGCTGAAAATCACGTTTTGACACTTTCTGCACACTGGGGTTAAGAGCTGAGTGTGTGGGCTCTTTTGAGCCTTGCAGTTACATAGGGATTCAGTTGTCTGAAAAAACGCGTTTATTTCGGGCTGAAAAACACGTTTTCAAAAGTGTTCTGTTACTGCCCCATAACTTACATGGGGGTGACCAAACTTGCAGAAACATGTTTATTTCTGCTGAAAAACACGTTTTGACACTTTCTGCACACTGGGGTTAAGAGCTGAGTGTGTGGGCTCTTCTGAGTCTTGCAGTTACATAGGGATTCAGTTGTCTGAAAAAACGCGTTTATTTCGGGCTGAAAAACACGTTTTCAAAAGTGTGCTGTTACTGCCCCATAACTTACATGGGGTTGACCAAACTTGCAGAAACATGTTTATTTCTGCTGAAAATCACGTTTTGACACTTTCTGCACACTGGGGTTAAGAGCTGAGTGTGTGGGCTCTACTGAGTCTTGCAGTTACATAGGGATTCAGTTGTCTGAAAAAACGCGTTTATTTCGGGCTGAAAAACACGTTTTCAAAAGTGTGCTGTTACTTCCCCATAACTTACATGGGGGTGACCAAACTTGCAGAAACATGTTTATTTCTGCTGAAAAACACGTTTTGACACTTTCTGCACACTGGGGTTAAGAGCTGAGTGTGTGGGCTCTTTTGAGCCTTGCAGTTACAAAGGGATTCAGTTGTCTGAAAAAACGCGTTTATTTCGGGCTGAAAAACACGTTTTCAAAAGTGTGCTGTTACTGCCCCATAACTTACATGGGGGTGACCAAACTTGCAGAAACATGTTTATTTCTGCTGAAAAACACGTTTTGACACTTTCTGCACACTGGGGTTAAGAGCTGAGTGTGTGGGCTCTTCTGAGTCTTGCAGTTACATAGGGATTCAGTTGTCTGAAAAAACGCGTTTATTTCAGGCTGAAAAACACGTTTTCAAAAGTGTGCTGTTACTGCCCCATAACTTACATGGGGTTGACCAAACTTGCAGAAACATGTTTATTTCTGCTGAAAATCACGTTTTGACACTTTCTGCACACTGGGGTTAAGAGCTGAGTGTGTGGGCTCTTTTGAGCCTTGCAGTTACATAGGGATTCAGTTGTCTGAAAAAACGCGTTTATTTCGGGCTGAAAAACACGTTTTCAAAAGTGTTCTGTTACTGCCCCATAACTTACATGGGGGTGACCAAACTTGCAGAAACATGTTTATTTCTGCTGAAAAACACGTTTTGACACTTTCTGCACACTGGGGTTAAGAGCTGAGTGTGTGGGCTCTTCTGAGTCTTGCAGTTACATAGGGATTCAGTTGTCTGAAAAAACGCGTTTATTTCGGGCTGAAAAACACGTTTTCAAAAGTGTGCTGTTACTGCCCCATAACTTACATGGGGGTGACCAAACTTGCAGAAACATGTTTATTTCTGCTGAAAATCACGTTTTGACACTTTCTGCACACTGGGGTTAAGAGCTGAGTGTGTGGGCTCTACTGAGTCTTGCAGTTACATAGGGATTCAGTTGTCTGAAAAAACGCGTTTATTTCGGGCTGAAAAACACGTTTTCAAAAGTGTTCTGTTACTGCCCCATAACTTACATGGGGGTGACCAAACTTGCAGAAACATGTTTATTTCTGCTGAAAAACACGTTTTGACACTTTCTGCACACTGGGGTTAAGAGCTGAGTGTGTGGGCTCTTCTGAGTCTTGCAGTTACATAGGGATTCAGTTGTCTGAAAAAACACGTTTATTTCGGGCTGAAAAACACGTTTTCAAAAGTGTGCTGTTACTGCCCCATAACTTACATGGGGTTGACCAAACTTGCAGAAACATGTTTATTTCTGCTGATAATCACGTTTTGACACTTTCTGCACACTGGGGTTAAGAGCTGAGTGTGTGGGCTCTACTGAGTCTTGCAGTTACATAGGGATTCAGTTGTCTGAAAAAACGCGTTTATTTCGGGCTGAAAAACACGTTTTCAAAAGTGTGCTGTTACTTCCCCATAACTTACATGGGGGTGACCAAACTTGCAGAAACATGTTTATTTCTGCTGAAAAACACGTTTTGACACTTTCTGCACACTGGGGTTAAGAGCTGAGTGTGTGGGCTCTTTTGAGCCTTGCAGTTACAAAGGGATTCAGTTGTCTGAAAAAACGCGTTTATTTCGGGCTGAAAAACACGTTTTCAAAAGTGTGCTGTTACTGCCCCATAACTTACATGGGGGTGACCAAACTTGCAGAAACATGTTTATTTCTGCTGAAAAACACGTTTTGACACTTTCTGCACACTGGGGTTAAGAGCTGAGTGTGTGGGCTCTTCTGAGTCTTGCAGTTACATAGGGATTCAGTTGTCTGAAAAAACGCGTTTATTTCAGGCTGAAAAACACGTTTTCAAAAGTGTGCTGTTACTGCCCCATAACTTACATGGGGTTGACCAAACTTGCAGAAACATGTTTATTTCTGCTGAAAATCACGTTTTGACACTTTCTGCACACTGGGGTTAAGAGCTGAGTGTGTGGGCTCTTTTGAGCCTTGCAGTTACATAGGGACTCAGTTGTCTGAAAAAACGCGTTTATTTCGGGCTGAAAAACACGTTTTCAAAAGTGTTCTGTTACTGCCCCATAACTTACATGGGGGTGACCAAACTTGCAGAAACATGTTTATTTCTGCTGAAAAACACGTTTTGACACTTTCTGCACACTGGGGTTAAGAGCTGAGTGTGTGGGCTCTTCTGAGTCTTGCAGTTACATAGGGATTCAGTTGTCTGAAAAAACGCGTTTATTTCGGGCTGAAAAACACGTTTTCAAAAGTGTGCTGTTACTGCCCCATAACTTACATGGGGGTGACCAAACTTGCAGAAACATGTTTATTTCTGCTGAAAATCACGTTTTGACACTTTCTGAACACTGGGGTTAAGAGCTGAGTGTGTGGGCTCTACTGAGTCTTGCAGTTACATAGGGATTCAGTTGTCTGAAAAAACGCGTTTATTTCGGGCTGAAAAACACGTTTTCAAAAGTGTGCTGTTACTGCCCCATAACTTACATGGGGGTGACCAAACTTGCAGAAACATGTTTATTTCTGCTGAAAATCATGTTTTGACACTTTCTGCACACTGGGGTTAAGAGCTGAGTGTGTGGGCTCTACTGAGTCTTGCAGTTACATAGGGATTCAGTTGTCTGAAAAAACGCGTTTATTTCGGGCTGAAAAACACGTTTTCAAAAGTGTTCTGTTACTGCCCCATAACTTACATGGGGGTGACCAAACTTGCAGAAACATGTTTATTTCTGCTGAAAAACACGTTTTGACACTTTCTGCACACTGGGGTTAAGAGCTGAGTGTGTGGGCTCTTCTGAGTCTTGCAGTTACATAGGGATTCAGTTGTCTGAAAAAACACGTTTATTTCGGGCTGAAAAACACGTTTTCAAAAGTGTGCTGTTACTGCCCCATAACTTACATGGGGTTGACCAAACTTGCAGAAACATGTTTATTTCTGCTGAAAATCACGTTTTGACACTTTCTGCACACTGGGGTTAAGAGCTGAGTGTGTGGGCTCTACTGAGTCTTGCAGTTACATAGGGATTCAGTTGTCTGAAAAAACGCGTTTATTTCGGGCTGAAAAACACGTTTTCAAAAGTGTGCTGTTACTTCCCCATAACTTACATGGGGGTGACCAAACTTGCAGAAACATGTTTATTTCTGCTGAAAAACACGTTTTGACACTTTCTGCACACTGGGGTTAAGAGCTGAGTGTGTGGGCTCTTTTGAGCCTTGCAGTTACAAAGGGATTCAGTTGTCTGAAAAAACGCGTTTATTTCGGGCTGAAAAACACGTTTTCAAAAGTGTGCTGTTACTGCCCCATAACTTACATGGGGGTGACCAAACTTGCAGAAACATGTTTATTTCTGCTGAAAAACACGTTTTGACACTTTCTGCACACTGGGGTTAAGAGCTGAGTGTGTGGGCTCTTCTGAGTCTTGCAGTTACATAGGGATTCAGTTGTCTGAAAAAACGCGTTTATTTCAGGCTGAAAAACACGTTTTCAAAAGTGTGCTGTTACTGCCCCATAACTTACATGGGGTTGACCAAACTTGCAGAAACATGTTTATTTCTGCTGAAAATCACGTTTTGACACTTTCTGCACACTGGGGTTAAGAGCTGAGTGTGTGGGCTCTTTTGAGCCTTGCAGTTACATAGGGATTCAGTTGTCTGAAAAAACGCGTTTATTTCGGGCTGAAAAACACGTTTTCAAAAGTGTTCTGTTACTGCCCCATAACTTACATGGGGGTGACCAAACTTGCAGAAACATGTTTATTTCTGCTGAAAAACACGTTTTGACACTTTCTGCACACTGGGGTTAAGAGCTGAGTGTGTGGGCTCTTCTGAGTCTTGCAGTTACATAGGGATTCAGTTGTCTGAAAAAACGCGTTTATTTCGGGCTGAAAAACACGTTTTCAAAAGTGTGCTGTTACTGCCCCATAACTTACATGGGGGTGACCAAACTTGCAGAAACATGTTTATTTCTGCTGAAAATCACGTTTTGACACTTTCTGCACACTGGGGTTAAGAGCTGAGTGTGTGGGCTCTACTGAGTCTTGCAGTTACATAGGGATTCAGTTGTCTGAAAAAACGCGTTTATTTCGGGCTGAAAAACACGTTTTCAAAAGTGTGCTGTTACTGCCCCATAACTTACATGGGGGTGACCAAACTTGCAGAAACATGTTTATTTCTGCTGAAAATCATGTTTTGACACTTTCTGCACACTGGGGTTAAGAGCTGAGTGTGTGGGCTCTTCTGAGTCTTGCAGTTACATAGGGATTCAGTTGTCTGAAAAAACGCGTTTATTTCGGGCTGAAAAACACGTTTTCAAAAGTGTGCTGTTACTGCCCCATAACTTACATGGGGGTGACCAAACTTGCAGAAACATGTTTATTTCTGCTGAAAATCATGTTTTGACACTTTCTGCACACTGGGGTTAAGAGCTGAGTGTGTGGGCTCTTTTGAGCCTTGCAGTTACAAAGGGATTCAGTTGTCTGAAAAAACGCGTTTATTTCGGGCTGAAAAACACGTTTTCAAAAGTGTGCTGTTACTGCCCCATAACTTACATGGGGGTGACCAAACTTGCAGAAACATGTTTATTTCTGCTGAAAAACACGTCTTGACACTTTCTGCACACTGGGGTTAAGAGCTGAGTGTGTGGGCTCTTCTGAGTCTTGCAGTTACATAGGGATTCAGTTGTCTGAAAAAACGCGTTTATTTCAGGCTGAAAAACACGTTTTCAAAAGTGTGCTGTTACTGCCCCATAACTTACATGGGGTTGACCAAACTTGCAGAAACATGTTTATTTCTGCTGAAAATCACGTTTTGACACTTTCTGCACACTGGGGTTAAGAGCTGAGTGTGTGGGCTCTTTTGAGCCTTGCAGTTACATAGGGATTCAGTTGTCTGAAAAAACGCGTTTATTTCGGGCTGAAAAACACGTTTTCAAAAGTGTTCTGTTACTGCCCCATAACTTACATGGGGGTGACCAAACTTGCAGAAACATGTTTATTTCTGCTGAAAAACACGTTTTGACACTTTCTGCACACTGGGGTTAAGAGCTGAGTGTGTGGGCTCTTCTGAGTCTTGCAGTTACATAGGGATTCAGTTGTCTGAAAAAACGCGTTTATTTCGGGCTGAAAAACACGTTTTCAAAAGTGTGCTGTTACTGCCCCATAACTTACATGGGGTTGACCAAACTTGCAGAAACATGTTTATTTCTGCTGAAAATCACGTTTTGACACTTTCTGCACACTGGGGTTAAGAGCTGAGTGTGTGGGCTCTTTTGAGCCTTGCAGTTACATAGGGATTCAGTTGTCTGAAAAAACGCGTTTATTTCGGGCTGAAAAACACGTTTTCAAAAGTGTTCTGTTACTGCCCCATAACTTACATGGGGGTGACCAAACTTGCAGAAACATGTTTATTTCTGCTGAAAAACACGTTTTGACACTTTCTGCACACTGGGGTTAAGAGCTGAGTGTGTGGGCTCTTCTGAGTCTTGCAGTTACATAGGGATTCAGTTGTCTGAAAAAACGCATTTATTTCGGGCTGAAAAACACGTTTTCAAAAGTGTGCTGTTACTGCCCCATAACTTACATGGGGGTGACCAAACTTGCAGAAACATGTTTATTTCTGCTGAAAATCATGTTTTGACACTTTCTGCACACTGGGGTTAAGAGCTGAGTGTGTGGGCTCTTTTGAGCCTTGCAGTTACAAAGGGATTCAGTTGTCTGAAAAAAACGCGTTTATTTCGGGCTGAAAAACACGTTTTCAAAAGTGTGCTGTTACTGCCCCATAACTTACATGGGGGTGACCAAACTTGCAGAAACATGTTTATTTCTGCTGAAAAACACGTTTTGACACTTTCTGCACACTGGGGTTAAGAGCTGAGTGTGTGGGCTCTTCTGAGTCTTGCAGTTACATAGGGATTCAGTTGTCTGAAAAAACGCGTTTATTTCAGGCTGAAAAACACGTTTTCAAAAGTGTGCTGTTACTGCCCCATAACTTACATGGGGTTGACCAAACTTGCAGAAACATGTTTATTTCTGCTGAAAATCACGTTTTGACACTTTCTGCACACTGGGGTTAAGAGCTGAGTGTGTGGGCTCTTTTGAGCCTTGCAGTTACATAGGGATTCAGTTGTCTGAAAAAACGCGTTTATTTCGGGATGAAAAACACGTTTTCAAAAGTGTTCTGTTACTGCCCCATAACTTACATGGGGGTGACCAAACTTGCAGAAACATGTTTATTTCTGCTGAAAAACACGTTTTGACACTTTCTGCACACTGGGGTTAAGAGCTGAGTGTGTGGGCTCTTCTGAGTCTTGCAGTTACATAGGGATTCAGTTGTCTGAAAAAACGCATTTATTTCGGGCTGAAAAACACGTTTTCAAAAGTGTGCTGTTACTGCCCCATAACTTACATGGGGGTGACCAAACTTGCAGAAACATGTTTATTTCTGCTGAAAAACACGTTTTGACACTTTCTGCACACTGGGGTTAAGAGCTGAGTGTGTGGGCTCTTCTGAGTCTTGCAGTTACATAGGGATTCAGTTGTCTGAAAAAACGCATTTATTTCGGGCTGAAAAACACGTTTTCAAAAGTGTGCTGTTACTGCCCCATAACTTACATGGGGTTGACCAAACTTGCAGAAACATGTTTATTTCTGCTGAAAATCACGTTTTGACACTTTCTGCACACTGGGGTTAAGAGCTGAGTGTGTGGGCTCTTTTGAGCCTTGCAGTTACATAGGGATTCAGTTGTCTGAAAAAACGCGTTTATTTCGGGCTGAAAAACACGTTTTCAAAAGTGTTCTGTTACTGCCCCATAACTTACATGGGGGTGACCAAACTTGCAGAAACATGTTTATTTCTGCTGAAAAACACGTTTTGACACTTTCTGCACACTGGGGTTAAGAGCTGAGTGTGTGGGCTCTACTGAGTCTTGCAGTTACATAGGGATTCAGTTGTCTGAAAAAACGCGTTTATTTCGGGCTGAAAAACACGTTTTCAAAAGTGTGCTGTTACTGCCCCATAACTTACATGGGGGTGACCAAACTTGCAGAAACATGTTTATTTCTGCTGAAAAACACGTTTTGACACTTTCTGCACACTGGAGTTAAGAGCTGAGTGTGTGGGCTCTTCTGAGTCTTGCAGTTACATAGGGATTCAGTTGTCTGAAAAAACGCGTTTATTTCGGGCTGAAAAACACGTTTTCAAAAGTGTGCTGTTACTGCCCCATAACTTACATGGGGGTGACCAAACTTGCAGAAACATGTTTATTTCTGCTGAAAAACACGTTTTGACACTTTCTGCACACTGGGGTTAAGAGCTGAGTGTGTGGGCTCTTCTGAGTCTTGCAGTTACATAGGGATTCAGTTGTCTGAAAAAACGCGTTTATTTCGGGCTGAAAAACACGTTTTCAAAAGTGTGCTGTTACTGCCCCATAACTTACATGGGGTTGACCAAACTTGCAGAAACATGTTTATTTCTGCTGAAAATCACGTTTTGACACTTTCTGCACACTGGGGTTAAGAGCTGAGTGTGTGGGCTCTACTGAGTCTTGCAGTTACATAGGGATTCAGTTTTCTGAAAAAACGCGTTTATTTCGGGCTGAAAAACACGTTTTCAAAAGTGTGCTGTTACTTCCCCATAACTTACATGGGGGTGACCAAACTTGCAGAAACATGTTTATTTCTGCTGAAAAACACGTTTTGACACTTTCTGCACACTGGGGTTAAGAGCTGAGTGTGTGGGCTCTTCTGAGTCTTGCAGTTACATAGGGATTCAGTTGTCTGAAAAAACGCGTTTATTTCGGGCTGAAAAACACGTTTTCAAAAGTGTGCTGTTACTGCCCCATAACTTACATGGGGTTGACCAAACTTGCAGAAACATGTTTATTTCTGCTGAAAATCACGTTTTGACACTTTCTGCACACTGGGGTTAAGAGCTGAGTGTGTGGGCTCTACTGAGTCTTGCAGTTACATAGGGATTCAGTTGTCTGAAAAAACGCGTTTATTTCGGGCTGAAAAACACGTTTTCAAAAGTGTGCTGTTACTGCCCCATAACTTACATGGGGGTGACCAAACTTGCAGAAACATGTTTATTTCTGCTGAAAAACACGTTTTGACACTTTCTGCACACTGGGGTTAAGAGCTGAGTGTGTGGGCTCTTCTGAGTCTTGCAGTTACATAGGGATTCAGTTGTCTGAAAAAACGCGTTTATTTCGGGCTGAAAAACACGTTTTCAAAAGTGTGCTGTTACTGCCCCATAACTTACATGGGGTTGACCAAACTTGCAGAAACATGTTTATTTCTGCTGAAAATCACGTTTTGACACTTTCTGCACACTGGGGTTAAGAGCTGAGTGTGTGGGCTCTTTTGAGCCTTGCAGTTACATAGGGATTCAGTTGTCTGAAAAAACGCGTTTATTTCGGGCTGAAAAACACGTTTTCAAAAGTGTGCTGTTACTTCCCCATAACTTACATGGGGGTGACCAAACTTGCAGAAACATGTTTATTTCTGCTGAAAAACACGTTTTGACACTTTCTGCACACTGGGGTTAAGAGCTGAGTGTGTGGGCTCTTCTGAGTCTTGCAGTTACATAGGGATTCAGTTGTCTGAAAAAACGCGTTTATTTCGGGCTGAAAAACACGTTTTCAAAAGTGTGCTGTTACTGCCCCATAACTTACATGGGGTTGACCAAACTTGCAGAAACATGTTTATTTCTGCTGAAAATCACGTTTTGACACTTTCTGCACACTGGGGTTAAGAGCTGAGTGTGTGGGCTCTACTGAGTCTTGCAGTTACATAGGGATTCAGTTGTCTGAAAAAACGCGTTTATTTCGGGCTGAAAAACACGTTTTCAAAAGTGTGCTGTTACTGCCCCATAACTTACATGGGGGTGACCAAACTTGCAGAAACATGTTTATTTCTGCTGAAAAACACGTTTTGACACTTTCTGCACACTGGGGTTAAGAGCTGAGTGTGTGGGCTCTTCTGAGTCTTGCAGTTACATAGGGATTCAGTTGTCTGAAAAAACGCGTTTATTTCGGGCTGAAAAACACGTTTTCAAAAGTGTGCTGTTACTGCCCCATAACTTACATGGGGTTGACCAAACTTGCAGAAACATGTTTATTTCTGTTGAAAATCACGTTTTGACACTTTCTGCACACTGGGGTTAAGAGCTGAGTGTGTGGGCTCTTTTGAGCCTTGCAGTTACATAGGGATTCAGTTGTCTGAAAAAACGCGTTTATTTCGGGCTGAAAAACACGTTTTCAAAAGTGTTCTGTTACTGCCCCATAACTTACATGGGGGTGACCAAACTTGCAGAAACATGTTTATTTCTGCTGAAAAACACGTTTTGACACTTTCTGCACACTGGGGTTAAGAGCTGAGTGTGTGGGCTCTTCTGAGTCTTGCAGTTACATAGGGATTCAGTTGTCTGAAAAAACGCGTTTATTTCTTGCTGAAAAACACGTTTTCAAAAGTGTGCTGTTACTGCCCCATAACTTACATGGGGTTGACCAAACTTGCAGAAACATGTTCATTTCTGCTGAAAATCAGGTTTTGACACTTTCTGCACACTGGGGTTAAGAGCTGAGTGTGTGGGCTCTACTGAGTCTTGCAGTTACTTAGGGATTCAGTTGTCTGAAAAAACGCGTTTATTTCGGGCTGAAAAACACGTTTTCAAAAGTGTGCTGTTACTGCCCCATAACTTACATGGGGGTGACCAAACTTGCAGAAACATGTTTATTTCTGCTGAAAATCATGTTTTGACACTTTCTGCACACTGGGGTTAAGAGCTGAGTGTGTGGGCTCTTCTGAGTCTTGCAGTTACATAGGGATTCAGTTGTCTGAAAAAACGCGTTTATTTCGGGCTGAAAAACACGTTTTCAAAAGTGTGCTGTTACTGCCCCATAACTTACATGGGGGTGACCAAACTTGCAGAAACATGTTTATTTCTGCTGAAAATCATGTTTTGACACTTTCTGCACACTGGGGTTAAGAGCTGAGTGTGTGGGCTCTTTTGAGCCTTGCAGTTACAAAGGGATTCAGTTGTCTGAAAAAACGCGTTTATTTCGGGCTGAAAAACACGTTTTCAAAAGTGTGCTGTTACTGCCCCATAACTTACATGGGGGTGACCAAACTTGCAGAAACATGTTTATTTCTGCTGAAAAACACGTTTTGACACTTTCTGCACACTGTGGTTAAGAGCTGAGTGTGTGGGCTCTTCTGAGTCTTGCAGTTACATAGGGATTCAGTTGTCTGAAAAAACGCGTTTATTTCAGGCTGAAAAACACGTTTTTAAAAGTGTGCTGTTACTGCCCCATAACTTACATGGGGTTGACCAAACTTGCAGAAACATGTTTATTTCTGCTGAAAATCACGTTTTGACACTTTCTGCACACTGGGGTTAAGAGCTGAGTGTGTGGGCTCTTTTGAGCCTTGCAGTTACATAGGGATTCAGTTGTCTGAAAAAACGCGTTTATTTCGGGCTGAAAAACACGTTTTCAAAAGTGTTCTGTTACTGCCCCATAACTTACATGGGGGTGACCAAACTTGCAGAAACATGTTTATTTCTGCTGAAAAACACGTTTTGACACTTTCTGCACACTGGGGTTAAGAGCTGAGTGTGTGGGCTCTTCTGAGTCTTGCAGTTACATAGGGATTCAGTTGTCTGAAAAAACGCGTTTATTTCGGGCTGAAAAACACGTTTTCAAAAGTGTGCTGTTACTGCCCCATAACTTACATGGGGGTGACCAAACTTGCAGAAACATGTTTATTTCTGCTGAAAATCACGTTTTGACACTTTCTGCACACTGGGGTTAAGAGCTGAGTGTGTGGGCTCTACTGAGTCTTGCAGTTTCATAGGGATTCAGTTGTCTGAAAAAACGCGTTTATTTCGGGCTGAAAAACACGTTTTCAAAAGTGTGCTGTTACTGCCCCATAACTTACATGGGGGTGACCAAACTTGCAGAAACATGTTTATTTCTGCTGAAAATCATGTTTTGACACTTTCTGCACACTGGGGTTAAGAGCTGAGTGTGTGGGCTCTTCTGAGTCTTGCAGTTACATAGGGATTCAGTTGTCTGAAAAAACGCGTTTATTTCGGGCTGAAAAACACGTTTTCAAAAGTGTGCTGTTACTGCCCCATAACTTACATGGGGGTGACCAAACTTGCAGAAACATGTTTATTTCTGCTGAAAATCATGTTTTGACACTTTCTGCACACTGGGGTTAAGAGCTGAGTGTGTGGGCTCTTTTGAGCCTTGCAGTTACAAAGGGATTCAGTTGTCTGAAAAAACGCGTTTATTTCGGGCTGAAAAACACGTTTTCAAAAGTGTGCTGTTACTGCCCCATAACTTACATGGGGGTGACCAAACTTGCAGAAACATGTTTATTTCTGCTGAAAATCACGTTTTGACACTTTCTGCACACTGGGGTTAAGAGCTGAGTGTGTGGGCTCTTTTGAGCCTTGCAGTTACATAGGGATTCAGTTGTCTGAAAAAACGCGTTTATTTCGGGCTGAAAAACACGTTTTCAAAAGTGTTCTGTTACTGCCCCATAACTTACATGGGGGTGACCAAACTTGCAGAAACATGTTTATTTCTGCTGAAAAACACGTTTTGACACTTTCTGCACACTGGGGTTAAGAGCTGAGTGTGTGGGCTCTTCTGAGTCTTGCAGTTACATAGGGATTCAGTTGTCTGAAAAAACGCGTTTATTTCGGGCTGAAAAACACGTTTTCAAAAGTGTGCTGTTACTGCCCCATAACTTACATGGGGTTGACCAAACTTGCAGAAACATGTTTATTTCTGCTGAAAATCACGTTTTGACACTTTCTGCACACTGGGGTTAAGAGCTGAGTGTGTGGGCTCTTTTGAGCCTTGCAGTTACATAGGGATTCAGTTGTCTGAAAAAACGCGTTTATTTCGGGCTGAAAAACACGTTTTCAAAAGTGTTCTGTTATTGCCCCATAACTTACATGGGGGTGACCAAACTTGCAGAAACATGTTTATTTCTGCTGAAAAACACGTTTTGACACTTTCTGCACACTGGGGTTAAGAGCTGAGTGTGTGGGCTCTTCTGAGTCTTGCAGTTACATAGGGATTCAGTTGTCTGAAAAAACGCGTTTATTTCGGGCTGAAAAACACGTTTTCAAAAGTGTGCTGTTACTGCCCCATAACTTACATGGGATTGACCAAACTTGCAGAAACATGTTTATTTCTGCTGAAAATCACGTTTTGACACTTTCTGCACACTGGGGTTAAGAGCTGAGTGTGTGGGCTCTACTGAGTCTTGCAGTTACATAGGGATTCAGTTGTCTGAAAAAACGCGTTTATTTCGGGCTGAAAAACACGTTTTCAAAAGTGTGCTGTTACTTCCCCATAACTTACATGGGGGTGACCAAACTTGCAGAAACATGTTTATTTCTGCTGAAAAACACGTTTTGACACTTTCTGCACACTGGGGTTAAGAGCTGAGTGTGTGGGCTCTTTTGAGCCTTGCAGTTACGTAGGGATTCAGTTGTCTGAAAAAACGCGTTTATTTCGGGCTGAAAAACACGTTTTCAAAAGTGTGCTGTTACTGCACCATAACTTACATGGGGGTGACCAAACTTGCAGAAACATGTTTATTTCTGCTGAAAAACACGTTTTGACACTTTCTGCACACTGGGGTTAAGAGCTGAGTGTGTGGGCTCTTTTGAGCCTTGCAGTTACATAGGGATTCAGTTGTCTGAAAAAACGTGTTTATTTCGGGCTGAAAAACACGTTTTCAAAAGTGTGCTGTTACTGTACCATAACTTACATGGGGGTGACCAAACTTGCAGAAACATGTTTATTTCTGCTGAAAAACACGTTTTGACACTTTCTGCACACTGGGGTTAAGAGCTGAGTGTGTGGGCTCTTTTGAGCCTTGCAGTTACATAGGGATTCAGTTGTCTGAAAAAACGTGTTTATTTCGGGCTGAAAAACACGTTTTCAAAAGTGTGCTGTTACTGCCCCATAACTTACATGGGGGTGACCAAACTTGCAGAAACATGTTTATTTCTGCTGAAAAACACGTTTTGACACTTTCTGCACACTGGAGTTAAGAGCTGAGTGTGTGGGCTCTTCTGAGTCTTGCAGTTACATAGGGATTCAGTTGTCTGAAAAAACGCGTTTATTTCGGGCTGAAAAACACGTTTTCAAAAGTGTGCTGTTACTGCCCCATAACTTACATGGGGGTGACCAAACTTGCAGAAACATGTTTATTTCTGCTGAAAATCATGTTTTGACACTTTCTGCACACTGGGGTTAAGAGCTGAGTGTGTGGGCTCTTCTGAGTCTTGCAGTTACATAGGGATTCAGTTGTCTGAAAAAACGCGTTTATTTCGGGCTGAAAAACACGTTTTCAAAAGTGTGCTGTTACTGCCCCATAACTTACATGGGGGTGACCAAACTTGCAGAAACATGTTTATTTCTGCTGAAAATCATGTTTTGACACTTTCTGCACACTGGGGTTAAGAGCTGAGTGTGTGGGCTCTTCTGAGTCTTGCAGTTACATAGGGATTCAGTTGTCTGAAAAAACGCGTTTATTTCGGGCTGAAAAACACGTTTTCAAAAGTGTGCTGTTACTGCCCCATAACTTACATGGGGGTGACCAAACTTGCAGAAACATGTTTATTTCTGCTGAAAATCATGTTTTGACAGTTTCTGCACACTGGGGTTAAGAGCTGAGTGTGTGGGCTCTTTTGAGCCTTGCAGTTACAAAGGGATTCAGTTGTCTGAAAAAACGCGTTTATTTCGGGCTGAAAAACACGTTTTCAAAAGTGTGCTGTTACTGCCCCATAACTTACATGGGGGTGACCAAACTTGCAGAAACATGTTTATTTCTGCTGAAAAACACGTTTTGACACTTTCTGCACACTGGGGTTAAGAGCTGAGTGTGTGGGCTCTTCTGAGTCTTGCAGTTACATAGGGATTCAGTTGTCTGAAAAAACGCGTTTATTTCGGGCTGAAAAATACGTTTTCAAAAGTGTGCTGTTACTGCCCCATAACTTACATGGGGTTGACCAAACTTGCAGAAACATGTTTATTTCTGCTGAAAATCATGTTTTGACACTTTCTGCACACTGGGGTTAAGAGCTGAGTGTGTGGGCTCTTCTGAGTCTTGCAGTTACATAGGGATTCAGTTGTCTGAAAAAACGCGTTTATTTTGGGCTGAAAAACACGTTTTCAAAAGTGTGCTGTTACTGCCCCATAACTTACATGGGGGTGACCAAACTTGCAGAAACATGTTTATTTCTGCTGAAAATCATGTTTTGACACTTTCTGCACACTGGGGTTAAGAGCTGAGTGTGTGGGCTCTTTTGAGCCTTGCAGTTACAAAGGGATTCAGTTGTCTGAAAAAACGCGTTTATTTCGGGCTGAAAAACACGTTTTCAAAAGTGTGCTGTTACTGCCCCATAACTTACATGGGGGTGACCAAACTTGCAGAAACATGTTTATTTCTGCTGAAAAACACGTTTTTACACTTTCTGCACACTGGGGTTAAGAGCTGAGTGTGTGGGCTCTTCTGAGTCTTGCAGTTACATAGGGATTCAGTTGTCTGAAAAAACGCATTTATTTCGGGCTGAAAAACACGTTTTCAAAAGTGTGCTGTTACTGCCCCATAACTTACATGGGGTTGACCAAACTTGCAGAAACATGTTTATTTCTGCTGAAAATCACGTTTTGACACTTTCTGCACACTGGGGTTAAGAGCTGAGTGTGTGGGCTCTTTTGAGCCTTGCAGTTACATAGGGATTCAGTTGTCTGAAAAAACGCGTTTATTTCGGGCTGAAAAACACGTTTTCAAAAGTGTTCTGTTACTGCCCCATAACTTACATGGGGGTGACCAAACTTGCAGAAACATGTTTATTTCTGCTGAAAAACACGTTTTGACACTTTCTGCACACTGGGGTTAAGAGCTGAGTGTGTGGGCTCTTCTGAGTCTTGCAGTTACATAGGGATTCAGTTGTCTGAAAAAACGCGTTTATTTCGGGCTGAAAAACACGTTTTCAAAAGTGTGCTGTTACTGCCCCATAACTTACATGGGGGTGACCAAACTTGCAGAAACATGTTTATTTCTGCTGAAAAACACGTTTTGACACTTTCTGCACACTGGAGTTAAGAGCTGAGTGTGTGGGCTCTTCTGAGTCTTGCAGTTACATAGGGATTCAGTTGTCTGAAAAAACGCGTTTATTTCGGGCTGAAAAACACGTTTTCAAAAGTGTGCTGTTACTGCCCCATAACTTACATGGGGGTGACCAAACTTGCAGAAACATGTTTATTTCTGCTGAAAAACACGTTTTGACACTTTCTGCACACTGGGGTTAAGAGCTGAGTGTGTGGGCTCTTCTGAGTCTTGCAGTTACATAGGGATTCAGTTGTCTGAAAAAACGCGTTTATTTCGGGCTGAAAAACACGTTTTCAAAAGTGTGCTGTTACTGCCCCATAACTTACATGGGGTTGACCAAACTTGCAGAAACATGTTTATTTCTGCTGAAAATCACGTTTTGACACTTTCTGCACACTGGGGTTAAGAGCTGAGTGTGTGGGCTCTACTGAGTCTTGCAGTTACATAGGGATTCAGTTTTCTGAAAAAACGCGTTTATTTCGGGCTGAAAAACACGTTTTCAAAAGTGTGCTGTTACTTCCCCATAACTTACATGGGGGTGACCAAACTTGCAGAAACATGTTTATTTCTGCTGAAAAACACGTTTTGACACTTTCTGCACACTGGGGTTAAGAGCTGAGTGTGTGGGCTCCTCTGAGTCTTGCAGTTACATAGGGATTCAGTTGTCTGAAAAAACGCGTTTATTTCGGGCTGAAAAACACGTTTTCAAAAGTGTGCTGTTACTGCCCCATAACTTACATGGGGTTGACCAAACTTGCAGAAACATGTTTATTTCTGCTGAAAATCACGTTTTGACACTTTCTGCACACTGGGGTTAAGAGCTGAGTGTGTGGGCTCTACTGAGTCTTGCAGTTACATAGGGATTCAGTTGTCTGAAAAAACGCGATTATTTCGGGCTGAAAAACACGTTTTCAAAAGTGTGCTGTTCTGCCCCATAACTTACATGGGGGTGACCAAACTTGCAGAAACATGTTTATTTCTGCTGAAAAACACGTTTTGACACTTTCTGCACACTGGGGTTAAGAGCTGAGTGTGTGGGCTCTTCTGAGTCTTGCAGTTACATAGGGATTCAGTTGTCTGAAAAAACGCGTTTATTTCGGGCTGAAAAACACGTTTTCAAAAGTGTGCTGTTACTGCCCCATAACTTACATGGGGTTGACCAAACTTGCAGAAACATGTTTATTTCTGCTGAAAATCACGTTTTGACACTTTCTGCACACTGGGGTTAAGAGCTGAGTGTGTGGGCTCTTTTGAGCCTTGCAGTTACATAGGGATTCAGTTGTCTGAAAAAACGCGTTTATTTCGGGCTGAAAAACACGTTTTCAAAAGTGTTCTGTTACTGCCCCATAACTTACATGGGGGTGACCAAACTTGCAGAAACATGTTTATTTCTGCTGAAAAACACGTTTTGACACTTTCTGCACACTGGGGTTAAGAGCTGAGTGTGTGGGCTCTTCTGAGTCTTGCAGTTACATAGGGATTCAGTTGTCTGAAAAAACGCGTTTATTTCGGGCTGAAAAACACGTTTTCAAAAGTGTGCTGTTACTGCCCCATAACTTACATGGGGTTGACCAAACTTGCAGAAACATGTTTATTTCTGCTGAAAATCACGTTTTGACACTTTCTGCACACTGGGGTTAAGAGCTGAGTGTGTGGGCTCTTTTGAGCCTTGCAGTTACATAGGGATTCAGTTGTCTGAAAAAACGCGTTTATTTCGGGCTGAAAAACACGTTTTCAAAAGTGTTCTGTTATTGCCCCATAACTTACATGGGGGTGACCAAACTTGCAGAAACATGTTTATTTCTGCTGAAAAACACGTTTTGACACTTTCTGCACACTGGGGTTAAGAGCTGAGTGTGTGGGCTCTTCTGAGTCTTGCAGTTACATAGGGATTCAGTTGTCTGAAAAAACGCGTTTATTTCGGGCTGAAAAACACGTTTTCAAAAGTGTGCTGTTACTGCCCCATAACTTACATGGGATTGACCAAACTTGCAGAAACATGTTTATTTCTGCTGAAAATCACGTTTTGACACTTTCTGCACACTGGGGTTAAGAGCTGAGTGTGTGGGCTCTACTGAGTCTTGCAGTTACATAGGGATTCAGTTGTCTGAAAAAACGCGTTTATTTCGGGCTGAAAAACACGTTTTCAAAAGTGTGCTGTTACTTCCCCATAACTTACATGGGGGTGACCAAACTTGCAGAAACATGTTTATTTCTGCTGAAAAACACGTTTTGACACTTTCTGCACACTGGGGTTAAGAGCTGAGTGTGTGGGCTCTTTTGAGCCTTGCAGTTACATAGGGATTCAGTTGTCTGAAAAAACGCGTTTATTTCGGGCTGAAAAACACGTTTTCAAAAGTGTGCTGTTACTGCACCATAACTTACATGGGGGTGACCAAACTTGCAGAAACATGTTTATTTCTGCTGAAAAACACGTTTTGACACTTTCTGCACACTGGGGTTAAGAGCTGAGTGTGTGGGCTCTTTTGAGCCTTGCAGTTACATAGGGATTCAGTTGTCTGAAAAAACGTGTTTATTTCGGGCTGAAAAACACGTTTTCAAAAGTGTGCTGTTACTGCACCATAACTTACATGGGGGTGACCAAACTTGCAGAAACATGTTTATTTCTGCTGAAAAACACGTTTTGACACTTTCTGCACACTGGGGTTAAGACCTGAGTGTGTGGGCTCTTTTGAGCCTTGCAGTTACATAGGGATTCAGTTGTCTGAAAAAACGTGTTTATTTCGGGCTGAAAAACACGTTTTCAAAAGTGTGCTGTTACTGCCCCATAACTTACATGGGGGTGACCAAACTTGCAGAAACATGTTTATTTCTGCTGAAAAACACGTTTTGACACTTTCTGCACACTGGAGTTAAGAGCTGAGTGTGTGGGCTCTTCTGAGTCTTGCAGTTACATAGGGATTCAGTTGTCTGAAAAAACGCGTTTATTTCGGGCTGAAAAACACGTTTTCAAAAGTGTGCTGTTACTGCCCCATAACTTACATGGGGGTGACCAAACTTGCAGAAACATGTTTATTTCTGCTGAAAATCATGTTTTGACACTTTCTGCACACTGGGGTTAAGAGCTGAGTGTGTGGGCTCTTCTGAGTCTTGCAGTTACATAGGGATTCAGTTGTCTGAAAAAACGCGTTTATTTCGGGCTGAAAAACACGTTTTCAAAAGTGTGCTGTTACTGCCCCATAACTTACATGGGGGTGACCAAACTTGCAGAAACATGTTTATTTCTGCTGAAAATCATGTTTTGACACTTTCTGCACACTGGGGTTAAGAGCTGAGTGTGTGGGCTCTTCTGAGTCTTGCAGTTACATAGGGATTCAGTTGTCTGAAAAAACGCGTTTATTTCGGGCTGAAAAACACGTTTTCAAAAGTGTGCTGTTACTGCCCCATAACTTACATGGGGGTGACCAAACTTGCAGAAACATGTTTATTTCTGCTGAAAATCATGTTTTGACAGTTTCTGCACACTGGGGTTAAGAGCTGAGTGTGTGGGCTCTTTTGAGCCTTGCAGTTACAAAGGGATTCAGTTGTCTGAAAAAACGCGTTTATTTCGGGCTGAAAAACACGTTTTCAAAAGTGTGCTGTTACTGCCCCATAACTTACATGGGGGTGACCAAACTTGCAGAAACATGTTTATTTCTGCTGAAAAACACGTTTTGACACTTTCTGCACACTGGGGTTAAGAGCTGAGTGTGTGGGCTCTTCTGAGTCTTGCAGTTACATAGGGATTCAGTTGTCTGAAAAAACGCGTTTATTTCGGGCTGAAAAACACGTTTTCAAAAGTGTGCTGTTACTGCCCCATAACTTACATGGGGTTGACCAAACTTGCAGAAACATGTTTATTTCTGCTGAAAATCATGTTTTGACACTTTCTGCACACTGGGGTTAAGAGCTGAGTGTGTGGGCTCTTCTGAGTCTTGCAGTTACATAGGGATTCAGTTGTCTGAAAAAACGCGTTTATTTCGGGCTGAAAAACACGTTTTCAAAAGTGTGCTGTTACTGCCCCATAACTTACATGGGGTTGACCAAACTTGCAGAAACATGTTTATTTCTGCTGAAAATCACGTTTTGACACTTTCTGCACACTGGGGTTAAGAGCTGAGTGTGTGGGCTCTACTGAGTCTTGCAGTTACATAGGGATTCAGTTGTCTGAAAAAACGCGTTTATTTCGGGCTGAAAAACACGTTTTCAAAAGTGTGCTGTTACTGCCCCATAACTTACATGGGGGTGACCAAACTTGCAGAAACATGTTTATTTCTGCTGAAAAACACGTTTTGACACTTTCTGCACACTGGAGTTAAGAGCTGAGTGTGTGGGCTCTTCTGAGTCTTGCAGTTACATAGGGATTCAGTTGTCTGAAAAAACGCGTTTATTTCGGGCTGAAAAACACGTTTTCAAAAGTGTGCTGTTACTGCCCCATAACTTACATGGGGGTGACCAAACTTGCAGAAACATGTTTATTTCTGCTGAAAAACACGTTTTGACACTTTCTGCACACTGGGGTTAAGAGCTGAGTGTGTGGGCTCTTCTGAGTCTTGCAGTTACATAGGGATTCAGTTGTCTGAAAAAACGCATTTATTTCGGGCTGAAAAACACGTTTTCAAAAGTGTGCTGTTACTGCCCCATAACTTACATGGGGTTGACCAAACTTGCAGAAACATGTTTATTTCTGCTGAAAATCACGTTTTGACACTTTCTGCACACTGGGGTTAAGAGCTGAGTGTGTGGGCTCTACTGAGTCTTGCAGTTACATAGGGATTCAGTTTTCTGAAAAAACGCGTTTATTTCGGGCTGAAAAACACGTTTTCAAAAGTGTGCTGTTACTTCCCCATAACTTACATGGGGGTGACCAAACTTGCAGAAACATGTTTATTTCTGCTGAAAAACACGTTTTGACACTTTCTGCACACTGGGGTTAAGAGCTGAGTGTGTGGGCTCCTCTGAGTCTTGCAGTTACATAGGGATTCAGTTGTCTGAAAAAACGCGTTTATTTCGGGCTGAAAAACACGTTTTCAAAAGTGTGCTGTTACTGCCCCATAACTTACATGGGGTTGACCAAACTTGCAGAAACATGTTTATTTCTGCTGAAAATCACGTTTTGACACTTTCTGCACACTGGGGTTAAGAGCTGAGTGTGTGGGCTCTACTGAGTCTTGCAGTTACATAGGGATTCAGTTGTCTGAAAAAACGCGATTATTTCGGGCTGAAAAACACGTTTTCAAAAGTGTGCTGTTCTGCCCCATAACTTACATGGGGGTGACCAAACTTGCAGAAACATGTTTATTTCTGCTGAAAAACACGTTTTGACACTTTCTGCACACTGGGGTTAAGAGCTGAGTGTGTGGGCTCTTCTGAGTCTTGCAGTTACATAGGGATTCAGTTGTCTGAAAAAACGCGTTTATTTCGGGCTGAAAAACACGTTTTCAAAAGTGTGCTGTTACTGCCCCATAACTTACATGGGGTTGACCAAACTTGCAGAAACATGTTTATTTCTGCTGAAAATCACGTTTTGACACTTTCTGCACACTGGGGTTAAGAGCTGAGTGTGTGGGCTCTTTTGAGCCTTGCAGTTACATAGGGATTCAGTTGTCTGAAAAAACGCGTTTATTTCGGGCTGAAAAACACGTTTTCAAAAGTGTTCTGTTACTGCCCCATAACTTACATGGGGGTGACCAAACTTGCAGAAACATGTTTATTTCTGCTGAAAAACACGTTTTGACACTTTCTGCACACTGGGGTTAAGAGCTGAGTGTGTGGGCTCTTCTGAGTCTTGCAGTTACATAGGGATTCAGTTGTCTGAAAAAACGCGTTTATTTCTTGCTGAAAAACACGTTTTCAAAAGTGTGCTGTTACTGCCCCATAACTTACATGGGGTTGACCAAACTTGCAGAAACATGTTTATTTCTGCTGAAAATCACGTTTTGACACTTTCTGCACACTGGGGTTAAGAGCTGAGTGTGTGGGCTCTACTGAGTCTTGCAGTTACATAGGGATTCAGTTGTCTGAAAAAACGCGTTTATTTCGGGCTGAAAAACACGTTTTCAAAAGTGTGCTGTTACTGCCCCATAACTTACATGGGGGTGACCAAACTTGCAGAAACATGTTTATTTCTGCTGAAAATCATGTTTTGACACTTTCTGCACACTGGGGTTAAGAGCTGAGTGTGTGGGCTCTTCTGAGTCTTGCAGTTACATAGGGATTCAGTTGTCTGAAAAAACGCGTTTATTTCGGGCTGAAAAACACGTTTTCAAAAGTGTGCTGTTACTGCCCCATAACTTACATGGGGGTGACCAAACTTGCAGAAACATGTTTATTTCTGCTGAAAATCATGTTTTGACACTTTCTGCACACTGGGGTTAAGAGCTGAGTGTG
Source organism: Lepisosteus platostomus (assembly GCF_059453375.1). Taxonomy (NCBI): domain Eukaryota; kingdom Metazoa; phylum Chordata; class Actinopteri; order Semionotiformes; family Lepisosteidae; genus Lepisosteus; species Lepisosteus platostomus. The sequence continues at coordinate 43,047,877 of NC_142612.1, read as the reverse complement.
TGGGCTCTTTTGAGCCTTGCAGTTACAAAGGGATTCAGTTGTCTGAAAAAACGCGTTTATTTCGGGCTGAAAAACACGTTTTCAAAATTGTGCTGTTACTGCCCCATAACTTACATGGGGTTGACCAAACTTGCAGAAACATGTTTATTTCTGCTGAAAATCACGTTTTGACACTTTCTGCACACTGGGGTTAAGAGCTGAGTGTGTGGGCTCTTTTGAGCCTTGCAGTTACATAGGGATTCAGTTGTCTGAAAAAACGCGTTTATTTCGGGCTGAAAAACACGTTTTCAAAAGTGTTCTGTTACTGCCCCATAACTTACATGGGGGTGACCAAACTTGCAGAAACATGTTTATTTCTGCTGAAAAACACGTTTTGACACTTTCTGCACACTGGGGTTAAGAGCTGAGTGTGTGGGCTCTTCTGAGTCTTGCAGTTACATAGGGATTCAGTTGTCTGAAAAAACGCATTTATTTCGGGCTGAAAAACACGTTTTCAAAAGTGTGCTGTTACTGCCCCATAACTTACATGGGGGTGACCAAACTTGCAGAAACATGTTTATTTCTGCTGAAAAACACGTTTTGACACTTTCTGCACACTGGGGTTAAGAGCTGAGTGTGTGGGCTCTTCTGAGTCTTGCAGTTACATAGGGATTCAGTTGTCTGAAAAAACGCATTTATTTCGGGCTGAAAAACACGTTTTCAAAAGTGTGCTGTTACTGCCCCATAACTTACATGGGGTTGACCAAACTTGCAGAAACATGTTTATTTCTGCTGAAAATCACGTTTTGACACTTTCTGCACACTGGGGTTAAGAGCTGAGTGTGTGGGCTCTTTTGAGCCTTGCAGTTACATAGGGATTCAGTTGTCTGAAAAAACGCGTTTATTTCGGGCTGAAAAACACGTTTTCAAAAGTGTTCTGTTACTGCCCCATAACTTACATGGGGGTGACCAAACTTGCAGAAACATGTTTATTTCTGCTGAAAAACACGTTTTGACACTTTCTGCACACTGGGGTTAAGAGCTGAGTGTGTGGGCTCTTCTGAGTCTTGCAGTTACATAGGGATTCAGTTGTCTGAAAAAACGCGTTTATTTCGGGCTGAAAAACACGTTTTCAAAAGTGTGCTGTTACTGCCCCATAACTTACATGGGGTTGACCAAACTTGCAGAAACATGTTTATTTCTGCTGAAAATCACGTTTTGACACTTTCTGCACACTGGGGTTAAGAGCTGAGTGTGTGGGCTCTACTGAGTCTTGCAGTTACATAGGGATTCAGTTGTCTGAAAAAACGCGTTTATTTCGGGCTGAAAAACACGTTTTCAAAAGTGTGCTGTTACTGCCCCATAACTTACATGGGGGTGACCAAACTTGCAGAAACATGTTTATTTCTGCTGAAAAACACGTTTTGACACTTTCTGCACACTGGAGTTAAGAGCTGAGTGTGTGGGCTCTTCTGAGTCTTGCAGTTACATAGGGATTCAGTTGTCTGAAAAAACGCGTTTATTTCGGGCTGAAAAACACGTTTTCAAAAGTGTGCTGTTCTGCCCCATAACTTACATGGGGGTGACCAAACTTGCAGAAACATGTTTATTTCTGCTGAAAAACACGTTTTGACACTTTCTGCACACTGGGGTTAAGAGCTGAGTGTGTGGGCTCTTCTGAGTCTTGCAGTTACATAGGGATTCAGTTGTCTGAAAAAACGCGTTTATTTCGGGCTGAAAAACACGTTTTCAAAAGTGTGCTGTTACTGCCCCATAACTTACATGGGGTTGACCAAACTTGCAGAAACATGTTTATTTCTGCTGAAAATCACGTTTTGACACTTTCTGCACACTGGGGTTAAGAGCTGAGTGTGTGGGCTCTTTTGAGCCTTGCAGTTACATAGGGATTCAGTTGTCTGAAAAAACGCGTTTATTTCGGGCTGAAAAACACGTTTTCAAAAGTGTTCTGTTACTGCCCCATAACTTACATGGGGGTGACCAAACTTGCAGAAACATGTTTATTTCTGCTGAAAAACACGTTTTGACACTTTCTGCACACTGGGGTTAAGAGCTGAGTGTGTGGGCTCTTCTGAGTCTTGCAGTTACATAGGGATTCAGTTGTCTGAAAAAACGCGTTTATTTCGGGCTGAAAAACACGTTTTCAAAAGTGTGCTGTTACTGCCCCATAACTTACATGGGGTTGACCAAACTTGCAGAAACATGTTTATTTCTGCTGAAAATCACGTTTTGACACTTTCTGCACACTGGGGTTAAGAGCTGAGTGTGTGGGCTCTACTGAGTCTTGCAGTTACATAGGGATTCAGTTTTCTGAAAAAACGCGTTTATTTCGGGCTGAAAAACACGTTTTCAAAAGTGTGCTGTTACTTCCCCATAACTTACATGGGGGTGACCAAACTTGCAGAAACATTTTTATTTCTGCTGAAAAACACGTTTTGACACTTTCTGCACACTGGGGTTAAGAGCTGAGTGTGTGGGCTCTTCTGAGTCTTGCAGTTACATAGGGATTCAGTTGTCTGAAAAAACGCGTTTATTTCGGGCTGAAAAACACGTTTTCAAAAGTGTGCTGTTACTGCCCCATAACTTACATGGGGTTGACCAAACTTGCAGAAACATGTTTATTTCTGCTGAAAATCACGTTTTGACACTTTCTGCACACTGGGGTTAAGAGCTGAGTGTGTGGGCTCTTCTGAGTCTTGCAGTTACATAGGGATTCAGTTGTCTGAAAAAACGCGTTTATTTCTTGCTGAAAAACACGTTTTCAAAAGTGTGCTGTTACTGCCCCATAACTTACATGGGGTTGACCAAACTTGCAGAAACATGTTTATTTCTGCTGAAAATCACGTTTTGACACTTTCTGCACACTGGGGTTAAGAGCTGAGTGTGTGGGCTCTACTGAGTCTTGCAGTTACATAGGGATTCAGTTGTCTGAAAAAACGCGTTTATTTCGGGCTGAAAAACACGTTTTCAAAAGTGTGCTGTTACTGCCCCATAACTTACATGGGGGTGACCAAACTTGCAGAAACATGTTTATTTCTGCTGAAAATCATGTTTTGACACTTTCTGCACACTGGGGTTAAGAGCTGAGTGTGTGGGCTCTTCTGAGTCTTGCAGTTATATAGGGATTCAGTTGTCTGAAAAAACGCGTTTATTTCGGGCTGAAAAACACGTTTTCAAAAGTGTGCTGTTACTGCCCCATAACTTACATGGGGGTGACCAAACTTGCAGAAACATGTTTATTTCTGCTGAAAATCATGTTTTGACACTTTCTGCACACTGGGGTTAAGAGCTGAGTGTGTGGGCTCTTTTGAGCCTTGCAGTTACAAAGGGATTCAGTTGTCTGAAAAAACGCGTTTATTTCGGGCTGAAAAACACGTTTTCAAAAGTGTGCTGTTACTGCCCCATAACTTACATGGGGGTGACCAAACTTGCAGAAACATGTTTATTTCTGCTGAAAAACACGTTTTGACACTTTCTGCACACTGGGGTTAAGAGCTGAGTGTGTGGGCTCTACTGAGTCTTGCAGTTACATAGGGATTCAGTTGTCTGAAAAAACGCGTTTATTTCGGGCTGAAAAACACGTTTTCAAAAGTGTGCTGTTACTTCCCCATAACTTACATGGGGGTGACCAAACTTGCAGAAACATTTTTATTTCTGCTGAAAAACACGTTTTGACACTTTCTGCACACTGGGGTTAAGAGCTGAGTGTGTGGGCTCTTCTGAGTCTTGCAGTTACATAGGGATTCAGTTGTCTGAAAAAACGCGTTTATTTCGGGCTGAAAAACACGTTTTCAAAAGTGTGCTGTTACTGCCCCATAACTTACATGGGGTTGACCAAACTTGCAGAAACATGTTTATTTCTGCTGAAAATCACGTTTTGACACTTTCTGCACACTGGGGTTAAGAGCTGAGTGTGTGGGCTCTTCTGAGTCTTGCAGTTACATAGGGATTCAGTTGTCTGAAAAAACGCGTTTATTTCTTGCTGAAAAACACGTTTTCAAAAGTGTGCTGTTACTGCCCCATAACTTACATGGGGTTGACCAAACTTGCAGAAACATGTTTATTTCTGCTGAAAATCACGTTTTGACACTTTCTGCACACTGGGGTTAAGAGCTGAGTGTGTGGGCTCTACTGAGTCTTGCAGTTACATAGGGATTCAGTTGTCTGAAAAAACGCGTTTATTTCGGGCTGAAAAACACGTTTTCAAAAGTGTGCTGTTACTGCCCCATAACTTACATGGGGGTGACCAAACTTGCAGAAACATGTTTATTTCTGCTGAAAATCATGTTTTGACACTTTCTGCACACTGGGGTTAAGAGCTGAGTGTGTGGGCTCTTCTGAGTCTTGCAGTTATATAGGGATTCAGTTGTCTGAAAAAACGCGTTTATTTCGGGCTGAAAAACACGTTTTCAAAAGTGTGCTGTTACTGCCCCATAACTTACATGGGGGTGACCAAACTTGCAGAAACATGTTTATTTCTGCTGAAAATCATGTTTTGACACTTTCTGCACACTGGGGTTAAGAGCTGAGTGTGTGGGCTCTTTTGAGCCTTGCAGTTACAAAGGGATTCAGTTGTCTGAAAAAACGCGTTTATTTCGGGCTGAAAAACACGTTTTCAAAAGTGTGCTGTTACTGCCCCATAACTTACATGGGGGTGACCAAACTTGCAGAAACATGTTTATTTCTGCTGAAAAACACGTTTTGACACTTTCTGCACACTGGGGTTAAGAACTGAGTGTGTGGGCTCTTCTGAGTCTTGCAGTTACATAGGGATTCAGTTGTCTGAAAAAACGCGTTTATTTCAGGCTGAAAAACACGTTTTTAAAAGTGTGCTGTTACTGCCCCATAACTTACATGGGGTTGACTAAACTTGCAGAAACATGTTTATTTCTGCTGAAAATCACGTTTTGACACTTTCTGCACACTGGGGTTAAGAGCTGAGTGTGTGGGCTCTACTGAGTCTTGCAGTTACATAGGGATTCAGTTGTCTGAAAAAACGCGTTTATTTCGGGCTGAAAAACACGTTTTCAAAAGTGTGCTGTTACTGCCCCATAACTTACATGGGGGTGACCAAACTTGCAGAAACATGTTTATTTCTGCTGAAAAACACGTTTTGACACTTTCTGCACACTGGGGTTAAGAGCTGAGTGTGTGGGCTCTTCTGAGTCTTGCAGTTACATAGGGATTCAGTTGTCTGAAAAAACGCGTTTATTTCGGGCTGAAAAACACGTTTTCAAAAGTGTGCTGTTACTGCCCCATAACTTACATGGGGTTGACCAAACTTGCAGAAACATGTTTATTTCTGCTGAAAATCACGTTTTGACACTTTCTGCACACTGGGGTTAAGAGCTGAGTGTGTGGGCTCTTTTGAGCCTTGCAGTTACATAGGGATTCAGTTGTCTGAAAAAACGCGTTTATTTCGGGCTGAAAAACACGTTTTCAAAAGTGTGCTGTTACTGCCCCATAACTTACATGGGGGTGACCAAACTTGCAGAACATGTTTATTTCTGCTGAAAATCATGTTTTGACACTTTCTGCACACTGGGGTTAAGAGCTGAGTGTGTGGGCTCTTCTGAGTCTTGCAGTTACATAGGGATTCAGTTGTCTGAAAAAACGCGTTTATTTCGGGCTGAAAAACACGTTTTCAAAAGTGTGCTGTTACTGCCCCATAACTTACATGGGGGTGACCAAACTTGCAGAAACATGTTTATTTCTGCTGAAAATCATGTTTTGACACTTTCTGCACACTGGGGTTAAGAGCTGAGTGTGTGGGCTCTTTTGAGCCTTGCAGTTACAAAGGGATTCAGTTGTCTGAAAAAACGCGTTTATTTCGGGCTGAAAAACACGTTTTCAAAAGTGTGCTGTTACTGCCCCATAACTTACATGGGGGTGACCAAACTTGCAGAAACATGTTTATTTCTGCTGAAAAACACGTTTTGACACTTTCTGCACACTGGGGTTAAGAGCTGAGTGTGTGGGCTCTTCTGAGTCTTGCAGTTACATAGGGATTCAGTTGTCTGAAAAAACGCATTTATTTCGGGCTGAAAAACACGTTTTCAAAAGTGTGCTGTTACTGCCCCATAACTTACATGGGGGTGACCAAACTTGCAGAAACATGTTTATTTCTGCTGAAAAACACGTTTTGACACTTTCTGCACACTGGGGTTAAGAGCTGAGTGTGTGGGCTCTTCTGAGTCTTGCAGTTACATAGGGATTCAGTTGTCTGAAAAAACGCATTTATTTCGGGCTGAAAAACACGTTTTCAAAAGTGTGCTGTTACTGCCCCATAACTTACATGGGGTTGACCAAACTTGCAGAAACATGTTTATTTCTGCTGAAAATCACGTTTTGACACTTTCTGCACACTGGGGTTAAGAGCTGAGTGTGTGGGCTCTTTTGAGCCTTGCAGTTACATAGGGATTCAGTTGTCTGAAAAAACGCGTTTATTTCGGGCTGAAAAACACGTTTTCAAAAGTGTTCTGTTACTGCCCCATAACTTACATGGGGGTGACCAAACTTGCAGAAACATGTTTATTTCTGCTGAAAAACACGTTTTGACACTTTCTGCACACTGGGGTTAAGAGCTGAGTGTGTGGGCTCTTCTGAGTCTTGCAGTTACATAGGGATTCAGTTGTCTGAAAAAACGCGTTTATTTCGGGCTGAAAAACACGTTTTCAAAAGTGTGCTGTTACTGCCCCATAACTTACATGGGGTTGACCAAACTTGCAGAAACATGTTTATTTCTGCTGAAAATCACGTTTTGACACTTTCTGCACACTGGGGTTAAGAGCTGAGTGTGTGGGCTCTACTGAGTCTTGCAGTTACATAGGGATTCAGTTGTCTGAAAAAACGCGTTTATTTCGGGCTGAAAAACACGTTTTCAAAAGTGTGCTGTTACTGCCCCATAACTTACATGGGGGTGACCAAACTTGCAGAAACATGTTTATTTCTGCTGAAAAACACGTTTTGACACTTTCTGCACACTGGAGTTAAGAGCTGAGTGTGTGGGCTCTTCTGAGTCTTGCAGTTACATAGGGATTCAGTTGTCTGAAAAAACGCGTTTATTTCGGGCTGAAAAACACGTTTTCAAAAGTGTGCTGTTACTGCCCCATAACTTACATGGGGGTGACCAAACTTGCAGAAACATGTTTATTTCTGCTGAAAAACACGTTTTGACACTTTCTGCACACTGGGGTTAAGAGCTGAGTGTGTGGGCTCTTCTGAGTCTTGCAGTTACATAGGGATTCAGTTGTCTGAAAAAACGCGTTTATTTCGGGCTGAAAAACACGTTTTCAAAAGTGTGCTGTTACTGCCCCATAACTTACATGGGGTTGACCAAACTTGCAGAAACATGTTTATTTCTGCTGAAAATCACGTTTTGACACTTTCTGCACACTGGGGTTAAGAGCTGAGTGTGTGGGCTCTACTGAGTCTTGCAGTTACATAGGGATTCAGTTTTCTGAAAAAACGCGTTTATTTCGGGCTGAAAAACACGTTTTCAAAAGTGTGCTGTTACTTCCCCATAACTTACATGGGGGTGACCAAACTTGCAGAAACATGTTTATTTCTGCTGAAAAACACGTTTTGACACTTTCTGCACACTGGGGTTAAGAGCTGAGTGTGTGGGCTCTTCTGAGTCTTGCAGTTACATAGGGATTCAGTTGTCTGAAAAAACGCGTTTATTTCGGGCTGAAAAACACGTTTTCAAAAGTGTGCTGTTACTGCCCCATAACTTACATGGGGTTGACCAAACTTGCAGAAACATGTTTATTTCTGCTGAAAATCACGTTTTGACACTTTCTGCACACTGGGGTTAAGAGCTGAGTGTGTGGGCTCTACTGAGTCTTGCAGTTACATAGGGATTCAGTTGTCTGAAAAAACGCGTTTATTTCGGGCTGAAAAACACGTTTTCAAAAGTGTGCTGTTACTGCCCCATAACTTACATGGGGGTGACCAAACTTGCAGAAACATGTTTATTTCTGCTGAAAAACACGTTTTGACACTTTCTGCACACTGGGGTTAAGAGCTGAGTGTGTGGGCTCTTCTGAGTCTTGCAGTTACATAGGGATTCAGTTGTCTGAAAAAACGCGTTTATTTCGGGCTGAAAAACACGTTTTCAAAAGTGTGCTGTTACTGCCCCATAACTTACATGGGGTTGACCAAACTTGCAGGAACATGTTTATTTCTGCTGAAAATCACGTTTTGACACTTTCTGCACACTGGGGTTAAGAGCTGAGTGTGTGGGCTCTTCTGAGTCTTGCAGTTACATAGGGATTCAGTTGTCTGAAAAAACGCGTTTATTTCTTGCTGAAAAACACGTTTTCAAAAGTGTGCTGTTACTGCCCCATAACTTACATGGGGTTGACCAAACTTGCAGAAACATGTTTATTTCTGCTGAAAATCACGTTTTGACACTTTCTGCACACTGGGGTTAAGAGCTGAGTGTGTGGGCTCTACTGAGTCTTGCAGTTACATAGGGATTCAGTTGTCTGAAAAAACGCGTTTATTTCGGGCTGAAAAACACGTTTTCAAAAGTGTGCTGTTACTGCCCCATAACTTACATGGGGGTGACCAAACTTGCAGAAACATGTTTATTTCTGCTGAAAATCATGTTTTGACACTTTCTGCACACTGGGGTTAAGAGCTGAGTGTGTGGGCTCTTCTGAGTCTTGCAGTTACATAGGGATTCAGTTGTCTGAAAAAACGCGTTTATTTCGGGCTGAAAAACACGTTTTCAAAAGTGTGCTGTTACTGCCCCATAACTTACATGGGGGTGACCAAACTTGAAGAAACATGTTTATTTCTGCTGAAAATCATGTTTTGACACTTTCTGCACACTGGGGTTAAGAGCTGAGTGTGTGGGCTCTTTTGAGCCTTGCAGTTACAAAGGGATTCAGTTGTCTGAAAAAACGCGTTTATTTCGGGCTGAAAAACACGTTTTCAAAAGTGTGCTGTTACTGCCCCATAACTTACATGGGGGTGACCAAACTTGCAGAAACATGTTTATTTCTGCTGAAAAACACGTTTTGACACTTTCTGCACACTGGGGTTAAGAGCTGAGTGTGTGGGCTCTTCTGAGTCTTGCAGTTACATAGGGATTCAGTTGTCTGAAAAAACGCGTTTATTTCAGGCTGAAAAACACGTTTTTAAAAGTGTGCTGTTACTGCCCCATAACTTACATGGGGTTGACTAAACTTGCAGAAACATGTTTATTTCTGCTGAAAATCACGTTTTGACACTTTCTGCACACTGGGGTTAAGAGCTGAGTGTGTGGGCTCTACTGAGTCTTGCAGTTACATAGGGATTCAGTTTTCTGAAAAAACGCGTTTATTTCGGGCTGAAAAACACGTTTTCAAAAGTGTGCTGTTACTTCCCCATAACTTACATGGGGGTGACCAAACTTGCAGAAACATGTTTATTTCTGCTGAAAAACACGTTTTGACACTTTCTGCACACTGGGGTTAAGAGCTGAGTGTGTGGGCTCTTCTGAGTCTTGCAGTTACATAGGGATTCAGTTGTCTGAAAAAACGCGTTTATTTCGGGCTGAAAAAAACGTTTTCAAAAGTGTGCTGTTACTGCCCCATAACTTACATGGGGTTGACCAAACTTGCAGAAACATGTTTATTTCTGCTGAAAATCACGTTTTGACACTTTCTGCACACTGGGGTTAAGAGCTGAGTGTGTGGGCTCTACTGAGTCTTGCAGTTACATAGGGATTCAGTTGTCTGAAAAAACGCGTTTATTTCGGGCTGAAAAACACGTTTTCAAAAGTGTGCTGTTACTGCCCCATAACTTACATGGGGGTGACCAAACTTGCAGAAACATGTTTATTTCTGCTGAAAAACACGTTTTGACACTTTCTGCACACTGGGGTTAAGAGCTGAGTGTGTGGGCTCTTCTGAGTCTTGCAGTTACATAGGGATTCAGTTGTCTGAAAAAACGCGTTTATTTCGGGCTGAAAAACACGTTTTCAAAAGTGTGCTGTTACTGCCCCATAACTTACATGGGGTTGACCAAACTTGCAGAAACATGTTTATTTCTGCTGAAAATCACGTTTTGACACTTTCTGCACACTGGGGTTAAGAGCTGAGTGTGTGGGCTCTTTTGAGCCTTGCAGTTACATAGGGATTCAGTTGTCTGAAAAAACGCGTTTATTTCGGGCTGAAAAACACGTTTTCAAAAGTGTTCTGTTACTGCCCCATAACTTACATGGGGGTGACCAAACTTGCAGAAACATGTTTATTTCTGCTGAAAAACACGTTTTGACACTTTCTGCACACTGGGGTTAAGAGCTGAGTGTGTGGGCTCTTCTGAGTCTTGCAGTTACATAGGGATTCAGTTGTCTGAAAAAACGCGTTTATTTCTTGCTGAAAAACACGTTTTCAAAAGTGTGCTGTTACTGCCCCATAACTTACATGGGGTTGACCAAACTTGCAGAAACATGTTTATTTCTGCTGAAAATCACGTTTTGACACTTTCTGCACACTGGGGTTAAGAGCTGAGTGTGTGGGCTCTACTGAGTCTTGCAGTTACATAGGGATTCAGTTGTCTGAAAAAACGCGTTTATTTCGGGCTGAAAAACACGTTTTCAAAAGTGTGCTGTTACTGCCCCATAACTTACATGCGGGTGACCAAACTTGCAGAAACATGTTTATTTCTGCTGAAAATCATGTTTTGACACTTTCTGCACACTGGGGTTAAGAGCTGAGTGTGTGGGCTCTTCTGAGTCTTGCAGTTACATAGGGATTCAGTTGTCTGAAAAAACGCGTTTATTTCGGGCTGAAAAACACGTTTTCAAAAGTGTGCTGTTACTGCCCCATAACTTACATGGGGGTGACCAAACTTGCAGAAACATGTTTATTTCTGCTGAAAATCATGTTTTGACACTTTCTGCACACTGGGGTTAAGAGCTGAGTGTGTGGGCTCTTTTGAGCCTTGCAGTTACAAAGGGATTCAGTTGTCTGAAAAAACGCGTTTATTTCGGGCTGAAAAACACGTTTTCAAAAGTGTGCTGTTACTGCCCCATAACTTACATGGGGGTGACCAAACTTGCAGAAACATGTTTATTTCTGCTGAAAAACACGTTTTGACACTTTCTGCACACTGGGGTTAAGAGCTGAGTGTGTGGGCTCTTCTGAGTCTTGCAGTTACATAGGGATTCAGTTGTCTGAAAAAACGCGTTTATTTCAGGCTGAAAAACACGTTTTCAAAAGTGTGCTGTTACTGCCCCATAACTTACATGGGGTTGACCAAACTTGCAGAAACATGTTTATTTCTGCTGAAAATCACGTTTTGACACTTTCTGCACACTGGGGTTAAGAGCTGAGTGTGTGGGCTCTTTTGAGCCTTGCAGTTACATAGGGATTCAGTTGTCTGAAAAAACGCGTTTATTTCGGGCTGAAAAACACGTTTTCAAAAGTGTTCTGTTACTGCCCCATAACTTACATGGGGGTGACCAAACTTGCAGAAACATGTTTATTTCTGCTGAAAAACACGTTTTGACACTTTCTGCACACTGGGGTTAAGAGCTGAGTGTGTGGGCTCTTCTGAGTCTTGCAGTTACATAGGGATTCAGTTGTCTGAAAAAACGCGTTTATTTCGGGCTGAAAAACACGTTTTCAAAAGTGTGCTGTTACTGCCCCATAACTTACATGGGGTTGACCAAACTTGCAGAAACATGTTTATTTCTGCTGAAAATCACGTTTTGACACTTTCTGCACACTGGGGTTAAGAGCTGAGTGTGTGGGCTCTTTTGAGCCTTGCAGTTACATAGGGATTCAGTTGACTGAAAAAACGCGTTTATTTCGGGCTGAAAAACACGTTTTCAAAAGTGTTCTGTTACTGCCCCATAACTTACATGGGGGTGACCAAACTTGCAGAAACATGTTTATTTCTGCTGAAAAACACGTTTTGACACTTTCTGCACACTGGGGTTAAGAGCTGAGTGTGTGGGCTCTTCTGAGTCTTGCAGTTACATAGGGATTCAGTTGTCTGAAAAAACGCGTTTATTTCGGGCTGAAAAACACGTTTTCAAAAGTGTGCTGTTACTGCCCCATAACTTACATGGGGTTGACCAAACTTGCAGAAACATGTTTATTTCTGCTGAAAATCACGTTTTGACACTTTCTGCACACTGGGGTTAAGAGCTGAGTGTGTGGGCTCTACTGAGTCTTTCAGTTACATAGGGATTCAGTTGTCTGAAAAAACGCGTTTATTTCGGGCTGAAAAACACGTTTTCAAAAGTGTGCTGTTACTTCCCCATAACTTACATGGGGGTGACCAAACTTGCAGAAACATGTTTATTTCTGCTGAAAAACACGTTTTGACACTTTCTGCACACTGGGGTTAAGAGCTGAGTGTGTGGGCTCTAATGAGTCTTGCAGTTACATAGGGATTCAGTTGTCTGAAAAAACGCGTTTATTTCAGGCTGAAAAACACGTTTTCAAAAGTGTGCTGTTACTGCCCCATAACTTACATGGGGTTGACCAAACTTGCAGAAACATGTTTATTTCTGCTGAAAATCACGTTTTGACACTTTCTGCACACTGGGGTTAAGAGCTGAGTGTGTGGGCTCTTTTGAGCCTTGCAGTTACATAGGGATTCAGTTGTCTGAAAAAACGCGTTTATTTCGGGCTGAAAAACACGTTTTCAAAAGTGTTCTGTTACTGCCCCATAACTTACATGGGGGTGACCAAACTTGCAGAAACATGTTTATTTCTGCTGAAAAACACGTTTTGACACTTTCTGCACACTGGGGTTAAGAGCTGAGTGTGTGGGCTCCTCTGAGTCTTGCAGTTACATAGGGATTCAGTTGTCTGAAAAAACGCGTTTATTTCGGGCTGAAAAACACGTTTTCAAAAGTGTGCTGTTACTGCCCCATAACTTACATGGGGGTGACCAAACTTGCAGAAACATGTTTATTTCTGCTGAAAATCACGTTTTGACACTTTCTGCACACTGGGGTTAAGAGCTGAGTGTGTGGGCTCTACTGAGTCTTGCAGTTACATAGGGATTCAGTTGTCTGAAAAAACGCGTTTATTTCGGGCTGAAAAACACGTTTTCAAAAGTGTGCTGTTACTGCCCCATAACTTACATGGGGGTGACCAAACTTGCAGAAACATGTTTATTTCTGCTGAAAATCATGTTTTGACACTTTCTGCACACTGGGGTTAAGAGCTGAGTGTGTGGGCTCTTCTGAGTCTTGCAGTTACATAGGGATTCAGTTGTCTGAAAAAACGCGTTTATTTCGGGCTGAAAAACACGTTTTCAAAAGTGTGCTGTTATTGCCCCATAACTTACATGGGGGTGACCAAACGTGCAGAAACATGTTTATTTCTGCTGAAAATCATGTTTTGACACTTTCTGCACACTGGGGTTAAGAGCTGAGTGTGTGGGCTCTTTTGAGCCTTGCAGTTACAAAGGGATTCAGTTGTCTGAAAAAACGCGTTTATTTCGGGCTGAAAAACACGTTTTCAAAAGTGTGCTGTTACTGCCCCATAACTTACATGGGGGTGACCAAACTTGCAGAAACATGTTTATTTCTGCTGAAAAACACGTTTTGACACTTTCTGCACACTGGGGTTAAGAGCTGAGTGTGTGGGCTCTTCTGAGTCTTGCAGTTACATAGGGATTCAGTTGTCTGAAAAAACGCGTTTATTTCAGGCTGAAAAACACGTTTTCAAAAGTGTGCTGTTACTGCCCCATAACTTACATGGGGGTGACCAAACTTGCAGAAACATGTTTATTTCTGCTGAAAAACACGTTTTGACACTTTCTGCACACTGGGGTTAAGAGCTGAGTGTGTGGGCTCTTCTGAGTCTTGCAGTTACATAGGGATTCAGTTGTCTGAAAAAACGCGTTTATTTCGGGCTGAAAAACACGTTTTCAAAAGTGTGCTGTTACTGCCCCATAACTTACATGGGGTTGACCAAACTTGCAGAAACATGTTTATTTCTGCTGAAAATCACGTTTTGACACTTTCTGCACACTGGGGTTAAGAGCTGAGTGTGTGGGCTCTTTTGAGCCTTGCAGTTACATAGGGATTCAGTTGTCTGAAAAAACGCGTTTATTTCGGGCTGAAAAACACGTTTTCAAAAGTGTTCTGTTACTGCCCCATAACTTACATGGGGGTGACCAAACTTGCAGAAACATGTTTATTTCTGCTGAAAAACACGTTTTGACACTTTCTGCACACTGGGGTTAAGAGCTGAGTGTGTGGGCTCTTCTGAGTCTTGCAGTTACATAGGGATTCAGTTGTCTGAAAAAACGCATTTATTTCGGGCTGAAAAACACGTTTTCAAAAGTGTGCTGTTACTGCCCCATAACTTACATGGGGGTGACCAAACTTGCAGAAACATGTTTATTTCTGCTGAAAAACACGTTTTGACACTTTCTGCACACTGGGGTTAAGAGCTGAGTGTGTGGGCTCTTCTGAGTCTTGCAGTTACATAGGGATTCAGTTGTCTGAAAAAACGCATTTATTTCGGGCTGAAAAACACGTTTTCAAAAGTGTGCTGTTACTGCCCCATAACTTACATGGGGTTGACCAAACTTGCAGAAACATGTTTATTTCTGCTGAAAATCACGTTTTGACACTTTCTGCACACTGGGGTTAAGAGCTGAGTGTGTGGGCTCTTTTGAGCCTTGCAGTTACATAGGGATTCAGTTGTCTGAAAAAACGCGTTTATTTCGGGCTGAAAAACACGTTTTCAAAAGTGTTCTGTTACTGCCCCATAACTTACATGGGGGTGACCAAACTTGCAGAAACATGTTTATTTCTGCTGAAAAACACGTTTTGACACTTTCTGCACACTGGGGTTAAGAGCTGAGTGTGTGGGCTCTTCTGAGTCTTGCAGTTACATAGGGATTCAGTTGTCTGAAAAAACGCGTTTATTTCGGGCTGAAAAACACGTTTTCAAAAGTGTGCTGTTACTGCCCCATAACTTACATGGGGTTGACCAAACTTGCAGAAACATGTTTATTTCTGCTGAAAATCACGTTTTGACACTTTCTGCACACTGGGGTTAAGAGCTGAGTGTGTGGGCTCTACTGAGTCTTGCAGTTACATAGGGATTCAGTTGTCTGAAAAAACGCGTTTATTTCGGGCTGAAAAACACGTTTTCAAAAGTGTGCTGTTACTGCCCCATAACTTACATGGGGGTGACCAAACTTGCAGAAACATGTTTATTTCTGCTGAAAAACACGTTTTGACACTTTCTGCACACTGGAGGTAAGAGCTGAGTGTGTGGGCTCTTCTGAGTCTTGCAGTTACATAGGGATTCAGTTGTCTGAAAAAACGCGTTTATTTCGGGCTGAAAAACACGTTTTCAAAACTGTGCTGTTACTGCCCCATAACTTACATGGGGGTGACCAAACTTGCAGAAACATGTTTATTTCTGCTGAAAAACACGTTTTGACACTTTCTGCACACTGGGGTTAAGAGCTGAGTGTGTGGGCTCTTCTGAGTCTTGCAGTTACATAGGGATTCAGTTGTCTGAAAAAACGCGTTTATTTCGGGCTGAAAAACACGTTTTCAAAAGTGTGCTGTTACTGCCCCATAACTTACATGGGGTTGACCAAACTTGCAGAAACATGTTTATTTCTGCTGAAAATCACGTTTTGACACTTTCTGCACACTGGGGTTAAGAGCTGAGTGTGTGGGCTCTACTGAGTCTTGCAGTTACATAGGGATTCAGTTTTCTGAAAAAACGCGTTTATTTCGGGCTGAAAAACACGTTTTCAAAAGTGTGCTGTTACTTCCCCATAACTTACATGGGGGTGACCAAACTTGCAGAAACATGTTTATTTCTGCTGAAAAACACGTTTTGACACTTTCTGCACACTGGGGTTAAGAGCTGAGTGTGTGGGCTCTTCTGAGTCTTGCAGTTACATAGGGATTCAGTTGTCTGAAAAAACGCGTTTATTTCGGGCTGAAAAACACGTTTTCAAAAGTGTGCTGTTACTGCCCCATAACTTACATGGGGTTGACCAAACTTGCAGAAACATGTTTATTTCTGCTGAAAATCACGTTTTGACACTTTCTGCACACTGGGGTTAAGAGCTGAGTGTGTGGGCTCTACTGAGTCTTGCAGTTACATAGGGATTCAGTTGTCTGAAAAAACGCGTTTATTTCGGGCTGAAAAACACGTTTTCAAAAGTGTGCTGTTACTGCCCCATAACTTACATGGGGGTGACCAAACTTGCAGAAACGTTTATTTCTGCTGAAAAACACGTTTTGACACTTTCTGCACACTGGGGTTAAGAGCTGAGTGTGTGGGCTCTTCTGAGTCTTGCAGTTACATAGGGATTCAGTTGTCTGAAAAAACGCGTTTATTTCGGGCTGAAAAACACGTTTTCAAAAGTGTGCTGTTACTGCCCCATAACTTACATGGGGTTGACCAAACTTGCAGAAACATGTTTATTTCTGCTGAAAATCACGTTTTGACACTTTCTGCACACTGGGGTTAAGAGCTGAGTGTGTGGGCTCTTTTGAGCCTTGCAGTTACATAGGGATTCAGTTGTCTGAAAAAACGCGTTTATTTCGGGCTGAAAAACACGTTTTCAAAAGTGTTCTGTTACTGCCCCATAACTTACATGGGGGTGACCAAACTTGCAGAAACATGTTTATTTCTGCTGAAAAACACGTTTTGACACTTTCTGCACACTGGGGTTAAGAGCTGAGTGTGTGGGCTCTTCTGAGTCTTGCAGTTACATAGGGATTCAGTTGTCTGAAAAAACGCGTTTATTTCGGGCTGAAAAACACGTTTTCAAAAGTGTGCTGTTACTGCCCCATAACTTACATGGGGGTGACCAAACTTGCAGAAACATGTTTATTTCTGCTGAAAATCATGTTTTGACACTTTCTGCACACTGGGGTTAAGAGCTGAGTGTGTGGGCTCTTCTGAGTCTTGCAGTTACATAGGGATTCAGTTGTCTGAAAAAACGCGTTTATTTCGGGCTGAAAAACACGTTTTCAAAAGTGTGCTGTTACTGCCCCATAACTTACATGGGGGTGACCAAACTTGCAGAAACATGTTTATTTCTGCTGAAAATCATGTTTTGACACTTTCTGCACACTTGGGTTAAGAGCTGAGTGTGTGGGCTCTTTTGAGCCTTGCAGTTACAAAGGGATTCAGTTGTCTGAAAAAACGCGTTTATTTCGGGCTGAAAAACACGTTTTCAAAAGTGTGCTGTTACTGCCCCATAACTTACATGGGGGTGACCAAACTTGCAGAAACATGTTTATTTCTGCTGAAAAACACGTTTTGACACTTTCTGCACACTGGGGTTAAGAGCTGAGTGTGTGGGCTCTTCTGAGTCTTGCAGTTACATAGGGATTCAGTTGTCTGAAAAAACGCGTTTATTTCAGGCTGAAAAACACGTTTTTAAAAGTGTGCTGTTACTGCCGCATAACTTACATGGGGTTGACCAAACTTGCAGAAACATGTTTATTTCTGCTGAAAATCACGTTTTGACACTTTCTGCACACTGGGGTTAAGAGCTGAGTGTGTGGGCTCTACTGAGTCTTGCAGTTACATAGGGATTCAGTTTTCTGAAAAAACGCGTTTATTTCGGGCTGAAAAACACGTTTTCAAAAGTGTGCTGTTACTTCCCCATAACTTACATGGGGGTGACCAAACTTGCAGAAACATGTTTATTTCTGCTGAAAAACACGTTTTGACACTTTCTGCACACTGGGGTTAAGAACTGAGTGTGTGGGCTCTTCTGAGTCTTGCAGTTACATAGGGATTCAGTTGTCTGAAAAAACGCGTTTATTTCGGGCTGAAAAACACGTTTTCAAAAGTGTGCTGTTACTGCCCCATAACTTACATGGGGTTGACCAAACTTGCAGAAACATGTTTATTTCTGCTGAAAATCACGTTTTGACACTTTCTGCACACTGGGGTTAAGAGCTGAGTGTGTGGGCTCTACTGAGTCTTGCAGTTACATAGGGATTCAGTTGTCTGAAAAAACGCGTTTATTTCGGGCTGAAAAACACGTTTTCAAAAGTGTGCTGTTACTGCCCCATAACTTACATGGGGTTGACCAAACTTGCAGAAACATGTTTATTTCTGCTGAAAATCACGTTTTGACACTTTCTGCACACTGGGGTTAAGAGCTGAGTGTGTGGGCTCTTCTGAGTCTTGCAGTTACATAGGGATTCAGTTGTCTGAAAAAACGCGTTTATTTCTTGCTGAAAAACACGTTTTCAAAAGTGTGCTGTTACTGCCCCATAACTTACATGGGGTTGACCAAACTTGCAGAAACATGTTTATTTCTGCTGAAAATCACGTTTTGACACTTTCTGCACACTGGGGTTAAGAGCTGAGTGTGTGGGCTCTTTTGAGCCTTGCAGTTACATAGGGATTCAGTTGTCTGAAAAAACGCGTTTATTTCGGGCTGAAAAACACGTTTTCAAAAGTGTTCTGTTACTGCCCCATAACTTACATGGGGGTGACCAAACTTGCAGAAACATGTTTATTTCTGCTGAAAAACACGTTTTGACACTTTCTGCACACTGGGGTTAAGAGCTGAGTGTGTGGGCTCTTCTGAGTCTTGCAGTTACATAGGGATTCAGTTGTCTGAAAAAACGCGTTTATTTCGGGCTGAAAAACACGTTTTCAAAAGTGTGCTGTTACTGCCCCATAACTTACATGGGGGTGACCAAACTTGCAGAAACATGTTTATTTCTGCTGAAAATCACGTTTTGACACTTTCTGCACACTGGGGTTAAGAGCTGAGTGTGTGGGCTCTACTGAGTCTTGCAGTTACATAGGGATTCAGTTGTCTGAAAAAACGCGTTTATTTCGGGCTGAAAAACACGTTTTCAAAAGTGTGCTGTTACTGCCCCATAACTTACATGGGGGTGACCAAACTTGCAGAAACATGTTTATTTCTGCTGAAAATCATGTTTTGACACTTTCTGCACACTGGGGTTAAGAGCTGAGTGTGTGGGCTCTTCTGAGTCTTGCAGTTACATAGGGATTCAGTTGTCTGAAAAAACGCGTTTATTTCGGGCTGAAAAACACGTTTTCAAAAGTGTGCTGTTACTGCCCCAAAACTTACATGGGGGTGACCAAACTTGCAGAAACATGTTTATTTCTGCTGAAAATCATGTTTTGACACTTTCTGCACACTGGGGTTAAGAGCTGAGTGTGTGGGCTCTTTTGAGCCTTGCAGTTACAAAGGGATTCAGTTGTCTGAAAAAACGCGTTTATTTCGGGCTGAAAAACACGTTTTCAAAAGTGTGCTGTTACTGCCCCATAACTTACATGGGGGTGACCAAACTTGCAGAAACATGTTTATTTCTGCTGAAAATCACGTTTTGACACTTTCTGCACACTGGGGTTAAGAGCTGAGTGTGTGGGCTCTTTTGAGCCTTGTAGTTACATAGGGATTCAGTTGTCTGAAAAAACGCGTTTATTTCGGGCTGAAAAACACGTTTTCAAAAGTGTGCTGTTACTGCCCCATAACTTACATGGGGGTGACCAAACTTGCAGAAACATGTTTATTTCTGCTGAAAAACACGTTTTGACACTTTCTGCACACTGGGGTTAAGAGCTGAGTGTGTGGGCTCTTCTGAGTCTTGCAGTTACATAGGGATTCAGTTGTCTGAAAAAACGCGTTTATTTCGGGCTGAAAAACACGTTTTCAAAAGTGTGCTGTTACTGCCCCATAACTTACATGGGGTTGACCAAACTTGCAGAAACATGTTTATTTCTGCTGAAAATCACGTTTTGACACTTTCTGCACACTGGGGTTAAGAGCTGAGTGTGTGGGCTCTTTTGAGCCTTGCAGTTACATAGGGATTCAGTTGTCTGAAAAAACGCGTTTATTTCGGGCTGAAAAACACGTTTTCAAAAGTGTTCTGTTATTGCCCCATAACTTACATGGGGGTGACCAAACTTGCAGAAACATGTTTATTTCTGCTGAAAAACACGTTTTGACACTTTCTGCACACTGGGGTTAAGAGCTGAGTGTGTGGGCTCTTCTGAGTCTTGCAGTTACATAGGGATTCAGTTGTCTGAAAAAACGCGTTTATTTCGGGCTGAAAAACACGTTTTCAAAAGTGTGCTGTTACTGCCCCATAACTTACATGGGATTGACCAAACTTGCAGAAACATGTTTATTTCTGCTGAAAATCACGTTTTGACACTTTCTGCACACTGGGGTTAAGAGCTGAGTGTGTGGGCTCTACTGAGTCTTGCAGTTACATAGGGATTCAGTTGTCTGAAAAAACGCGTTTATTTCGGGCTGAAAAACACGTTTTCAAAAGTGTGCTGCTACTTCCCCATAACTTACATGGGGGTGACCAAACTTGCAGAAACATGTTTATTTCTGCTGAAAAACACGTTTTGACACTTTCTGCACACTGGGGTTAAGAGCTGAGTGTGTGGGCTCTTTTGAGCCTTGCAGTTACATAGGGATTCAGTTGTCTGAAAAAACGCGTTTATTTCGGGCTGAAAAACACGTTTTCAAAAGTGTGCTGTTACTGCACCATAACTTACATGGGGGTGACCAAACTTGCAGAAACATGTTTATTTCTGCTGAAAAACACGTTTTGACACTTTCTGCACACTGGGGTTAAGAGCTGAGTGTGTGGGCTCTTTTGAGCCTTGCAGTTACATAGGGATTCAGTTGTCTGAAAAAACGTGTTTATTTCGGGCTGAAAAACACGTTTTCAAAAGTGTGCTGTTACTGCACCATAACTTACATGGGGGTGACCAAACTTGCAGAAACATGTTTATTTCTGCTGAAAAACACGTTTTGACACTTTCTGCACACTGGGGTTAAGAGCTGAGTGTGTGGGCTCTTTTGAGCCTTGCAGTTACATAGGGATTCAGTTGTCTGAAAAAACGTGTTTATTTCGGGCTGAAAAACACGTTTTCAAAAGTGTGCTGTTACTGCCCCATAACTTACATGGGGGTGACCAAACTTGCAGAAACATGTTTATTTCTGCTGAAAAACACGTTTTGACACTTTCTGCACACTGGAGTTAAGAGCTGAGTGTGTGGGCTCTTCTGAGTCTTGCAGTTACATAGGGATTCAGTTGTCTGAAAAAACGCGTTTATTTCGGGCTGAAAAACACGTTTTCAAAAGTGTGCTGTTACTGCCCCATAACTTACATGGGGGTGACCAAACTTGCAGAAACATGTTTATTTCTGCTGAAAATCATGTTTTGACACTTTCTGCACACTGGGGTTAAGAGCTGAGTGTGTGGGCTCTTCTGAGTCTTGCAGTTACATAGGGATTCAGTTGTCTGAAAAAACGCGTTTATTTCGGGCTGAAAAACACGTTTTCAAAAGTGTGCTGTTACTGCCCCATAACTTACATGGGGGTGACCAAACTTGCAGAAACATGTTTATTTCTGCTGAAAATCATGTTTTGACACTTTCTGCACACTGGGGTTAAGAGCTGAGTGTGTGGGCTCTTCTGAGTCTTGCAGTTACATAGGGATTCAGTTGTCTGAAAAAACGCGTTTATTTCGGGCTGAAAAACACGTTTTCAAAAGTGTGCTGTTACTGCCCCATAACTTACATGGGGGTGACCAAACTTGCAGAAACATGTTTATTTCTGCTGAAAATCATGTTTTGACAGTTTCTGCACTCTGGGGTTAAGAGCTGAGTGTGTGGGCTCTTCTGAGTCTTGCAGTTACATAGGGATTCAGTTGTCTGAAAAAACGCGTTTATTTCGGGCTGAAAAACACGTTTTCAAAAGTGTGCTGTTACTGCCCCATAACTTACATGGGGTTGACCAAACTTGCAGAAACATGTTTATTTCTGCTGAAAATCATGTTTTGACACTTTCTGCACACTGGGGTTAAGAGCTGAGTGTGTGGGCTCTTCTGAGTCTTGCAGTTACATAGGGATTCAGTTGTCTGAAAAAACGCGTTTATTTCGGGCTGAAAAACACGTTTTCAAAAGTGTGCTGTTACTGCCCCATAACTTACATGGGGGTGACCAAACTTGCAGAAACATGTTTATTTCTGCTGAAAATCATGTTTTGACACTTTCTGCACACTGGGGTTAAGAGCTGAGTGTGTGTGCTCTTTTGAGCCTTGCAGTTACATAGGGATTCAGTTGTCTGAAAAAACGTGTTTATTTCGGGCTGAAAAACACGTTTTCAAAAGTGTGCTGTTACTGCCCCATAACTTATATGGGGGTGACCAAACTTGCAGAAACATGTTTATTTCTGCTGAAAAACACGTTTTGACACTTTCTGCACACTGGAGTTAAGAGCTGAGTGTGTGGGCTCTTCTGAGTCTTGCAGTTACATAGGGATTCAGTTGTCTGAAAAAACGCGTTTATTTCGGGCTGAAAAACACGTTTTCAAAAGTGTGCTGTTACTGCCCCATAACTTACATGGGGGTGACCAAACTTGCAGAAACATGTTTATTTCTGCTGAAAATCATGTTTTGACACTTTCTGCACACTGGGGTTAAGAGCTGAGTGTGTGGGCTCTTCTGAGTCTTGCAGTTACATAGGGATTCAGTTGTCTGAAAAAACGCGTTTATTTCGGGCTGAAAAACACGTTTTCAAAAGTGTGCTGTTACTGCCCCATAACTTACATGGGGGTGACCAAACTTGCAGAAACATGTTTATTTCTGCTGAAAATCATGTTTTGACACTTTCTGCACACTGGGGTTAAGAGCTGAGTGTGTGGGCTCTTCTGAGTCTTGCAGTTACATAGGGATTCAGTTGTCTGAAAAAACGCGTTTATTTCGGGCTGAAAAACACGTTTTCAAAAGTGTGCTGTTACTGCCCCATAACTTACATGGGGGTGACCAAACTTGCAGAAACATGTTTATTTCTGCTGAAAATCATGTTTTGACAGTTTCTGCACACTGGGGTTAAGAGCTGAGTGTGTGGGCTCTTTTGAGCCTTGCAGTTACAAAGGGATTCAGTTGTCTGAAAAAACGCGTTTATTTCGGGCTGAAAAACACGTTTTCAAAAGTGTGCTGTTACTGCCCCATAACTTACATGGGGGTGACCAAACTTGCAGAAACATGTTTATTTCTGCTGAAAAACACGTTTTGACACTTTCTGCACACTGGGGTTAAGAGCTGAGTGTGTGGGCTCTTCTGAGTCTTGCAGTTACATAGGGATTCAGTTGTCTGAAAAAACGCGTTTATTTCGGGCTGAAAAACACGTTTTCAAAAGTGTGCTGTTACTGCCCCATAACTTACATGGGGTTGACCAAACTTGCAGAAACATGTTTATTTCTGCTGAAAATCATGTTTTGACACTTTCTGCACACTGGGGTTAAGAGCTGAGTGTGTGGGCTCTTCTGAGTCTTGCAGTTACATAGGGATTCAGTTGTCTGAAAAAACACGTTTATTTCGGGCTGAAAAACACGTTTTCAAAAGTGTGCTGTTACTGCCCCATAACTTACATGGGGGTGACCAAACTTGCAGAAACATGTTTATTTCTGCTGAAAATCATGTTTTGACACTTTCTGCACACTGGGGTTAAGAGCTGAGTGTGTGGGCTCTTTTGAGCCTTGCAGTTACAAAGGGATTCAGTTGTCTGAAAAAACGCGTTTATTTCGGGCTGAAAAACACGTTTTCAAAAGTGTGCTGTTACTGCCCCATAACTTACATGGGGGTGACCAAACTTGCAGAAACATGTTTATTTCTGCTGAAAAACACGTTTTTACACTTTCTGCACACTGGGGTTAAGAGCTGAGTGTGTGGGCTCTTCTGAGTCTTGCAGTTACATAGGGATTCAGTTGTCTGAAAAAACGCATTTATTTCGGGCTGAAAAACACGTTTTCAAAAGTGTGCTGTTACTGCCCCATAACTTACATGGGGTTGACCAAACTTGCAGAAACATGTTTATTTCTGCTGAAAATCACGTTTTGACACTTTCTGCACACTGGGGTTAAGAGCTGAGTGTGTGGGCTCTTTTGAGCCTTGCAGTTACATAGGGATTCAGTTGTCTGAAAAAACGCGTTTATTTCGGGCTGAAAAACACGTTTTCAAAAGTGTTCTGTTACTGCCCCATAACTTACATGGGGTGACCAAACTTGCAGAAACATGTTTATTTCTGCTGAAAAACACGTTTTGACACTTTCTGCACACTGGGGTTAAGAGCTGAGTGTGTGGGCTCTTCTGAGTCTTGCAGTTACATAGGGATTCAGTTGTCTGAAAAAACGCGTTTATTTCGGGCTGAAAAACACGTTTTCAAAAGTGTGCTGTTACTGCCCCATAACTTACATGGGGTTGACCAAACTTGCAGAAACATGTTTATTTCTGCTGAAAATCACGTTTTGACACTTTCTGCACACTGGGGTTAAGAGCTGAGTGTGTGGGCTCTACTGAGTCTTGCAGTTACATAGGGATTCAGTTGTCTGAAAAAACGCGTTTATTTCGGGCTGAAAAACACGTTTTCAAAAGTGTGCTGTTACTGCCCCATAACTTACATGGGGGTGACCAAACTTGCAGAAACATGTTTATTTCTGCTGAAAAACACGTTTTGACACTTTCTGCACACTGGAGTTAAGAGCTGAGTGTGTGGGCTCTTCTGAGTCTTGCAGTTACATAGGGATTCAGTTGTCTGAAAAAACGCGTTTATTTCGGGCTGAAAAACACGTTTTCAAAAGTGTGCTGTTACTGCCCCATAACTTACATGGGGGTGACCAAACTTGCAGAAACATGTTTATTTCTGCTGAAAAACACGTTTTGACACTTTCTGCACACTGGGGTTAAGAGCTGAGTGTGTGGGCTCTTCTGAGTCTTGCAGTTACATAGGGATTCAGTTGTCTGAAAAAACGCGTTTATTTCGGGCTGAAAAACACATTTTCAAAAGTGTGCTGTTACTTCCCCATAACTTACATGGGGGTGACCAAACTTGCAGAAACATGTTTATTTCTGCTGAAAAACACGTTTTGACACTTTCTGCACACTGGGGTTAAGAGCTGAGTGTGTGGGCTCCTCTGAGTCTTGCAGTTACATAGGGATTCAGTTGTCTGAAAAAACGCGTTTATTTCGGGCTGAAAAACACGTTTTCAAAAGTGTGCTGTTACTGCCCCATAACTTACATGGGGTTGACCAAACTTGCAGAAACATGTTTATTTCTGCTGAAAATCACGTTTTGACACTTTCTGCACACTGGGGTTAAGAGCTGAGTGTGTGGGCTCTACTGAGTCTTGCAGTTACATAGGGATTCAGTTGTCTGAAAAAACGCGATTATTTCGGGCTGAAAAACACGTTTTCAAAAGTGTGCTGTTCTGCCCCATAACTTACATGGGGGTGACCAAACTTGCAGAAACATGTTTATTTCTGCTGAAAAACACGTTTTGACACTTTCTGCACACTGGGGTTAAGAGCTGAGTGTGTGGGCTCTTCTGAGTCTTGCAGTTACATAGGGATTCAGTTGTCTGAAAAAACGCGTTTATTTCGGGCTGAAAAACACGTTTTCAAAAGTGTGCTGTTACTGCCCCATAACTTACATGGGGTTGACCAAACTTGCAGAAACATGTTTATTTCTGCTGAAAATCACGTTTTGACACTTTCTGCACACTGGGGTTAAGAGCTGAGTGTGTGGGCTCTTTTGAGCCTTGCAGTTACATAGGGATTCAGTTGTCTGAAAAAACGCGTTTACTTCGGGCTGAAAAACACGTTTTCAAAAGTGTTCTGTTACTGCCCCATAACTTACATGGGGGTGACCAAACTTGCAGAAACATGTTTATTTCTGCTGAAAAACACGTTTTGACACTTTCTGCACACTGGGGTTAAGAGCTGAGTGTGTGGGCTCTTCTGAGTCTTGCAGTTACATAGGGATTCAGTTGTCTGAAAAAACGCGTTTATTTCTTGCTGAAAAACACGTTTTCAAAAGTGTGCTGTTACTGCCCCATAACTTACATGGGGTTGACCAAACTTGCAGAAACATGTTTATTTCTGCTGAAAATCACGTTTTGACACTTTCTGCACACTGGGGTTAAGAGCTGAGTGTGTGGGCTCTACTGAGTCTTGCAGTTACATAGGGATTCAGTTGTCTGAAAAAACGCGTTTATTTCGGGCTGAAAAACACGTTTTCAAAAGTGTGCTGTTACTGCCCCATAACTTACATGGGGCTGACCAAACTTGCAGAAACATGTTTATTTCTGCTGAAAATCACGTTTTGACACTTTCTGCACACTGGGGTTAAGAGCTGAGTGTGTGGGCTCTTTTGAGCCTTGCAGTTACATAGGGATTCAGTTGTCTGAAAAAACGCGTTTATTTCGGGCTGAAAAACACGTTTTCAAAAGTGTGCTGTTACTGCCCCATAACTTACATGGGGTTGACCAAACTTGCAGAAACATGTTTATTTCTGCTGAAAATCACGTTTTGACACTTTCTGCACACTGGGGTTAAGAGCTGAGTGTGTGGGCTCTTTTGAGCCTTGCAGTTACATAGGGATTCAGTTGTCTGAAAAAACGCGTTTATTTCGGGCTGAAAAACACGTTTTCAAAAGTGTTCTGTTACTGCCCCATAACTTACATGGGGGTGACCAAACTTGCAGAAACATGTTTATTTCTGCTGAAAAACACGTTTTGACACTTTCTGCACACTGGGGTTAAGAGCTGAGTGTGTGGGCTCTTCTGAGTCTTGCAGTTACATAGGGATTCAGTTGTCTGAAAAAACGCGTTTATTTCTTGCTGAAAAACACGTTTTCAAAAGTGTGCTGTTACTGCCCCATAACTTACATGGGGTTGACCAAACTTGCAGAAACATGTTTATTTCTGCTGAAAATCACGTTTTGACACTTTCTGCACACTGGGGTTAAGAGCTGAGTGTGTGGGCTCTACTGAGTCTTGCAGTTACATAGGGATTCAGTTGTCTGAAAAAACGCGTTTATTTCGGGCTGAAAAACACGTTTTCAAAAGTGTGCTGTTACTGCCCCATAACTTACATGGGGGTGACCAAACTTGCAGAAACATGTTTATTTCTGCTGAAAATCATGTTTTGACACTTTCTGCACACTGGGGTTAAGAGCTGAGTGTGTGGGCTCTTTTGAGCCTTGCAGTTACAAAGGGATTCAGTTGTCTGAAAAAACGCGTTTATTTCGAGCTGAAAAACACGTTTTCAAAAGTGTGCTGTTACTGCCCCATAACTTACATGGGGGTGACCAAACTTGCAGAAACATGTTTATTTCTGCTGAAAAACACGTTTTGACACTTTCTGCACACTGGGGTTAAGAGCTGAGTGTGTGGGCTCTTCTGAGTCTTGCAGTTACATAGGGATTCAGTTGTCTGAAAAAACGCGTTTATTTCAGGCTGAAAAACACGTTTTTAAAAGTGTGCTGTTACTGCCCCATAACTTACATGGGGTTGACCAAACTTGCAGAAACATGTTTATTTCTGCTGAAAATCACGTTTTGACACTTTCTGCACACTGGGGTTAAGAGCTGAGTGTGTGGGCTCTACTGAGTCTTGCAGTTACATAGGGATTCAGTTTTCTGAAAAAACGCGTTTATTTCGGGCTGAAAAACACGTTTTCAAAAGTGTGCTGTTACTTCCCCATAACTTACATGGGGGTGACCAAACTTGCAGAAACATGTTTATTTCTGCTGAAAAACACGTTTTGACACTTTCTGCACACTGGGGTTAAGAGCTGAGTGTGTGGGCTCTTCTGAGTCTTGCAGTTACATAGGGATTCAGTTGTCTGAAAAAACGCGTTTATTTCGGGCTGAAAAACACGTTTTCAAAAGTGTGCTGTTACTGCCCCATAACTTACATGGGGTTGACCAAACTTGCAGAAACATGTTTATTTCTGCTGAAAATCACGTTTTGACACTTTCTGCACACTGGGGTTAAGAGCTGAGTGTGTGGGCTCTACTGAGTCTTGCAGTTACATAGGGATTCAGTTGTCTGAAAAAACGCGTTTATTTCGGGCTGAAAAACACGTTTTCAAAAGTGTGCTGTTCTGCCCCATAACTTACATGGGGGTGACCAAACTTGCAGAAACATGTTTATTTCTGCTGAAAAACACGTTTTGACACTTTCTGCACACTGGGGTTAAGAGCTGAGTGTGTGGGCTCTTCTGAGTCTTGCAGTTACATAGGGATTCAGTTGTCTGAAAAAACGCGTTTATTTCGGGCTGAAAAACACGTTTTCAAAAGTGTGCTGTTACTGCCCCATAACTTACATGGGGTTGACCAAACTTGCAGAAACATGTTTATTTCTGCTGAAAATCAAGTTTTGACACTTTCTGCACACTGGGGTTAAGAGCTGAGTGTGTGGGCTCTTTTGAGCCTTGCAGTTACATAGGGATTCAGTTGTCTGAAAAAACGCGTTTATTTCGGGCTGAAAAACACGTTTTCAAAAGTGTTCTGTTACTGCCCCATAACTTACATGGGGGTGACCAAACTTGCAGAAACATGTTTATTTCTGCTGAAAAACACGTTTTGACACTTTCTGCACACTGGGGTTAAGAGCTGAGTGTGTGGGCTCTTCTGAGTCTTGCAGTTACATAGGGATTCAGTTGTCTGAAAAAACGCGTTTATTTCTTGCTGAAAAACACGTTTTCAAAAGTGTGCTGTTACTGCCCCATAACTTACATGGGGTTGACCAAACTTGCAGAAACATGTTTATTTCTGCTGAAAATCACGTTTTGACACTTTCTGCACACTGGGGTTAAGAGCTGAGTGTGTGGGCTCTACTGAGTCTTGCAGTTACATAGGGATTCAGTTGTCTGAAAAAACGCGTTTATTTCGGGCTGAAAAACACGTTTTCAAAAGTGTGCTGTTACTGCCCCATAACTTACATGGGGGTGACCAAACTTGCAGAAACATGTTTATTTCTGCTGAAAATCATGTTTTGACACTTTCTGCACACTGGGGTTAAGAGCTGAGTGTGTGGGCTCTTCTGAGTCTTGCAGTTACATAGGGATTCAGTTGTCTGAAAAAACGCGTTTATTTCGGGCTGAAAAACACGTTTTCAAAAGTGTGCTGTTACTGCCCCATAACTTACATGGGGGTGACCAAACTTGCAGAAACATGTTTATTTCTGCTGAAAATCATGTTTTGACACTTTCTGCACACTGGGGTTAAGAGCTGAGTGTGTGGGCTCTTTTGAGCCTTGCAGTTACAAAGGGATTCAGTTGTCTGAAAAAACGCGTTTATTTCGGGCTGAAAAACACGTTTTCAAAAGTGTGCTGTTACTGCCCCATAACTTACATGGGGTTGACCAAACTTGCAGAAACATGTTTATTTCTGCTGAAAATCACGTTTTGACACTTTATGCACACTGGGGTTAAGAGCTGAGTGTGTGGGCTCTTTTGAGCCTTGCAGTTACATAGGGATTCAGTTGTCTGAAAAAACGCGTTTATTTCGGGCTGAAAAACACGTTTTCAAAAGTGTTCTGTTACTGCCCCATAACTTACATGGGGGTGACCAAACTTGCAGAAACATGTTTATTTCTGCTGAAAAACACGTTTTGACACTTTCTGCACACTGGGGTTAAGAGCTGAGTGTGTGGGCTCTTCTGAGTCTTGCAGTTACATAGGGATTCAGTTGTCTGAAAAAACGCATTTATTTCGGGCTGAAAAACACGTTTTCAAAAGTGTGCTGTTACTGCCCCATAACTTACATGGGGGTGACCAAACTTGCAGAAACATGTTTATTTCTGCTGAAAAACACGTTTTGACACTTTCTGAACACTGGGGTTAAGAGCTGAGTGTGTGGGCTCTTCTGAGTCTTGCAGTTACATAGGGATTCAGTTGTCTGAAAAAACGCATTTATTTCGGGCTGAAAAACACGTTTTCAAAAGTGTGCTGTTACTGCCCCATAACTTACATGGGGTTGACCAAACTTGCAGAAACATGTTTATTTCTGCTGAAAATCACGTTTTGACACTTTCTGCACACTGGGGTTAAGAGCTGAGTGTGTGGGCTCTTTTGAGCCTTGCAGTTACATAGGGATTCAGTTGTCTGAAAAAACGCGTTTATTTCGGGCTGAAAAACACGTTTTCAAAAGTGTTCTGTTACTGCCCCATAACTTACATGGGGGTGAC